>NC_049176.1:29761946-30061946 GCF_009769625.2 Cygnus olor | reverse complement strand
CATGCAGTGGGTTCATTACACTGTGTGCTTATCCTGCCACCAGCAGGTCCACAGTTGGTTGGTGGATTCTGTCAAGTTTACTGTGAATAATTACATTACAGAACTTGAAACTATTAGCTGTTCTTGACTTCAGTGATGAAGCATCATTATGGCTCAGAGACTTAACCATTCTAACCCATAGAAATGGGTCTCCCCAGAAGAATGTCAGTTTATTTTGCTCCAGGTTTTTCTAACGTGCACTGGAAAAATCACAGTTGGGACTTTTGGTAAGCATATTTGGCAAAATGTTCATAGAAGCAGGTGCACAAAAGCCAAGGATAACTTTTTGGGGTCAGTATGTGACAAAAAGTATTCCAGATATTTGTCCTAGTCTAGGGGTTGCATAGTCTCTATCATGATGTTCACTTGACTCCTTTGGTTTCATTGGGTGATAGAGAGTCCTCTTGAACCATCAGGAGGCTCAGAAACAGTTTCATCAACGTGATTTGTGGTTGGCATCAGTTCCCTGGACACATCCAGTGATGCCCAAGAAAACAAAGCATTTCTCATGCCTCATGCCACATGCTGAGTGGCAGCTCTCCTGAGCCAGAGCTTGGGATTTCCCTGAGAATCAGTGGAAAACATGATTAAACAGAATAAAATTTGTAGTTAAGCTTAGAAAATGGTTTCAGTTCATTAATTTTTTCTAAGGTTTGCTTAATGCCACATCTGGTTAAGGAAAATTATTATTTGAATGTCACCTTTGTGTGTAAAATGGATTTAATAGTGTACAACCAGATATTTTTTGGACCGATTCCTTGATCACTGGGAATACAAAAATGTGTATTCTATATATTGCAAGTTGACTAAGCTCTCTTTTTTCTGATTGTTTTGGTTGCCTGCCAATTTCACTGTGGGTAGCCATCCAAAATCTGCTCTTAAATTCACTGGTGTAAAGAAGGAGAAATGTCATCCAGGGCATGAAGTTATACTGGCGGAAACCATGTAAATGGAAGGTGACTCATGCCTCTTCTGCTCAGTGCTTTCAAGAAACTCAGTATGACTGAAATTGGGGTTTGCAAATGTTACCTTTGGGGTCTCAGTGACACAGAACAGTACAGGAAGCACCTTTTACTTAGGGTGTTAAAATCTAGTTATGTCTTGTATTTACCAAAAACTTAGAAAGTGAGGGGAAAAAAGTATTACGGTATTACTAATGAAGCTATTCCATTCATTGGCCTTGTTCTGCAGCCCTTTTTGTAATACACATCAGTTTAAACATGGTCATTAAATAAGTAATAATCTACAAAAGCATATATATTTACTTTGTTCTCTCTGGACTACTTTGAAACAGTTTGTTTTATTATTATTTAAAAATCGCTACACGTTGATTTAAGATTTTAAGTTTTTAATTCTTCTTACCTTTTATTTTTTTTTATCTTCCCTTACTTTAGTATCTTTGAGAACGATTAACTTAATACTGCTGAGCATTTTTATCCTTCTATTTGCTTTTTCTTTCATATTGGGTTTTATTACCTTTATAATCAGGTATCTTCTACTTTTGGATAGCTAAAGTGGCAAAGTGACATTTTCTATACTGTTATAACAAAATTTTGAGCTACTAGAATGTGGCACAAGGAAGATTGACAGCAAACTCCTTCCAGTTCCCACTGTTCGTTAACACTCCTCTTGACAAGTAAGACTGTTTTAGACTTGTACCAAAGAAAAGGCAGGGGAAAAGGAAGGAGGATCACAATGTGAATGATGGATATTTTTTCAAGCCATTATACTTGCTAAAAAATGGATATTTTGGGGAAATCTTTTAACAACCATTCTCAGTTTTAAAAAAGATAATATTGATGGGGAGACAAAAGGTTTTCACTGAAAAGTTCCTGCAGCTGTCACAATGATTAATAAGATAAAAAGGAAAGGAAAAGGGATGGAGAAATTAACTGTAATTTAGCACGTTAATGTTAACACCTTGTTCTGGGAAGGTACATTTTGATGTCAGAGGAGACTACAGTATCAGATGGTTTATTCATGCTCTTGCAGTCCTCAAGGATTGTGTAGATAATCATTTTCTTCCTGACGCCCAACAGGAGGGTGATCGCCTGAGCGATGAAGATTTGTACAAGTTCCTTGCTGATATGAGACGGCCATCATCAGTATTACGGAGATTGAGACCCATCACAGGTATTGAGCAAGATCTTTCTGGCTTATGCACATTAAGGTTGTTAAGTTAGCCCTTCCTAATTGCCACCCAATTCTTATAAGCAAGTAGATGAAAGAAAACCTGGGAAGTTGTTGACAGCAATCCTAGAGGTGGCATTTTGGCAGTTTTTTTCACTGATGTTCACATGCAGCTTTGCCACTCTGAGTAGCATCTGTGAGAAGAGGATACAAACCCTGAAGCCCCAAACCCAGCAGGTGCTGAGGAGCCTCTCTTTCCCTGAGTAAAACGCTACTCTCCAGCTGAGAGGAGGTCTCTTTGCTGGCTATCGCTTGGTTAGTAGGAACAGATTTCATCTCTGTTTGAGAAAGAAAAATAGAAACACCAGCATGCCAGCATTGAAACATCATCAGTCCCTGACCTATGCTATTTCTGACAATATTTACTTAACCTGCTCTTTAAAATCTCCATTGACAGCAGTTCTGCTGCTTCCGTAGATTCTCTCTCCCAGCACTCCTGTGTCTCTCTGGTGAGATTAGGTATTAAGAAAACTTTCTAAGATTATGTTTCTGAAAAGTAACCAGATTATGGTCTGTCCTGCCCTCAGGGCAGTTATCACAACCTTTCAAATACCTGAATACTGTTACTAGTTCACTTTTACTCATGTCCATTTTGTAGTAGACTAACGACTCAAGGTTTTTTTTCAGCCCTTTGATAAAGTTTGTGATTTTAAAATTGCTTGTGGTTTAGTTACTCTGTTCCTGAGCTTCTTTAATCTAACCATGCTTTTCTTCAAGCATGGTGCTCTAAACAGGGTACGCTCTTCCTTCTGAGACCTCCTCTATACCAAGCAAAGCAGAGAAATTTGTCTCCAGTGTCTTACACATGAAACTGCACTAATATATCCTAGGATGAGTTGTACTCAGTTATCTGTGTGGGTCCCTTCCAGCTAAGGATATTCTGTGATTCTGTAGTGGTTGTAGCTTTCTTCTGGACGTTAGCTTTTTGTCACTGTTGTCAAACAGCACTTTTCTACAGAACTAACTCATACCATTTTTCTTTTTAATATCTATATCTGTATGAGTGGTGTCTCCTTAATGCAAGCCCTTCACTCTTATATTGAGTTTCACCTTCATCATTTGATGCCATTTCTCCACTTCTTCTGTCCTCCAAATTTTCACAAGCATTCCAACCTCAGTGATATCCACCAATAACGCGTGCTGTCAGTACTGTCAGCTGACTTGCTAAGGAAAATATTCAAAAATCTTGTTGCAGATTAGGTTTCAGCAATTTCTGATATATCCTTTCAGTTTGATAGGCAAGATTCCTGATGAGATTTTGAATATTGTTTTTAGTGCTAGTTGGGTTAGTAGCATTATGTAGACTGTATTTCCCCAACCTGCCTATGAGAACAGCATTTGAGATTAAAGATACCTCTTTTCTGCTGGTTGTTATTAGCTGGTACTCTGATCATCGTAGATATCAATTTCGTTCACTATTACTTGTATTTAAAAAATCCATATTGGCTGTAATTTATCACTTGTTTATTTATGAAATTAATATATAGGATATTAACCTAAAGAAAGAAAGCATGAACAAGCTTTATTGATGTATATTTAATTTATATTTATTATAATTAAACCATTTTCTTCTTACAGCTCAATTAAAGATAGACATATCTCCAGCTCCAGAGAATCCCCATTACTGTCTAACTCCAGAGTTGCTGCAAGTCAAACTTTACCCAGACAGCAGAGTTAGACCTACAAGAGAAATCCTGGAGTTTCCTGCCAGGGATGTCTACGTTCCAAATACCACGTACAGGTTAGTTTTGAAATACATCTCACATTTCAGAGCCTGAGATTGGCAGGTCCAAAAATTCGTATCTTATCATCCGGTTTGTTGCAAAACTTGCTGCATCAATAGATCTGCTGTGCCAGAGAGACAGAAAGGGTCCAGACTGACATAGCAGAAAATTCACAGCTGTCTAGGGATGAACGTGGTTGTGTAAAACTTGGCTATGAATAGGGGCATGAGAGAGGTTTCTCTGTCTTGCAAAGTTCAAAGTAGAATTTAGTCGAATTCTCTTCGAATTTGCCTAGGTTTTAATTTTTTTCTGTGTGCTAAAACCAGCATTCTCTTACCAGTTTTACTGCTTTCTGACACTTTAAGTGGCTTATTTCTGTCTTTACAGTGGGGGATAAAAATGTAGAAAATGCATAATCCCATTCATATTTACATTTTGATTTAAAGGAAATTTCCTTGTCTACAATGCTTTAAAAAAATACAAAGATCTAGAAGAATATTTTTTAAGCATTTCAGAAAACAACAACCTTTCTATAACTAAGTGTAGGTAGGGAGCAGATTTCTTTTTATTATTTTTCCTCTATTAATTTGAAGTTTTTTCACAGTATCATTGAAGATAATACACTTCTGAATGTCATTGCCTTCATCTTCAGTTGAGTAATTTCTCCAACTTACTCACAAAATCAGTTACTTCTTGTCATAAAAACTGGATAAATACAGACCAGATTCTTAGAAAACAAAGCTTACAAGAAAGAGTCTATTCAAGTTCCACATCTCATGTCTTTTTGGAAGATTTATTTATTTATTTGTGGTAGAGGTTAGACAGGCAATTAAGCAGCACAAAATACATCAGTACAAATACTGTACAGTATTACAGTACAGTAATACAGTACAATACAAATACAAAATACATCAGCACTATGTATTCTCTTCTTTGCGATAAATCCATAAGAAGTAACAGTATTTTTTGCAGTTTCTTTGTGATTAGCACATTCTATTCATAGTTGTTTCACTCTGACAAATTACAAGTTAAGACCATTTTTGTATGGTTGCAAATGTGGAGATAAAAAATCTGTACTGTACAAGGGTTATATAAAATATACAAGTCAATATGACTCAATATAACTGCAGAATTGGTGTCTCTGTCAATAAACACTTCTGCAGCAAGCCACCTGCAAGCACGTCAACAGTCCTACTGCCTCGGAGGCTGCCTTCTGCAGCTGAAGTTAACCAAATGTGAATGTGTCCTCAGGAGCAGGACCAGCACTGTCGCATGGGTTTTGCCTATGGGGTTCATCGGATGGCACCATTGACTCCATTGGAGTTGCCCCCAGGCACAGGTTACTCAGCTGTTCTCTATTTGAAAGGTGTTTGGTCATGTGCTCACTTGGTCTTTCATTTCATTTCGCAGTGAGCTATACTAAAAGGTCACAAAGGGATGGGTCTAAATCCGTTCCAGATGAGAAGAAACAATCTCGTACTCATTTCAGAAAGCTTTGAAGCTTAGCCCTTAAGTTTCAGTTTGTAAACATGGTTCTTAAACTATTCTTTGAAGTGTGATATCTGAAAGATTAGGTCTGTGCTCTGGCTTACTTGATGTGTGTTTACACATCTACAGCTGCGTGAGTACAGTGCTTCAGCATGGATCAGCCTGACCTACATCACTGAAAGTTTGTTTGGAAATACACAAGTCCCTAAAATGGGGAGTTACTCATCTTTTGTTTGCCCACAGAACCATTCCACAACAATAACATGAACCAAACAACAAATCAGTCACTTTATGAAACAGAATTTCTTATTTTTCCTACAAATTAACACCTAAATGTCTTCTGTAGCATTTTGCCACCCCTTTATATTTGCTGAAACACTTTTCCTGCTCCCTCCTACACAACCCAGAGACAAATGCAACAGCCTGAAAACCCTTTCCCCCAAACAATATTATCTAATACGTGAACAGGCAGCCGATTCCTAGGCATTAGGGTTTGATCCTGGGGAGGTAAAACTCAACTTATAGCAGGTTGACATTTAGGCTAGGGTGAAGGAGAATACTCACCAAACATATGGTAAGACCATCACGTATGCCTCAGGGTTTATGTCATTGGAGAATACACCATACAGTGTATGGATTTGGATATGCACCTGTTACTAAACATAACATGAATTTCTCTGATGTAGCAGTGTTCAGTGTATATGTTCTGACTTCACGTGCGTCAGGTTAAGCATTCAGTCAAAGCTCTTTAGATCTGTCGGGTGTATCATTATTTTGGTTGACTTGAGCAAGTAGTATCTTCCTTTCTTAGGCTTCCAGTATAAGCCTTTTCTTCTGTCTAGTCTTCCTTTTGACCTTGGAGCAACGTATTTCCCATTAAGATTGGTTTCCTCGCATTCGCTGTGCCACCAGCCTCCTAAGGAAAAAGATTGTAATGTCAGTTGTACCCTATTGTGCTCAGTTTCTGAGTACGGTTTCCATTTGCAACACAAATCTTTTTTAGGCCATTTCCGGCAAAAGTGACAATCACCCACTATACCCAAATGAAATGTTGCTTGCACATAAACCCACTTACACTTGCCACTTGAAGGCCACCACAGAAATGTTGTGCTACCTGTTACTGTCAGCTTCACATAGAAGTGGTGCTGCACAGAAAACGGCATGCACTAATGCTGCCGCTGAATTGGAACACTTGGGAGGTTACCTCCACACTTTCATGTTTCCTGAGACCCTGCCCAACAGACTTCCTGATTTCCTGATGTTTTTCTCAAGTAGAAACAGGTAAATCTCTGCATCTGGAGGCTGAAGAGCCTTTTTTAAACAAATTATTTTTTTTATTGGCCATGTCCTTAACCACGAGCTTGAATTGTAAGCTCAGTTCTGCTGGCAAAGGCCTGGCCATGACTATTGTGCTAAATATGAAAGTCTAGCACTTTGGAAGTCATTGCCCATCTGCTTTGTGGTCATTAGAGCTGTGTAACATGCTCAGCATTGTTTCAGACATAACAGTATTCAAGCTGAGAATGACACGTACAAAACGTTTGCTGCACTAAGTAGGTGCCTGGCGGGCAGTTCTGTATCCTGTAGTTTAATGATTAATTGCTTTTCGCATTGTTTGCTTTTTGCTATAAAGTGGCAAAACATAAAAGCTTCGTTAAAATCAAAGAATGTAGGAACCCTTTAATCGCATTATCATTAAGGAGAAATGTCTTCAGCCTCGCTTCTTTCTTCCTCTTTTGAGAGTGATTGTAGCATATACTGTTGACAAACAGCTAAAATCTGTCTTTGAATGGAAACTCACCATCATTCTGAACTTTTGGCTTGTAGTCAAAATGAAGCCAAGAGTCAGTTTTTCTTCTCTTTTTTTTGCAAGAGGGGATGAAACAATCCAACCTAGGCTGCCCTACCAGAGCAGGCCTCGGAGGAGGACCTGCTCTTTACTTTAGAGCTCAGAATCTCTGCCCAAGAGTTTGTTTCAGCTGATGCTGCTAGTTCTGTTTATAATGCTGGTCATTTACACAGCCTCACCATGCTTTAGTTTTGCCTTCTGTAAAACAGAAAGATGATGCCTCGTTGTAGGACTCAACAAAAAACATCTGTTCTTTCCTGCAATGACAAAGATGCTGCTACCCTCCCTTTATGTTTCTAAAGTCAAGCAAATACCGGTAACCACCCACTAAAGCATGCTACCATCCTTCACTTAACAAGGAAAGGGCCATTTCAGTGTACCCGGCCGGCATACTGATACCTAGATAGTTTTCTGGGCAGTTGAAGTTGTTTATTACGGCCATGTCATGGTCTGCAGTTGAGAACCGCAGCTCTGTCTGCTCTGGCAGCGCGTTGGGGATGCTCCCAGAGATCCGTGAAAGCTGGAGCGTGTAGTCTGTCTCTGGGCCTCTCAGGTCGAATGCATACTCGATGTAACGTTTATTATCTTTCCAGTCCTGCAGCTCGATCCGTAAGATGTAGTCCCCTTGTTGAGTAATGGAATAGGTCTTGTTCAGGCCTAGCCAGAATTCCTCTGCAAAGTCATAGTAAATAGATGCTGTGAATGTGGAGCCTTTAAAGAAACATTTATCATGTTTTTCAGATATCTAACCCATACCTCAGGTAACTCATTCACCTTTAAAATATCATCATTTGAAAACATGTATTTAAGTAAGCAGTGCAATGTGAGAATCAAGAGATGCCAGAGGTGAGGATTTGGGGACAGAAGTTACCAGGCAGAGTTAGTGGGGAAAGGTGCTGAACTTTCCCCTTTCCCTAAAAACCCATATTGCTCCCCCTGCTATTGAATTTGTTTTTACAGATAACCTGTGGTTGGTATATGTGAAAATATAGTATTTAAAAGGATTTATTCATTGCTTTAATTAAATCAATAATATGAGCCTTGGGAACTGTTGGTCTTTTCAGAGGTCTCCTGCTACATTCTTTTTGTTTACCTCTTCTTAATTGCACACTGGTGATCAATAAAAGCTAGAGATATAAATGAACTGGAGCTTCTCCCACCTCTTGTGAAACTCTGGGTGGGAGCTCAAGACATTTAAAACACGCATGATTGGAACCGTGTGACAAATGAAGCAAATGACATACATAAAATCTAATTGCAATCGTTGTTTTTTAACAAAAGAACTGCAAAACTAACCTGAGGTTTCGATCCCCTTGTATACAGAGTGAATTTAACCTGAGCATTTTTCTTTTGCTATAATTCTTGATTAATTGCTTCATAAATTATACTCATTAAGTAACTCATTATCAGAGCCACTGGTGTCAGAGCACGATAGGTAATTGCCCCATGTAGAAATAGTACAGCTGAATCTGAATGCCACACGTGCAGGTGGCATATAAAGCAATAGAGGACAAGATGAGTCAAACACCCCCACAATTTACAGGTGTGGAAGAGTAGCCTGGTGTTTTCTCACCTTAGAGCATGCAGCACCAAACCAACCAGTACGTAGCTGAGCATAATGCCATCCTCTGCAAACTCTTTCTGACACTGAAAAGATGTGGCCTCATGTTGGTTTAATATATGGGAATTGGAGGCCAATAAAGGGGCAACCATAGCATTCAATACGATCAGACAAACTATGTGGGTAAAAGTCAACCTCAGTTGTGAGCTACTGTCTTAAAATGGTGAAATTTTAATCTCTGCTGTGCCTAGAAAGTCAAAATACTTTCTAAACTAAAGTGGACTCATTTCATTGTAAGAGAAAAACAAGGAAAATGCTCTGAGTAGGGAGGCTGGTAGGCAGCTCTTGGTGATAAAAACATCTTTGGGGTTGATGATTAACAGGTAAATGTGGGTGTTGCCTCAGCCTGGCCAGCCAGGTGAGGACATTGGCCACCACGCAGGGAGCTGGAGGTGGTTGTGTAAGGGAGCACCCGCAGCTGCAGGCGCGCTTGAAAAAAGAAGAAAAAAAAAGACAAATCAGACGGTGGTTCTAAGGGAAACGTGGTTGCAGAAAGGTTGAGAGAAAGTAGTGAAAGCACCTTGGTGAGATACTGTGTTTGTGTAGCTTCAAAGCATTGTGGGATACTTCTGTAAATAATAAAATCTCAATAGCTAAAATAGCATTCAGAACGCTCTGAATCAGACATGATTCAGCAAAAGTTTCTAGACATGTTTGAAGACGTGTCTTGGAGAATTTTACTAAATTAAACTTTCTGGCAAGCACTTTCTGGCATTCCACTAATGAGGCAAGCTGCTTAGATTTGTCTGTAGGTTATGTCTGCTCTCATGTGAACACCTTTCTGAGAAAATTCAGCTTCTCAAATCAATTTAGACAAAGCAAAGAAAGCAAAAGAAGCATTTTTACCATTGAGATCACCAAAACCCTTTGCATAAGCATCCCAGGTTTGGTTGAAATCTAGTGATCCGTCCACTCTGTTCTGGATTACAGTCCAGGAAGTGCCTGCAAATGCAAAGAGGAAATAAGTCACAAACCTGGCTTAAGTATTTAAAGTACTGGGGAGAAAATTCAGCATAACAGAGTCCACCAGCCCCTGACACACAGACGGTGCTGCTGTGGCTGCCCTTCTGCTGCCTGCCTTTAGCTGGTGGTATTTGACTGCTGGGAGCACAACTCCAGACAAGGTTTGAAGTGTTGGAGGCCACGGCTGGCTAGGACGGCTGAGATCCTGCTCCTGACCAGGTCATGACAACCTTGTTTAACAAATTTCAACAAATGTAAGCAAAGGAGGGTTTTGCACAGGGCAAGCCCATGCTGCTCTTTGTACACATCCAAACATATCCCATCGCCCTGTCACGTTTGCACCAGCGTGTTCCCAGCCAGCTGCGGTGAGGAGCAGTACGGGGAAGCTGGAGAGGACAGAGCAGCACTGCAGGGTGCCAAAACGGGGGAACAGTCAGCTGGCCAAACTACGTGTGGTCTCTGGGCGGCGGCAAAGGAAACAGCCAAATGGGTTTCTTACAAAGATGGAGCTTGGGTAGGTGCTGTGCATTTGGTCTGTGGCGATTCTGGGTGCATCTGGTCTGTAGCTGCAGCCTCACCCAAACATGATGCAGGAATCCTGTCTCCAGGACTCACCTCTTTGGGTTAGTTTGGTGTATCTAAGTCGCAAGCACCAATCCACGCTGTCAAACAAAATTTTGCTAAGGTGTTTACTATTTGCTTTAATTAGGAAATGTTACATCATGGTTGCAATGTAGTGGCGTTCATAATCGCCATTTTCATTCTTTATAACTAAAGGGGCTTGATGTTTTTAATATCAATATGCTTAATATCAATTGCATACATATTAATAAGGATATTAATGGTATGAATATATGTAATAAATATCACATGACTGAAAGTACTTTCCTCAGTATAAACAGCAGGTAACTTAAAAAAGGCAGTGTTGTGGGGACTTTAGGAGAAAGGAGAGTGCTCAAAGCACATAGAGAACAGTAAGAGAAGAGGATACATGACATGATAAGTGCTTGTGTACTTTGGGATGAGACATGGCTTTTTGGCTTATAAGAAACTACTTATGTGAAAATTGGACTGTGCTAGCACAGCTGTCTTACCAAATTTTGTTTCACAGTAGACATCGAAAGCTTCTGAGCCATTGGGCTTAATAGTGTAAGTGCCACTGGTCTGTATGCCGCTGTTGTAGAGAGCAGTGCAGTCAGGAGCAGCACCTAGGAAAGCAAGCACCAGACAATTAGAAACCCTGTTTTGGATGTGGTAAGTTTTAATTCAGCTTTGTGACTTGAATTATTCTATAGAGTAGAGCCAACACAAAACCTGGAACAATCTTTTCGGTCATTATCTCAATAAAGGTCATGAAATGGGCAAACTTTTGGGCATGGTAGTACAGCTGTCAAGTTGTATATATATTGGACCACCTACATTTAAGTTTGGCAAGGTTTCAGTTCAGATAATTTTGGAAAATGTGTAAGGCTTAAGACTGGGCTTTGGCAAATGGACTTTCCCATCCCTCATAAATTTCCCAGTTAATACTGTTCCCAGTGCTGCAGTTCAGAAATGCATCTCAGCTTTAAAGAAAGCTTTTCCAGATCCTGAAATGAGCTGAAGTAAGTTAGTTCTCTGTTCATACTCTCTAAGACAGGCATCAGCAAGTGGCAGTGAGAGGATCGCCACAGCACATGTTTACATGGGGTGAATGGAGGCTGAAGATTGAGGCCAGGATTATGGCATTATTGGATGTTGTTTCTGTGTGCCACCCCAGAGACGTGTATACATACAGTGTGGCTAAATAGATTATGGCATTTTCCAAAGCAGAAAATCCAGCTCCTTCCAACAGCACTGTATATAACATAAAAGCATTTTGCTTTTGGTCTCTGTCTACTAAAAACTAAAAGCACTGTATTGTATAGTCATGGTTAAGGCATATGGTCTCACCTTCATATTTGTATGTTACAGCTGTGGAGTTGTGCACAAAAAAGGGGGTGGCCTCTGGTTCTGTGTGCTCCCCAGTGAAGGAATTCTCTGCGAGTTCCTGGAGCTCTATGTGGTTCAGCTGGGAAGAAGTGTAATTACAGACTGTTAATTTCCCAAGGCTCTGAAATTATGAGGTTCATGTATCAAACTGAGCAATGTCACGCAGAGAGTAATTTTTTTTATGAACATAACCCTTTAAAATAGCCAACTTATGACATAAAAATAACTTCAGAACCACACTGGTGGATTTCAAGTGTATGTACGGCAGCTGTTTGACTGCTCAGACAACACAGGATTCATGAGGTGAGCAAATGACCAGTTCTCACGAGGTACACCTTAATGGGCAAACAGATTTAACTTATTTCCTCAGGTGACATCACTTAGACGAATAATACCGACATCTAAGAGCACAGAACCCACAGTTCTTTTTATAAAAGGCATTTTCCCTTTATAGCCTCCTCTTAGGAATAAATTAAATATGGGCACGTCAGTTATACCCAGCGTTCCAGTTACACATGTTGAGCTGCAGCACATGGCTCCCTATTGAAGTGAATATTGGGAAAGAAGAAGGAGATAGAAAGTAATGATGCTTAGAAGACCAAGGGAACAAGAATAATAGGATAGATAATAATACTAATAAAAAAAAAGAAAAATAGCAGTCAGGAAATAGAGCAGCCTAGTACTGATCGACAGTGCTTTGGAGCTGCGTCCTCAGTCGTGTGATCTGGCCACAGCCCCCAGCCTGGCAGCACAGCAGTCTTTCACCCAAAAAGGTCCCTGGTTGGGTCAAAATTGCTTATAGCCTCCTCTGCACTCCCAAAATATGAAACAGGGACGGCTGACTGGAATGAATGGTGGGACATTACCTCCCTCAGCGTTATGAGAGGCAATAGATTCAGAAAAGAGAGATGCGATGGTTACTGTACCTTGTCCTCCAGCTCCATGATTTGGTTGTGCTGTTTGTCGAGCTGTGCGTGCTGGTCCTCCACGATTTTGAGAAGCTGCTTGATGTGGTTGTCCTGCCGCTCCACAAAAGCCTGAGGACAGGAAGGGAGGGAGGGGGGTTGTGGTTAGGGGCAGCAAAAGGCCTTCGCAGGGGCACTTCCTCAGTAACTCATCACAGGGGCTCTCAGTTCTCAGTTCTGAGAGGCACAAAGCATTTAACATTGCCTTTTCCATGGTACTCTCTGCTTTTCCTCTAAAGGTGCAAATTTTGCCTCTGAAATGAACACCCAGCCTTTTTTGAGGAAAACTACTGGCAACTGCATGGACTTCTATTGTTGTTGTTATTTTCCTGCCATTTTCATGTGCAATTACATTCTGTGAAGCTGGTCCTTGATTCAAACTAAATATATGGCACTGACAAAAAAGGAATGATGCCCAGTGTTTGGGGTATTAGCTTGGGATTTGGAAGTTCAGGATTCAGCTTTCTGCTCTGACATGAATAGCCAGTGTTTTCTCCCATGCTTTTACAGAACACAGTTAGTTCTTCCTCTTCCATAGGAAACCTTGTACCCACCTACATATTTCCATGTATTTGCATTAAGTCTATTAACAGCTGAACAATTCTTTGGTCCTGGATGGTCCCTACAGGCACTACAAATATCCGTCAGTTTAAACTTCCTGCTTCTGTGCTGAGCAGACAGTTCCTAGTGCATTGATTTGTAGTGAGCTGATGACATAAGAAGCTATGGGCTTGGTAATCAAATAATTTTCCTGATTTTTTTTCCTCATTATAATTACAGATTTTTTAATAAACGTATTTTCAAACACTGAAAAAGATACAGAGCCTTATCACTTCACCATTTTCTCACTGATTTCACTGGGGAATTATACTGTAAAATAAGCCACTTGTCAAATTACAACACTGATTCTTATAAGGTTATTGCAGTGATTTATTTCTCAAAATACACAATAGAACTCCAGTGAGGGTGCAGGGAAAAGATGAGCTTCTATTGTATAACTACCAATGATAGCATTACGATTTATTTTGGCTGTGTGTGTCAGGGGTTCTTACAAATTTACTTACTTTGAGTGAAGAAATTTCATTTGTCTCTTGCACTGTAGGCTGGGTAATGGCCAACTTAGTGACTTTGTCCTCCAGTCCCCACACCTTCTCTTGCAGCTGGATTTTGTTTTGTATGAGGTCTTCAATCTTCAAATTCATCTCCTGCGAGAGATTCTTTATCTCTTCATTGTTGATTTGCAGTCTGGCAGTAGTTTGTCGGAGTAGTTCTTCTTCTTCTTTGATTTCACTGGTTTGCAGTGAGAGCTCATAAAAGGACTTATCAAAAATGTAAAGTTTTTGAAAAATGTCATTCATCTGCCCCTTTGTCTTATGCACAAAGTCTTTAAGACCGTGCCCAAGCTGGAGGAGTCCATTGGCTAAGATTCGTACATCATCTAGCATGGCAAATCTTGATTTTGTCTCAGGAGATGCAGCCGAATCAAGGGCAGAAAAGTCTTTCTCAGCTCTAGCTGAGAGAGCGAGTGGGGCAATGAATAGAAAGATAAGAATGATTTTCATGATTTCTGCTCCTGTTACGCTTTGGTTGTTCAGGATGCAGAGACTTTTCCTAGTAGTTTTCACTGTGTGACTGTTCTGTGTTGAAGAATTTAATCTATATATACTCCTCTTCATTTTAGAAGAGGCAGACCAGTGAGTTGATCATTAAACTGTGTGTATTTGAACGAATGTAACCCCTCTCGAATCTAGGTTGATACCTGGGAAACCTGAGAGCCAGGCACGTTGCTGATTAAGCTGCCTCTGAACTTTTCCATCTGCCAGACATGCTGTTATAAAATGTTAATGATGATGTATGACGTGTTTTTGACACAAGGCTTTTTTAATAGATTAATTGTGGGTCATAATCTCGATAAGGCCTAAATTGCTTCTTGTTTGTGTTGTCTGATTCCTTTTGTTCCCTTAGGACTATAAAAGGGTTTACGCTGCTCAAGAGCACTGGATGCTGCTTTTCAGGTTATGCAGCTCTTTGATAAGCTATGGAAGGGCACAGTATTCCCAGATGATTCACACAATCTGATTCTCATTTTGTGCCGTGTTCTGATGTAACTCATCGTACCGCAGTGGATTTGCTTGTCAGCTACTTCAGATTAAGTGAGAAAGTGGGAATTAGGTCCAGAGATTGTCTGGAAGTGATTCTACTGTCTTAAGGTTTGTGCAGTAATTTACACCATATAAAGCTTATTTTTTAAGAGCTGCTTTCCAGAGGTGGGTGAGATAAATAATACCCTGCTTACATTTCTCACCTTACGATTTCCCTTGCTGTTTAAGATTCACACTGAATAAAACAAGTCTACGGGTACTCTGAAATAAATGTCCAGTTCTGCACTGGGTCTCTGCACAGAAGCACGTATATTTTTCAAGGAGTAGTGCAGTATGAGTGAAAGGTATTTTTCTTTCTGGAATCTCTCATAGCAATCCAAAAATCAGTCCAGGCTTAATATAGTCTGTACTTTGGAGGATTTTCAGGTTTTTGATAGACTCTTCTAGCAATTCCTCATCTGGACTTTTTTTGTTGTTGTTCATGTACATGCATGTGGACAATACAAGGCATCAGTAGAAACACTATTTTCAAAATTGTTATCTCATACGATGAATTTCTTGTGTGATGAAGGGTTGATAATACGCAGGTAACCTGCCCCTTCCCCCTTAATAATTAAATAACATGAGTGTATTTTAGATCTCTGAATAATTGGTGAATATTTTGTATGAGCATGATTTGGCTCACTGTACTGTCTGAGCAGCCTTTGCTTCATTTGAACTGCAGTGTGGTGGGAACCAGCTCTTCAGATATTTCAGCTGGACAATCCTTTTGCCTAGAAATCCTTTCTGAACTGGAAAGAGGCCTGAGATACGTACAGACCAGTGCAGAGAGAACCTCACGGCCCTCCTAGTTCTGTCCAGTTCCATACAGCTTGCATTAAGGCAGCCTGGAGGCGTGCACTTGTGAAGTGCAGAAAGAGGGGTTCTGGCCAACTCAGTGCCCAGCTGGTTCTCTGCTGCTGCCCTTTGTGAAGCAGGAGCTGAGGCCCCCTGCATGACGCTGGGCTGCATCTGCTCGCTGCTGGCAGGTGTAGCACGTGGTAGGGAGCAGCTATGTGCTTAATTGCTCATTTGAGACTGGAAGGCTGTAGGCAACAAGGAATCTGGTTATGGGCTGTCATTAAAGAAACTCATCAAATCCGTGTTTACCCGGTCCTGATAAAAATCTGTTAGAAAAATTGCTAAAACAATTAGGGTATCAACCATTGTTGATTGGGTGGTGATCAGCCTGAAAGGTTTGCATCGAGTCATCATTCTTGCAGCATTTTCTCATTTGTTAACAGCAATGGAAATACATGAAGAGATGTTCAAATGAGTTAAAAAAAAAAAAAAAACGAAAACAAAAACACACGTGCAGGATCTGGTTTGCTTGCATATTGTGCCTGTGTGGGAAGTTCTTGGGGATCTTAACAGCTTACCTCTGAAACGCTTGATAGTTTTTGCTTTGAATCGTAGACTGAGATAACGTTTTACCTGATAGCCCTACTTAAACAATTCTAGTGTTTAAAAAGTAGATAAAACGTGCTTTCAATGTAGTGGTATTTTCTGTAGGGAAAGTCCTCAGACTGTCACTTGTGTAGATGAAGTTTAGGTAAAGTTTTTATCTGGGCCTGACACTGCTCTGTAATAGGGAACAAAGTCCAGCCTTTGGCATCTGACACAGGGATGTGGGGCTGTAAAACTTGAAGAACTGGCTGCAAAAGTTAGAAAAAAAATAAATAAAAACTTTATGCAATCCACTTGAAAATACTTGGGGTGGCTTTGGTTTTATGGGGTTTCAAAGAAACTGTGTTCTGTTGCTTTAGCTGTTTATTGTTGTCACACGAAGTGTTTTTGTGTGCACGAAACGGGGACCTTGCTTGTCCCCGAGCGCTGCTCAGACGTGGCACTGCCCCGTGGGAAGGTTTGCTTTGCGAAGGGGAAAGGCAGTCTAAATGCTCTGATGTCAAGTGTTAAAAATTTACGACTGGCTGCTAAGCACATGCAGCTGTAGACGTTTCCGTATTAATGCCAGTGCCAGTAAAGTCAGGCAGTGCTAAGTGCTCTTGAAAATGCCACCCTCCAGGTCTTGGATGTCACAACAGTCACACAGCCCACAAGCAAAGCGGGACTCAGGAAGACAGGGGAAAGAAGACCCTCTGGTATGATGAAACCATAAGATTTGGGAGCTGTGGAAACTGTAAGGGGGAATCCTGTCCCTGACAGCTGTTAGCCCAGCCAAGAAAAGATGTATTTAATAAACATGGTCCTAAAGATCTTTGATGCACCTGGGTGACCCTCTTTAAGTGGTCTTTAAATGATTTTTATAGTAGGAATAAAGCAAAGAAAAAGGTCTCTGGGATTTACTGAAAAGGAGAATTTTAATAACGGGTAGACATCCCCTTTATGAGTTAGGACCAGCTCTTAATGTTTTAATACATTTATGAAGAAATTTGGAAGATGGCTACAATCACATTATGTAAATATTTAGGAGAGTGCCTGGTGCCATTATTTCCAAGGCTTCCCAAGCCTTTGCACTTCCTCCATTCATTTTACGGAGCTAAAAGTACTTCTGAGATCTGTTTGAGACAATAATATAAGCTTTGCATACATTTTGCATGGTATTGTAATAAAGGCTCCAGTCACAAGTCCTTGGGTTTAAAGCTGGCTGACACTTTTATTGGTAGGAATCTGTGAATACATCAGGAGGTAGCTGTTACTTGGAAGCACAAGGATTAGCGGTCCTTTCATTTTGTCAGTCTATGCCTGGCCTGTTTGTTGGTGCTGCAGTGTTATTTTTGTGGTAGATCCTTCCCCTCGCTGTTTTCAGAGGATGGTGTTACACCTCTGGTGTCCTGCAAATGCTACTGAGCTTTGATATTTGTGCATACAAGTAGCGAGATGAGGATTTACAGTGTAATGACTCAAAGGAAAGAGGGTAACAAGGTGAAACTGATTGGGCAGCATCTCAGGGTGGCTGTCAGATGGGGGGATCTTTTTCCCCTCCCTGTATGTAACTGCTCAACAAAAGCATGGTACCTCCACCGGGAACCTCTCTGGAGAGAAGCTACCTGAAGAGGAGCAAGCACCCACCTCCCCCACTGCCTTACAGTGGGATCCGTGCATTTGAATTCCTCTGAGCAACACGAGCTTCTTCCTAATCATGTAGTGCATGATAATTGTCTTCTGAGCCTTCGGGGCCTTGAGAGGCAGCAGAGGGAGGAACAGCCTCTGTGTTTCCTCCAGTGTTTGTTGTTACAAGTGCATTGGAAGCCCTGGCTGACATGTCACGTCAGCTCTAATGTCTGCTTGTAGCTCTCTCATTCTCTTCCAAGGTCTTAGCATTTCTCTCATCGAGCTGTTGAAATGACTCCTTTTCTCCCAGGCCACAGCAGAAGACCTGGTAGGAGAACTGCAGGCTTGGTTTAGGTTCCTCTCTGCTATCCAGCGTAAATCAATCCCCAGCACAAGACCTTTATATATAGGGTTCCTGTAGCCAGGCTTCCCAAATACATTAAATCCTTCTCTTAAGCACTAATAATACTTAATAAAAGTTTTATGAGCAATGTACATTTTAGAGTAAATTTTCATATCCATTTTCATTTTAAAAAGAACATCAAGGAGCAAATGTATTCATGCCAGAACAAAGTAATTTAGTAGAGCCACAAAAACGGCACAGGCCCCCTCTGAAACAGTAAGAGAGCATTGATTAGGCAAAGCGACCAACGGGGCTGGGATTCAAGAACTTAATTCAGCATGAAGGACTTGAAAGGGAATAAATTTCCCATGTGCCAGCTAAGCATATTCCTCTGCCTGGAGGGGTGAAGAAGTCTGGCTCCGTAATGCAGCCCCATGTAGCCTGACGAAGCTCTGCATCTGCGCTGCCCTTGAGGAGGTTCCTTCTCAGGCCCTTGGAGATGGCCTTAGGCCCAGCATTAGGTGGTGGCAGTAGAGAGGGGAGCACCCGGGGTATCAGGGAGCAAATGGAGTTGAGAATGTCAGAACCAAGTCCTTGGATGGGATTAATTTGCCAAAACACTGACATCTCAGCTGGCAGTTTTGGTTGATCCCCGTCTTTCACCGAGTGGGTACTGGGGTGTGGAATTGGAGACACCATCTCCTCTGAGGCATTGCAGAGATTGCCTTTCTGATGAAAGTACAAGAATACAGACATCCATTTAGTTCAGTCCATTGTCAGAGGAGAGGTGTAACCTGAATTTATCATGGTGAAAGGAAATTGAAAAAACAAAAGGGTCACCGCAAAGAAGGTATTCAGCAGAAACCAGCCACTCTCCTGAGATGTTTTCTCTCCACTTGAACTTGCTAAATAGTGTAATCACTTGAAAATTTTTGATATATTTTTCAAGCATCTTTACAAACAGGAACTATTCCAAAATATCACGTGATTTAAGACTTTTGATGTCTAAAAGAAGAGGTCATTATCAAGTCACTTGTGCGGGTGTGCACTTGTGTTCAAGAGAAACCACCGACTAATGGAAAATAACAAACCCTTCACTTTGATTCTGTTTCCTTAGGGGGTTAAATAATAGCATTAATAATGGTGTAAACCCTGTCATTCTAACAGAGATGCCTTTGTCTCTTGCAGGAACCTTCTTTATGTCTATCCTCAGAGCCTTAACTTCGCCAACCGCCAAGGATCTGCCAGGAATATCACTGTCAAAGTCCAGTTCATGTATGGAGAGGACCCCAGCAATGCTATGCCGGTGAGGGGAGAGCTTTGTGCTCAGTGTGAGTGCTGTGTGCTGACAGGAAAGGATACACATTACAGCCATAAAAACCCAGTGTTAAAGAAACCTCACCAAAATACCTTTCAAAATACAGAGTTCCAGGAAGCATACAAGCAGAATATCTCAAGGTGTTTATAGAGGGAGTTTATATGGAGTATGCAAAGTAACAACTGAGTAGTTAGCATTTTAAACCAAGATGTTGGCAGCGGACACCCTGTGCTTGGAGTAGTGTGTTTGCTTCCATGCCTAAGAAATGAAAGGTGATAGTTTTACTTGTCTTTACGGTGCCAGAAGTGATCAGCTTGGTGAAAGTTTAGGTGTGAGGTGCCTCCCCCCTAGGCTGTACTTGTACAGCTCTTGTGAAGCTGCCCTTCCTTGGAGCGTGGCTTGAGACTTTGTGATGAGAATCCCTGTAGAGAAGTTTGTCGTTACTTACTTGTTAATTTCCTCTATTCTCCTTAGTTTGCCTCATCTGAGCTCTGTTGTCCTGATTCTCCTGATGTTCTCTCCCTTCCCTCCCTCCCTCTAATTTCTCCTGAATTCATGATCTTCCTGATTTTTGCCCTTTTGCATCTGCAAAATAGCAGGGAAAATCTCTCGTTGGCTCTGCCTGGTGACGGTTACATGCATCAGTTCTTCAGCTATATCTGTGTGTATGTGCAAATGGGATTATTAAAATTGTAAACTCCTCAGTGACTGGGTAAAATGTCGCATAGAAGTGAAGTGGCATGTACCAAGTAGTTGCAACTGCACAGAGCTGCACAGACTCGTTAATAGAGGTGTAAATGGGATTGTGAAACAAATTCTTGGCATGGTTTTATGGGGGATTTCTGTTGATTTTTTTCTTTTTTACAGGTCATCTTTGGCAAATCTAGCTGTCCTGAATTTTCCAAAGAAGCTTACACAGCTGTAGTCTATCACAACAGGTAAAACATACGGCAGTTTGTAAACGGACGTGGCTCCCTATGGATATAGTGTGGTTCCACCCAAAAGAAGTTTTACGGCTGTGAATCTGTCTCATTGTTACTTATGTAGCAGTGACTGCATAGCACCTACCGCAATGCCTGCAGTGTCAGTTGATGTCGTTAGAGTTTTGCAGTGACGAGGAGATGAGTCTGTGTGTGCTCTGGTACAAATCAAGAGCATCGTGTCAGAGGCCATGATTCTGAGCACTTAGCGCAACTCAGCGGATGCTTTAAATATAAGCTTCCAGTTAGGCATGATGATTTATGTTATAAACTCTTGTTAGCATGTGTTTTATTATTGCGTTGAGTAATTAGGTACTTAGAGCCTTTTAGATTATAGTTACAAATTGGAAATACTTGGTCTTGAAAACAGCATCACAGCAGCTCAGGTAAGGAGTGCTGAGTCTGGCCTTACCATGCTGCCTGTCTTTGTTGTTGTACCAGGGAGAGAATCCTGTCCTTCAGGCTGGGTATTGTGGCAGTCTCCAGCCTGTGACAAGAGTTCATTGCTTGTGGGGAGCAGTGCAATTCAGAATGGCTGGGGGCGTGGGGACAGACTGCAGTGCAGCAACCACCGGGCTGCTGCTTGCATATTTTGTGGACTGGAAATGCACACTGGAAGTTTTTCCAGTCCTTGGTAATTAGAAAGTGAAACTTTTAATCTCTTTGGATGGTCCGTATAACTCCTTCCTTCCAGATACTTAAAAGATCTCAAGCATGAGATAGTAAACCACGCTGCTTATATTGATGACTCAGTTGAGGGTCTGGTCTCTGCACAGGTCGCCCGATTTTCATGAGGAAATCAAGATTAAGCTTCCAGCCACTTTAACCGACCACCACCATCTGCTTTTTACTTTCTACCATGTCAGCTGCCAACAAAAGCAAAACACTCCCCTAGAGACTCCAGTTGGATACACCGTGAGTGTCTTTCAATCTATTTTTCAGTTCAGGATACATTCGTAATGCATTCAGTTGCGATTTGTTTAGCATCAGCATCAGTGTATATACCATTGTAGAGTTTGAGACAGTCAAGCCTGCAAAGTTCAAGAAAGCCTAAAGAAGTTTTTGTTTTTTTCTTATTTTTTAATTCCTTCTCTTTAAAGTGGATACCGATGCTTCAAAATGGGCGGTTAAAGACTGGTCAGTTCTGCCTACCTGTTTCATTGGAAAAACCACCCCAGGCTTATTCAGTGCTTTCTCCAGAGGTGAGTTGTTCTTCATGCTGAAAATCAGCAGGAGAATACTTCTGTCAAAAAAAGTGAGAGGATATGTGTGTACCTATATGTTTATGTGTGCGTGCATGTGTATTTTTAACTCTTATTTCTTAAATGCTAAGTTTCGACAGATGTGTGTCTTTATGCATGGGTACACGTGTATGATCTGACAGTAAAATGAAAAGAAATGGCAATTTTAATGAGAATTACTGTAGCTTTGCTTTCTGTCACATCCCCATTCGTCTTTCTACTAACCTACAGGTTCCACTTCCTGGAATGAAGTGGGTGGATAATCACAAAGGAGTTTTCAATGTAGAAGTTGTTGCTGTATCATCCCTCCATACTCAGGTACATTTGTGCTGTAATTAGCCATTGGAATATGAAGAGTCTGATAATCTTTTGACAGTTGAAAGACTGTCAAAGTTGATGCTGTGAAGGGTACAGTAACTACTTGTAGTGAAATTGCAATCTCGTTTTCAGTTCTGAGCCAGCAGACCTGTTTTTCCACATTCTGCTGTGAGTATATTTGAGAAGTTCTGCTGAAAAACGAGTAGTTTGGCCTTTATTCACAAGGGTTGAATGGCCAACGCTGTTTTCAGACCTCAGACTGTTGTTTTTAATTACAACAGATCTAACATGCAGTCCAGGCATACGTTTTCTTGTTTTTCCTTTTCCCCTCTGCCTCTTTTGTTTCTCTGTGTATTTTTTGTCTTTCTTTAATCCAAAATGAAAGATGGCAATCATTTTGACTAATCATTTCAGCTTTTAGTTTATTAATTCCTCATATTTCATTTTGATGTTTTTTTTTGTGTATTTTATTTGTGCTGTAATTAGTACCATAGTTTTAGTGCATTTTTGTCTGTTTTTCTAAATTCTTAGAAATGCAGTCTGTGGGTTCTGTGGTTTTGCCCTTACCATTTCTGAACATTGGTTGATTTTAGTTGAATTAGACATATAGGCAGAGCTCTCGGATGTTCCATTTCTGCTAATTTTGTGAGATTAAATGGTTGGATAGAAGAGAGGGAAAGACAGAGAGATAATCCACCCATGAGCCACAAGTCCACAGAAAGCAGTGTTCCTTTGGGAGTTTCTTGCTGATTATTGTTTTTTGCTTATGTGTAGGACCCTTATCTTGACAAGTTCTTTGCACTTGTCCATGCTCTGGATGAGCACATGTTCCCTGTGCGAATAGGAGACATGAGAATTATGGAAAACAACTTGGAAAATGAACTGAAGAGCAGCATTTCAGCTTTAAATTCCTCTCAACTGGAGCCGGTAGTGCGATTTCTTCATCTCCTGCTTGACAAACTGATTCTTCTGGTAGTAAGACCTCCTGTCATTGCAGGCCAAATAGGTATTTTATTTAAGTTTTATAGAGAATTACATAGCTGAGAATTTGACACTTCCAATTTTATCATATTTATGTAGAAATAAAGAAGTCCATTTTTATGCTTTATTTTAGTGCCACTAATATACCATGTATCTTCAAAATAAAACATGCTGTCATCCAGATCAGTGGTGACATACACAGGAGCAATATTTAATGCAAAGGTTTTTGAAAATGACTAGTAATTTGGTGTCCAAGTTGAGATACCAGAAAGGAGCCTGACTTTTGTAAATTGGATGCCCAGCACTTTCTTAGCATTGGAGCCTGTTAAGGTGTCTCCATACTGACATTCAGAAACTAAGACTTTCAACCTCACTAGTCACCTTGGAAAACCTTGAAGTAGGTAAGTTATGAAGATATAGATACTGTATGTTCCTGTAGCTCTTGTGGATCTGATACAGTCAGCATGAATAATCCCTCCGTTTGCTCCCTGTTATGGGCTATGACTAAATGGCATAACTGAGCATTTAGCGAAACTTAAATTCTTGTTATTTAAAATGGTAATTGGGATTTTTAACAGGAAACTGGAGTTTAGACATGATGGAGTATAGGTAACTGACACTACTATGAAAATAGCAGTCATTTATTTTAGAAAGGTCATCTATTGGAGAAAGAGTTTTGCTTGAATGTTTATTTTTTATTTTAAAGCTCTTTCACTTTTTAAGTGTTTTGTTTTGGTTTAATTTATGTATATGGAGGATTGAAGACATTAGTGTCTAGCTTTGAAAAAACCTAAGATTTCCAGTCTCAATCTGAAGTCTGCTTCATCCCTAACTTGTTTAAAATATCTAGCCAGGTCCATGTGTGATTTTCTGTACTCATTTTTAGTACAGAATTCTTTTTTGAGAACAGAATGAAATTGTTCTTTTTCTTTCCTCAGCTTTTCCTCTTATTTCTTTGGAGGAAATAGTTGACTGAGAAGATTATGATAAATATCCACCAGGTGTTATTCATCAGTTAAACAAGGATCTTGTCACCATTGCAGTTTGTGGCCAAAATTGGGCCAATTCCAGGAATCAGGCCTATATTCATTAAATGTTATTAAAATAAGTGGAAAATTATCAATGTCCTCTTCTGGAGATCTACCTGTCGTCTTCTCAAGCTGTTTGTTAGATCTACTTCAAATACCAGCTTCATTTTTTCTTGAGAGATGCTTGCTATACTCTAGCAAGCTTCACCATTTATCCTTTAGAAGGTGGATGAAGTGCATATTCAGAATTTGATTGTGACTATTGTTGAAATCTAAACTGAACTTCTAACTTACTACTTTCAGTTAACCTGGGCCAAGCATCTTTTGAAGCAATGGCATCGATCATAAACAGACTTCACAAGAACTTGGATGGAAACCAGGACCAGCACGGCAGAAACAGCCTTCTTGCTTCCTATATTTATTATGTTTTTCGCCTACCAAATACCTATCCCAACTCGCCATCACCAGGTAGCTCTTTTTTCATTTTATTTCACGTCACAATTTGTTAAAAGCAAGCAGAAAGTGCTTGCTGGCAGGTGCTCTGAGCTCCAATTGCGTGGCTGGTTCCCTGCCAAGCCTTTTTATTAACTTTCTCTATGGTGCAGTGTTGCCATTTAGAAGATGAGTTTAATTACGGTTAGCCATGTCAGAGATTTAACTATTTGATGGTGTTGAGTGTCACTCATGAAGGAGCACAAGGTGAAAATACGGCAAAATACTATTTTTTAAATTTGGTTTCTGTAGAATCATAGGGTTGGAAGAGACCTTAAAGATCATCCAGTTCCAACCCCCTGCCATGCACAGGACTAGATCAGGTTGGCCAAGGCCCCATCCAGCCTGGCCTCGAACACCTCCAGGGATGGGGCATCCACAGCTTCTCTGGGTAACCTGTTCCAGTGCCTCATTGCCCTCTGAGTAAAGAATTTCCTCCCAACATCTCATCTAAATCTCTCCTTTTTTAGTTTAAAGCCATTTCTCCTTGTCCTGTCATTGTCTGCCCAAGTAAAAACGTTGTTCTCCATCATTTTTATAAGCCCCCTTTAAGTATTGTGTTCTGTGGCAAGTACATGGATGTGGTACAGTCTGGCCTGTTTTGCTTCCCGGTTTCCTTCATTAATGCTTCTGGACTTGTATCCCATTCCAGCAAAAGCTGACACACTAGTAGTGGCATCTGAAATACTTGAAAACAGGTGTCTGGGTGCAGGAGGGAAACAAATTAATTCCACCTCTGCTGAGAATACGGGAGGAATCTGTATGGGTGGAGAGATGGTGTGAATGAAAGGCACAGAAAACTAGGCTTTGGAAGGACTGTTGTTCACAGCACTTGCTTCTTGCCTGCTGTGGAAGACATCTGAGGAGGACTGGAAAAGCTGTGTGCTTAAAACTGTGCCCTGTTCTTCAGTGGCTTTCCAGTGTTTGGTCTGGCTAAAGACATACCTCACACTGGCTGCCTAAAGCCACTGGGATCTTCCTGCTTCCCACAGATCAGTGAATACAATAGGATTTTAATCCCATCACCCTGGTGCTTACCATGGAACACCAGGCAGGGGAAGCACGGGGAAGATTTCCTTATGGGCCAGACCTACTGCTTATACGCAGGTTTTGCTGTAGCAGGCTGGTGCAAAGCAGCACAGGATCAAGGCTTTGGCTGCTGGTGTAACAGAATGTTCTTTTTTACAACACCCTAGGTCCTGGTGGCCTAGGGGGATCAGTGCACTATGCCACCATGGCTCGATCTGCTGTACGGCCAGCAAGCCTGAACCTGAACCGCTCACGGAGCCTCAGCAACAGCAACCCAGATATATCTGGGACCCCCACCTCGCCTGATGACGAAGTTCGCTCCATCATTGGCAGTAAGGTATGAATGCACTGCTGCGGGCTTTAGGGGGACTTCAGCATCTTTTATTTAATATCTAAAGAAATAACGGGGAAGCTTTTATGTGTTTTCCTATGAAAAGGAAAAATGGCCCCTTCTCAGGCTCTTCCTGGTGGTTGCTGGTTACATACCTGACACTCTCCTGAAAATTGTTGCTGGTCTCTCTGACATTATAGACATCCTGCCAGTGTTACTTCCACAAGCATGGTAGTCAGGCCAAGAGTCCTTCTGGACTTGCCACTCCAAGACTAGTAAAAATAGAAAGGTTTTACTACCTCAGTTTTCACATGGCCAGCAGCTGTATCCTCTGACCAGCGTTGTAATGTCTCCCCAAACTTTGCATCCCCTACTTTGCCACTCTTTGACCCTTCTTACCTCCCAAACCCAAACTCTCTTCTCCTCTGTGTTCAGCACTAACGGCTGCTCAAATGCTTTCTGTACTTACCTATGTCCGGAGCAGGTACCTTGCACACAGCAGGAATATTTCATGGCCAGACAGATTTCGGATGGTTAGTAACTGGGCCGTAGTCTGGCCAGCTGAGCTGCAGAGTGAATTTATGATGTGCTAACTCAAGCACCCACGATGACTCCCCACACCTTTAGTACTTGCTAAAAGTGGCTTACCAGTGAATGTGGGCAAATTAATGAAGAGTATCTGGTGTGGTCTTACTCCAGGTATTAGGTTCTCAGGGTACATACACATGTTTATGGCATGTTTGGGCCTAGATTCATACTGCTTAGCCTCAGGTACATCGTCCATTTTGGAAGCATGGTTGTCAGGGCTTCCTGTGTAATCAACAGAGAGAAAAAAAGCTCCTTGACAGACTATTTATGCCACACAGGATAGGAATCACATGCAGAAGTGCCTGTCCCCCTCTGGTGTCGTCCAAGTGTGTAGGGCTGCTGCAGTCCCAATTTGAGCACTTCAGTTTTGCACCTAACATAGGTGGTACGAGCCAGGCCAAGCCTTCTGTGTTGGTAAATCCTTACCTGAGAGGAGTGCCTTAGTTCAGTTTGGGTTCTTTTTTTATCTCTAAACTGTGACAACTTACCCAAGATGAGACACTTTCCCACCTGTGTTCCTTGACTCTTTCCAGCATAGATGAATTTCTGAGCCCTTTCAGAGAACTATTACATTTGATCCTGTGGCAAAATCGGTGAAGGTTTATTAATAAAGCCATCAGCCCAACCAGGCAGGTTTGACACCAGGCCTGGGTTTTATAAAAGCAAGAAAAACAGTGTGAGAAAGAGATTGCTAATTTTAAATGAATAATGATGTGATTTTTCTGACCAAATAGGAGGCTGAAGACGTGTGGGTAGGCAAATCATTATTTCTTACATCAAAGTTTGGACTGAAAGTCTTAAAATATTTTAAAGACCACTTCAGTATCTTGCTAATTAAACAACTGTGACCTTTTGTGAAATGCCATAGGCACTAATGTGCATATGGAATTTACACAGGATATCAGAAGCTTTAATATATGCTGGCTTAGTGAATAATGTCACAGTACAAAATTAAGAGAGATTTTCTTCTAGAGGTAGTCTAGGCTTTAAAAAATACTAATGTGTCCATAATTGCTAATGGGAAAGTTTTCTTCAGGATAGCATGATGGTATCAGAAATTAAGCTCGGTCTGACTATACAAAATTTTGGTTAAATGTAATTATTTCTGTTAATGTCAATAAAAACATGAGATACTTCTTGAGATACTGAAATGTGTATAAGGGTGCAAAAATTCCTATTCTGTTTTTCCAAGCAATGATTTAAGCACCTCTACCCAAATAAGGAACTTGCACTTCAAAATGAATCTATCTGGGAGTCTTTCTGCTTTTAGAAAGGACAAATAAGGTTGTTCAATGGAAGTCTTTGGAGTCCAGTCTTGTGTTGTTTTTTCCTGAAATACAAGATATTTGACAGTTTTGGTAAATTTGCTGAGAATCTCGCTCACATCAGCATCATACTTAATTGGGGAAATTCAAATAGTCATCCCCTTTACAGGATTTAGAAGATTTTGGTGTATTTGCATAACAGAGGAGGTTTAGGTTTAGACGTAATAGGTTTAGGTCTTGTCACTTATTTTGCCTTCATTTGTGAATTGAAGACATGTAAATTTTATTCCCTACTAAAGTGAATTTATTGAGTGTCTAAGAAGACCTATGATGAGATTTTACGCTTAGAGTGTTCCTGAAATGTTGGGAATGTGCTGGTAAGAAACAAAAGCTTGTGGAGTTTCATTGCTCTGATAGTGGATTTTCACAGATGCGTGTTATGTACTTGCACAGATCCAGCTGCAGGTTTAAGCCCAGAAATAGAACAGAATTTAACAGGAGTTTTGGGCACTTTGCCAAGCAAAAAGAAGACCTTGTACTCTCTTGTTTTCCAGAGAGGGAAGAAAGCAGGGGGGGAATCTTTCAGACATTTACAAAATCTGCTTCTGTAACCATTGTATGGGGTTATCCTCAGAACCAACGGGATGCTGTGATGAGAAAACACGTGAACAGAAATGTGAGTGTGATAAAGGCATTAGCAGAATTAGACCTGGTTTGACAAAACACAAGCTTAGTTCAACATTTTGCAAAATTTTTTTACTTCAATTCATGGTGAGCGAAATAAAGCATGTCTATGGGTCTGAGCAGGACAGAGAGGTTTGATTTATCTCTTCCAGTAAGTAGCTGAGATTAAAACACTCTCCTTCTGTGTGTTCAGTATATTTCTATCGGGCACCTCAAGCAAAATTACAGCATTGCTGTAATTCGCGTAGTGGATAGCTCAGTGTATTAATGATTTTAATCCCGGGCTCAATCTTTGGGTAGTTTTGTCTTTGTGAGAATAGTTAGGCATGATGGACTTTGCAGCTGGTAATCTCTGTGATGAAATGGGCTGCATCTTTGCTTCATATATTGGGAAAAACCCTAGGCTGGCACAGAAAGTAGGATAAAAGCTCTCTCAGATGAGGGTTGAAAACAATGTGTGGAATTTTTAAGGAACGACTATGGCATTGCACAGCTGCCTCCTCTAGAGCTGGATCCTGAGACCCGGGTATGCCTGCTGCATCCCACTGAATGGTCTTGACTAGGGAAAAGCCTGGGTGTCAAACACAAATTTAATTCTTAGTTTCCTTCTTTCTGAGCGTCTTGAGAGGAGGAGGGAGCCACAGTAATTTTGCACACATGACAACACTGCAGGAGTAGAATTTGGAGTACAAACGAGATCAAGCTTTTAAAAAAAATGATTTTTCAAATATTTTGTTTGGTGAAGCGGGTTGGTTCCAGAAAAGGTATGTCCTCTTTCCTCTGTTTGCCCCAGTGCCCAGAGAAAATGTCCAAATGTCCATGTGAAATCTTGTTCACAGGGTTGCTCTACCAACACTGCAGGATTTCTAGTCCATAAATAGGAAACACTGTGAGAGCTGACAGTGTTTTCAAAGTTTCTTAGTATTTCCAAAGGCTTTGTAGAGCTTATAGTCTGTGAGCTAGCAAATAGTCTACCTTAAAAAAAAAAGATCTGAGAAAAATCTGAGAAATCTGGACAGTTTTTTAATGTCAAGCATTCCAGATAGGGCAGGCTGGGCCAGAGCTGTTGGCAGCATTAATGTGTGGCGTATGTGTGATGAGACACAAAAATAATCCTCTGGACTAAAAGGTCTCAAGAAATTCCTGAGAATTCAAGCAATGTTAACGATTCTAATTGGTGATATGTTTGCAATGTACCCAGTTTGATTGCTTTTAAGGACTACAATTTGACTACTGTATGGCATGCAACATGTAATATTTCTTTCCTTTCCCAACTGCTTTCTATTACATGCTCAGGGTTTAGACCGCTCCAATTCCTGGGTAAACACTGGTGGTCCAAAAGCAGCCCCATGGGGATCCAACCCCAGCCCAAGTGCAGAGTCAACACAGGTGGTGTCTTCAGTAGAGGTTTTTCTGGCTTTGTTTTCCCTGATGTTTCCCTGTAGAATATCTTCTTTTCAGTGCATACTCTGAATTTGGTGGTTTGCTTTTTTTTTTTTTTTTAATATTCCCTGAAAACTTCTTTGTGAGTTTTGTTTTATAAATTAGCATCTTCTCTCCCACCACCTCACTACACTGCATGAAAATCCTTGAAACGCGTGATCGTGTCCCCTCCTTTCATTTCAGTGGTTGCTGGTCTGTGAAATGTAAATGCTGTGACTGCTTTTCTTTTCTTTTTATTTTCTCTGTTTCTCGTTAACGTTAGTTTCGGCTTCAGATGGAGCACATTTCTAAATGGAAACATCAATCACAGCTTCATAGTTTTGTCCATGTTTGCCATTCCTCTCAACGTTGTGAACCATCTTGCCATTTTCATCAAGCATTTAGTATTCATAGTCACATAGTCATGACTGTTTGAGTGGAATATTGTTAAACAAAAATTGATACACATGTGAAATTCTCTCTTGAAAGATGTAAATTTAAGTGCTGGAACCAGTGACTTGCTAGGTCCGATTTTATCTGTTCTGTGTTGCAAAGTATGAAAACTTTATAGCAGCTTCAGTCCAAAGACTTAACTTATTCAGTCCCCATTGCCTGCTGCTTTCCACTGCATGGTTGCCTCGAACATACCTCTCAACTGTACTTGCTTTCAAGTTTACCAGTCTTCCAGAAATATTTAATCTGAGTTCATTTGCACTCACGGCAAATTATTTCCACCAGACATAGAGAGAACCTCAGTGATTTTCTGATTCTCTGTGCCAGTAGCAGCGTCGCCGTGGGGGGTGCATCCCCACGTGCTTGGTCTCTGGTAGATTGAGAGGTATGGCACTGAAATTACGAGTATTACTTCCTTGACATATGCATGTTGATAAAATAGAATGATGAAAAGGTTTCATGCTTTGCAGCATTAAGTGTCTTTGTGCATAAGAACATGCAGTTATTTAAATAGCCAATATGTCAATAAAAAGTACTGTCATTTTGTTTAAACCAGATCTGTAAATGAGTAAGTCTTTGAGAATGCATAAAAAGGTGTAAAGACAGTAAAAGCCTACAGTTGGAACAGTATTTTTGTAAACGTACATTGTCCTTGAGCTGCAAAACACATCCACAGCAAACTTTAATGTCCTGTCATCATTCATTCATCTCCACTCCGTAGGCTACGGATCGAAGTTGTAATCGTATGTCTTCGCACACTGAGACGTCAAGTTTCTTACAAACATTAACAGGACGATTACCAACTAAAAAGGTAGATTTCAGTGAAGACAATTGATATTGTGGGGCAGGGAGGTCAAGTCATTCTGAAAACATGATGCAATCTATTCTTTTATTTATAGCCTGATCCTTTCCGAGGTCATTAGGAACTGCTGTTGCTTAGCACCTCCGAATGTCCAGGCTGTAGCGAATATGAAGTATTCTGACAGAGCTGAATTGGGAAAATTAAAATGATCAGGAGTAGCTTGTCTGATTTAATGTCCACACTGTTTGGAGCCAAAGTATTTCTGGCTTTCAAAAAATATGAATAGCACTGTCTAGACATGTAAATGATACATCCTTCCGTGCAAAATTACAGTGCATTAGATGGTTAGCATTACAAATGTATGCTCAACTCTGTTGTATAGGTGTTAATCCAAAGTGACTCCAGAAAGTGAAGGGGAGTTACTTGGGAAGTGCACTCCCTTAAAGGAGATGAGATCCTATTAAACACGTCAGAAAGACAAAATGCCTGACTTTTTGTGTAATGAAAATGTGATCGCTGACAATGTCCAGTCTGTGGATTGGTCCTTCCAAGAAAAGAAATCAAAAAGCAGGTTCTTAGTGCCGTGTTTCTTTCTTACTGTTTTAAGGCCTTTCTCACAGTAAATATACATGTTTATACAAATTGCTTTATATGTCCACTTTTTACTCCTCCTTCCTGCAAAAATCAGACCAGGCAGAAAGGTAGACTTTTAAAATGAACTAATTTGAGCACCAAACTTTTTTTTTGGGTGGGTGGAAAAATTCTTTTGACACTTGAAATTCGATTTCGGAGCAAGCTGCTGTGAAACGTTTCTCACGTCACATATCATGACATCATCCTTCATTGTTAGTTGGGGATTTCTTTGAGGGATGCCGCCACTGCTGTCATGTTCTCAGTTATTATTTTGCTTAACCTCATTGTTTGCCATACTTCCCATGGATCGTGCTACCATTTCTCATGCGGACTGTTTTGTGAGCTGATGGTGAGGCTCGGACTAACTCTGGATTTGCATCTGTGTAGCTTTTTCATGAAGAGCTGGCCTTACAGTGGGTTGTGTGCAGTGGGAGCGTGCGGGAGGCAGCCCTGCAGCAGGCCTGGTTCTTCTTCGAGCTGATGGTGAGCAACCTGGAAACACTTTGCTTATTGTCTTAAAATCTGTAGTTTAAAACACAAACAGCAGCAATTGAGCTTCCCTCCCTCTTCGTTTCTGTAAGTGACTCCGCTGTAATTTATATTCCTATAGGTGAAGAGCATGGTGCATCATTTGTATTTCGCTGACAAACTGGAGGGTTCGCGAAAGCATCGTTTCCCTGAGCGTTTCATGGATGATGTAACTGCTTTGGTCAGCACAATTGCCGGTGATATAGTCTCTCGGTTTCAGAAGGTAATGGCAAACAATTAAAGTGAGCCCAGGTCAGAACTGAGACACCAGACCTCATGTGTATTGTTTGCTGGTGCCCATACCAGGAATTGTCATTTGAACACATTATATTACCATGCTACTGCTCAGTGTGCTCTTTGTCATTTTCTTTCCTATTTTTTTTCCTTTTCTCTAGGATACAGAAATGGTTGAAAGGCTCAATACCAGTCTTGCATTTTTCCTCAATGATCTATTGTCTATCATGGACAGAGGATTTGTTTTTGGTCTTATTAAGACCTGCTACAAACAGGTGAATGCAGATAGATGTTATGACTTAGCTGTGAACTGTAGCATAGCCTATTATTCTAACTTTCCTTGGACAGACAGTGAAGTATGAACACAGAAATTTTCTATTCAGGTCTCTAGAGCAAGCCAGCATACCTGGTGGTTTGGAGTTTACACCCCTCTGATTACACTCTTACATGTGAATTAAGCATAACTCCCTTGGGCGAATGGACGTGCAGCAGGAAGGAGGAATTATTCCCTCTGCTCGTCATGTTCAGAGTAACTGAACCAAAAATTGTAGGAGGTTTTGTCAGGGAACTCAGGCTACCATGTTTTTTTCAGTGGGCCTGTCAAGCTTAATCAGCAGCAGCACAAAGTAGTGATGTGGATGTGATCGTTTAATGATATTCTTTAGTTCTTGCTTTGGAAGTGGTTTTTGGGAGCAGTGATGGGACAGGGGAGCTGGGGCTGCCTTTATACTCTGTTTTGGTGCTGACTGCAATCTTATGGGTTAAACTTGCCAGGTGTCAACAAAGCTCTATACCATACCGAACCCAAGTAACCTGGTGTCTTTGAGGCTGGACTTCCTTCGCATCGTCTGCAGCCACGAACACTACGTGACCTTGAATTTACCCTGCAGCTTGCTCACACCACCTGCATCTCCATCACCATCTGTGTCTTCAGCAACGTCTCAGGTACCCTTGTGACAGGGATCGTTTGTGAAGATGCAAGTTGAGCTCTGTTCTGAGGCTTAAATCATAGGAGGCAGATGTATCACCTGCATTTTCAGTCTCTGGCTGCTAGTATTGGAAATGTTTATTTAGAAATTAACTTCATTCAAGAAGGAACAGGTGAACAGCTAAGAAGTGCACAAACACAGCTCTCACTTGAAAGGCCCCATTGCCAATGACATGCTGGGGAAAGGTTGTGGTGGAGGGATGTGGGTTATGTGTGGGACAGGCTCGGGAAACCGTACAAGAGTTGCTGGCAGTTTGGGTGATGTGGCTTTGGATACAGCAGTCTTGGTTTTACTTCTTCCTGCAACATCTTGAACCCATATGTGGGTTTCAGCAATAAAAGCTGGAATTGTCTCTGACATCCAAACTTTGAATGTTGGAGGCAAGCATAAGAGTTTTTCCTGCCATGTAGATTTTGACTTACTTGGTCTTATAATGTAAAAAAATAAAAGCCATAGCCATATTCCTGTAGTGTCCAAACATCCTTCTGTACCTAGGTACATAGCCCCCTATTATGCATGAATGTAAATGAGCTATTAAAAAAACTTCGTGCAGTGTTACCCTCTTCTTAGAAAACAAGGGGCTGGCTTTCTGTGCACCGTAGTAATTTGAGTTAACAAGTATGTCATTCGATCGGATTAATTAGTTGAAAAATTAAGTAAACTAAATCAGATTAAAGTGTTCTTAAGGCTGAATAAAAGCATCCATACCTGAGTTAAAAGTTTAACTAATCCACTTTTAAAGGTTATTTGGCTTAACTTCCCTAAGGCCTGCCCTGTAGGTGAGAAGGCAATAATGACAAACAGAATTAAGAGGAGAGCTAGTAAGCTTGGATGTAGTGTAAATAGATGTGCCTAGATCCAAACAAAAAAAAAGTGAAAAGGTAGTTTACGTGGAATAGTCTTTAATTCTGAAAACTGCTTCTGATATGTTTTGTAGACTTCAACTCTCTGTGTTCTAAGGGGTCTTATTATGCATCTTCTGAAACTTGATTTTTTTTTTCCACAGAGTTCTGGGTTCTCCACAAATGTCCAAGACCAGAAGATTGCAAACATGTTTGAATTGTCTGTGCCTTTCCGCCAACAGCACTACTTGGCTGGGCTTGTGTTAACAGAACTGGCTGTCATTTTAGATCCCGATGCAGAAGGGTAAATCTTTACAATTTTTTTTTCCCCAAGAGTTTTCTGTAATTCCAAGTAAATGGTGGATAACAACCAGGTTCTGGCCTGGCCAGAATTGATTTATATTGGTGAGCTGAGAAGGTGAGAAGCCTATTATTTAACTCTGAGAATCTTCTTTCTCCATGCCCCTTGTATTTCTTACTTCCTTACCACTGACGCTGTAAACATGATTCCAGTCACGTTTTTCCAGCTGAGAAAGAGGCAGAGAGGTTCCTACTGGAGCCCCCAGCTGGCCACAGGGACACCTCTGGAGCTCTAAGAGGAAAACAGCTATTCTCAATTGTAACAAACAGATAATTCTCAACATTTAGGAAGTCTCTGGTGCTGGTGGTTTTAAATGTTGTAATGCATTTCACCTGTGGCCCTACCAGCTCTGTGTAAACATAAATTATGCATCAGTGAGACCCCTGTGGGTTACATAAATAGATTAATAGAGTCAAGCACGCAGAGTTAGTCAGTAACTTGCCTGGGTTGTGCAGCAAATAATTTTCTGAAGTAGGAGTGTAGCCTGTAGTCCTGACAGCCAGTCTGTTACTTGTGTTATTTAGGGCTGTATTCTGCCTTACCGCTTTAAAATGGATTTCAATGGAAATTATTGATTGCTTCTGCAGTCCTAAGTTCTCTCGCAGCCATTTTCTCAAGGTGGACCCAGAAATAATCAGCAGAGTCGACAAATACTGATAATTCATGGGTAATTCTGCCCCTTTACAAAGTGGTGTCAGGAGTTAAACATTAATTCTGTTTTCTGTTGGAGAAGAAAGTGATGCCATAAATGAGAATATTTTCTTGTATATGTACATAACACACTGTAGTCCCATTTGTTTGGTCTGAAATGGGAAAAGCACCAAATCTTTACCCATACACCATCTGCAGAAATCCTTTTTGTAGTATAGGGACATCCTGCTCCCTGGTTAGAAATCAGGTCCTGTCTCTGTTCATATTTGCTCACTCTTCACAAACTTTCTGTTCTCACATACCTGCTTCTTGAGCTCTCTCATCTTGATATTCTTAACCCTTAGCTCGGACATGGATGGTAATCTTTGCCCAGCAGCACAAAGGAGCTGTCAGTATCATCTTGCTCATCTCCCCTGGGGAGACAGCTCTTATCGCTAACCCTGTGTAGACAGAAAAAGTCCACTGGTAGTGGTTCAGCTCTGGAGATCGATTTTGACCAAAGCTCCTGAATTTTGGTGAAGATGTGTATCAGTAGTGCCTTAATTTGTTACGATTTTCCGGAATGACTTGTAGTTTGCAGCCTGTTATCTGTTCTCAGGGTTAAACCTTCAGCCTTTTCCTGATAGATGCACCATGTGAAGGATGTCATTCTGTTAAAATCTACTCTTCCCATGTCTGTGAAGAGTTCTAATGGTCAGATAGGATCATTATCAGGTTATTAGTAAAGGATGTAGACATGCTTGCCATTAAAATGTTTTGGCGACCCTTGGAAAAAGCTCGCAATAGTTCTCAGTTGCATTATCCTGCAGCAGAAGTGGAAAGGGATGTCCATCTAGTTGCTTATTGCATTAGAGCTTTGCCTTAGGTCTTGATAAGTGGTGCAGAGACTTACATTTATTCTCTCCCTGCTCTTTTTTGTTCCATTAGCAAAATATGTTACGTTTTAGCTCGCCCATTTTATAAGAGCTCCTTGGATTCCCTTGGACAGAAAAGCTTGCAGTGCCCTGTTGCCTAAAGGTGATGCTTTAGTTAGACCCCTCTGTGCTAGGTGTTGTGCAGTAAGAAAACATATTACAGCCCTCCTCCAGAGCACTTGCAGTCTAAAAGATGAGACAGCATGTGGATGTGACAAAGCAGTCTAATTTGACAGTTGCAGAAGTGGAAAACAGAGAGTGAGGTCAGGCAGATAGAGCCTGAAGAGATTTTCTCTGCTATCAGTGCTGTGATGCTTTGATTATTCAAGCATAATAATAATTGTTGCTCATTTCATAGTGCCTACATTGCCCATAATGAGCAACGTTACAGGTCAGAAGTGAGAAAATCAAAAATTGGCCCTCAGTATTCACTGACAAATGTCATTTTTCCAGAAGCGTGTGTTGTTGACCCAAATTCATGCCAGGGCTGAGAAGTCGGAGGGGCCGGCTGGAGGGTGGCAAGATCGATTCATTGCATTATCAGCCAGAAAGATAGCAGGTCACATTTCCTCCTCGATACAGATCAATCTACCACAGTACCTGTTCTGTTCAGGAAAAGGGGAAAAATATCCATGTAGCCCTAAGTTTTAATGACATTGCCTTGTCTGAATGTGTTTTCCCTGTACGTAGCTCCATGGCCTGCAGGATAGCTTCCTTTTAGCTGTTCACACATAGCCTAGATGCCGCTCCTTCAGAATAACACACAGACTTCTCTTTAACCTTAATTTGAAGGAGTCGGTCAGTTATATAAGCATTTCCTTCCTAGTTTAAATGATAAACAGGATCTCATTGACAATGCAAACAAGCAATTGTAGGATTTATCTCAGCTTGATTAAAAAACAAACAAACAAACAAACAAAAAAAAAAAACAGAAAGAAGTATAGCTTCAACTAGCTAATGACCTCCTAACCTCTGCTGGTGTCTTTATAATCATTTTAACCCCCCGACAACCCAGTCAGAATCTCTCATCTTTTTTAACCAGAACTCAACTCTACTTTTCAGGAAAGTGGATACTGCCTGAGATTCGGCCCTTGTTTTAATACCTCAGGTTTGAACACTGAAGCTTATGTTTTGCTACTGCATAATGTATGAGCTTCCTTGGCTGCTTCGTGCATGGGGTAGAGTTGTCTTCCTGGGCTGGTTTGCCTCCAGAAGCAAATAGCCATAGAGACACATGCTATTTGCTCTGGGAGAGTTTTGCCTCTGTGTGGTGCCTGAGGGGATTGAAAGGGGCAGAGCGAGTTCTTGAGAGATTCAGAGGAGTTTGTGTTCACAAGCCATGAGCACCACGTAGGCTCACGCAAGGTGTCCTGCAAAAGGGAAGGGTGCTGGGGCTCTGCCGTGATTTGTATCTTAATAATAGGGAAGGCCACTTCTTGCTGTTTTTTCCTTCTACCCCTCCATTTCTGTGACATTTTTAATTCAGAGTTACTGATCTGTATGTAGTCTACTGTTTTGACTGAATAATTGCACGTGGGTTCAGGGAACTGAGACAGAAACTTACTGATCATTTGATAAAAGCAAAGTTCTGTCTTAGGAGGGCTTTTCTCTGTAAATAGTGTTAAATAGAAACAAAAAAAGAACACTACAAATAGTTTCACTAAACCAACTGTCCTCTCAAGTTTCTCTCCTTGTCTTCTCTACTCCCCAGGTTCTCCTAACGTTTTCCAGTTGATTCAATCCTTCAACATAGCAGAAGTTGGGGCTTTGTTTTTGTATGGAAAATATGAGTGTTCACATTATATTGCGTGTGCACCTCAGCAAGAGATTTCTGTACATTTTATGTGGCATGGGCAAAAGCCAGCCATTTGTAAAATCCAGGGGAGATCAAAGAATACGCGTAATGGCGGTTTAAGTGAAGTTAAAAATAAAAACCGGGATTTTTTTTTTCTTTTTTTGAAACCTCTCAGTTACAAAGTATAGTTTGCTTTGAAGGTATTAACTAATCTGTGTGACCCAACTCTCTTTTAACAGTTTATTTGGATTGCATAAGAAGGTCATCAATATGGTACACAATTTACTGTCCAGTCACGACTCGGATCCACGGTACGCTGACCCGCAGGTAAAGGCCCGGGTTGCAATGCTGTACCTACCTCTGATTGGCGTGATCATGGAAACCGTGCCTCAGCTCTATGACTTTACAGGTATTTTACATTCTGTGCCTTGAATATTCATCTGCTCACACGATTTGAGTGCTTTTTTTTTCTTTCTAAAATTGAACAACAAATCCCTTTGCTGTTGGATGAGTTTGTTTATATTTCTGAAGTATTCGTAACTTTGACATGTTTTTGAAACCACACTTGCAAAATATATCCAACAGTATATCCAAGTTCAACAACTGAACACTCAAAAGCTGCATTTGCCTACTTGTTTGCATGAAGTGAAAAACTAGTAATGCATTTTAGTTGCCATCTGGCTGTTGTCTGTATGTGCCCAGCCAGCCTCCCTGCTCTGACCGGCTTTAGAAGTCATTCCATATACTGTACAAGTCTCAGAAAAATTACAAAGGATAAGCAGACTGTGCTCTATCAGCAGCTCGTTTCAGGTGTGCTTTGCACAGTGTCCTGCAGAACCCCAGAGGTGGGATGCATCAGTTCAGGGCAAGGGAGTCTGATCTAGAGTAATTTCAAATTGGGAGTCATCGCTGTCCTTTGAGTTTGATGACGTAGTAAAGCTGCAAGTAAGGATTTGGAGTGGAGTATTCAAAGTTGTAAAAAGTCTGTTTTCAGAAGGGTTCTAGATACTGAAGTTGTGTAAGTTGCATTTGAAGATGGTTATTTTCTTTGCTTTGCATAACCTCATATAACAGTCAGTCCTGTATACTGCAGGACCCTATCTGTGAGTGTGATGATTTTCAGTTTGCATTTCCAGACAGTTCAATGAAACAAGTGCTGGGGAGAGCCACTTTGAATTTGGGGATTAACTGGGATGCACATGTTTCTTGGCAGAGAGTCACAACCAGCGAGGGAGGCCAAGCTGCGTCGCTGTTGATGATTATGAAAGCGAGGGTGGCAGCATGATAAGCCAGACAGTTGCCATGGCCATCGCAGGAACATCGGTCCCTCAGCTCGCCCGGCCCAGCAGTATTATACTCGCCTCATCGGTACAAAGCTATCCTGCCTATTCCTTGACCCTCAGCCTGTGTCAACAAGCAAATATTTACACATGCATGCCCTGTAGGGCTGATCAGTGAGCGGTAGGGACTCATATCAGTTTGTAGATTTGGGTGTCACACAGGGAGGCAGAGGGTGAAAGACAAGTGGGAACAAATCACGTTTGCATGTTGCCGTGCCATTCTCACAGGGAGTATAATGAAATGCCAAGCAGGGATAAAAATCAACAAAGGTCAGAAAATGGAAGCATTTTCTGATAAAGATTCTCTTTTTCTGAGACAATCTGATAAAAGGTCCATGAAGTGCAATGGCCATTATAAGTTCTAAGTGAAAGATCTAAGTCCCACCTAGTTTAAGACATAAATGGGTTATTTCCCTTGTTCTCTGCACAGGGGAGGGAATCCCACAGATTCTGGTAGCAGGCAGGTCCTTCCATTTCTTTACTCCTGCCTCAGGACCCCATTTTGCTGGTACATGCACTCAGAGTGAAACGCTGTTCTGGATGAGAGAGACCCAAGTACATACATGAGAAAATGAGTGGAGCTCCTCTGCCTACCTGTTAACCTGCTGCATGTTATTAAAGGCATTTTGAGGGATGTGGGTCTTCGCTGGCTGAACAGAAAGACATTCCCGTAACATGATGAGTTTGCTTCAAACATACTGTGGCAGCTCCTCTGAGCTGTTAGGTTGGGAAGGAGAAATGTGTATCCCCTAATTGTTAGTAAAAAACATCTATTCACTTTGTGTTCCTATCTGGTAATTATTGAGGCCAGAGTGGTAGCTTGTGAAGATCCTTTTAGTGAGGATTCAAGTGTTTGGACATGAAATCCAGTGTGGCAAATGTCTTGACCTGTCTGTTTCAGAGTGGCAGGCAGCACTCCACCTTCTCAACAGAGTCCAGCCGCAGCCTTCTGATCTGTCTCTTGTGGGTGCTCAAGAACGCCGATGAAAGTGTCTTACAGAAGTGGTTCACAGACCTGTCAGTATTGCAGCTCAATCGCCTCCTGGATTTGCTTTACCTTTGCGTATCCTGCTTTGAGTACAAGGTACTGCTATTTAAACCTTGTGAAGTTTCTTCTAAGGCTTGCAGAGGAACTTTACACTCCAGTCCTTTGCACAACTCCAGAAAGGCATTTCCTGTAATCTAAATCCCAAGGCTAAGCATTTCTCTGTGCAACCTCTAGCCTTCTTCCACGTTCACTTTTCAGCCATGTAAGTGTGTCTGACTCCTTCCATTTCTTAGGCAGTTTCTGCTGTTTGCCACTCATGTGGGAACTGCTGCAGGGAAAGGGGATAGCTCTTGGCCATTTTGCTTGCTCTGTTGATGAGAGCTTTCCGTAGTGATGCTGGAGTCTGGGTAGATTATCTAGCTAGCAACTAAATCTGTGTTCCTTTCTTGCTGTATGTCTTCAGACAGGAAAGATATTTTGAGATGTTATGCTTAGAAAATAACCCAGGTTGAAAGACTCTTTCTTCATTGTCATTTGAAACTTGCAGGGCAAGAAAGTGTTTGAAAGAATGAACAGTTTGACATTCAAAAAGTCAAAAGACATGAGAGCCAAACTTGAAGAAGCTATTTTGGGAAGCATAGGGGCAAGGCAGGAAATGGTCCGAAGAAGCAGAGGACAGCTAGGTAAGTAAAGATGTCTTCTGTGCTCTACCCTTTTTCCAAAAGCCACTACTCCCATCCCCAGTGATTACTTGCATATGTCTGTGGCGTGGGATACTACCCATCAAAATCTGCAAAGAGGCCCTTAGAAAATGCCATTTGTAGTGTGAAGCATCCTTCACTGGGTCTGCAAAATCTCTGCTCATTTTTTGAGTTCAATCTGCAGACAGTTGTTACTAGATTGCTTTGGTGTATGCATGATCATGTCTTGTTTATGGGATATTCTTGCCTGAACTTCTTTCACCATAAGCATTTTTCAGGACCACCTTCTAGTATGTCCTGTGCAGGGATCAGAGCAGAAGACAAACTGTCTGATCCATCTGAAAACATCTGGATATTTGTACTAATTTAGTGAGACTTGAAATAGTCAGTAGTTAGCATAACATTCATCTTGTGATGATGCAACTTATTTTGTTTGGGAGAAAGAAGGGCCAAGGGATTAGGACAAGAATCAGAACTGGCCACAGGCTTCCTGATACATGTTAGCCCTTATTATGGGCTACATTAAATAAATATTTTAGAGGCATAATTAATGAATCATTTCAGAGAGATGGGGACCTTTGTACTTTTTTTTCTTTTTTCCAAATCTGGCCCTCATTGCCTTTATCACTTACCTGGGACATTGAATGGTGAAATTCCCCTGCCCTCCCAGCAGTGACAATAAAGATAGAAAGGCTGTAAAGTAGGAAAGGGGGGGGTCTCAGCGCCATCGTGGAGACGCTACTGTGTGTCGGCTGAGGACAGCAATGTCACACTGCAGAGGGTTGCCTACATCGGCCCCTTTTGTAGCCCAAGGAAGGTGCTTTTCTTAGCAGCCCTGATAGCTACCTCCCTGATTTGAGTATCTCAGCAGCCTCTCTCTGTTAGCTCCGTAGCGAGCTGGTTTGTGGCAGCACACAGAGTGGTCTGTGTTGTTCGTTGTTCTCTTGGATGAAAACCACTGCAAGTGAAGTTGTCTCTCATGCCACTTAGCACTGACAGAATTAGAGGCTGTATAAACATCTTGGGTGAGTGCCACGGCCTTGGGCTCTAAGAAGTTATAGTTTGCTCTCAGCTGTCATTGTGAACAATCTAGAGTTGCTGCTCGTGCAAAAAAATTAATATTAGATGACTGCTGTTGTTTTAATATTGTCCCACAGAGAGAAGTCCTTCTGGGAGCGCATTTGGAAGTCAAGAGAATTTGAGATGGAGAAAGGATATGACTCACTGGCGTCAAAACACAGAAAAGCTAGACAAGTAACTCGGCCTTATCCTTCTACTTTCACAATGTCACACTGCCTGTGGTTATGCAGGGTCTCTTTCCCCATAGAAGGTCAATGGCAGCAGTCCACTGAGCTCTCGTGTGAGCACGTTTGGGCTCTCAGCTGGAGCAGGGCTGGCAGTGTGCAAATAACTTTTAGTCTAACACTGCACCATCTAACTCTTTTTCACTGTCCCTTGGTTTCTTAGTATTTTAAAATGAGATTAAAAAAGACTGATACAAGTCCATTGCCTTCTTAAAATCCTGTAGTAAGCTGTAATTTAGAGAGAAATCCATGAACAATAGTCACAGATAGCATATATATCTCATGTCATATTTCCTTTATTCCATAAGAGCATTCTGGAGTTCTCAAAGCTCACTTTCCTTTCCTGTCCTAATCCATCACTTTGATTGTTTTTCCACATGTGCTGTGCTTTTAGAAGCCACAAACCAGCCAGGTACTGTAGCATTGGTGTGCAGTTCTTATAAATTGCTATTTTGTACATCTGCAGACTCAATCATCACAGCCTTGTTTGTGATGCTTGGCAGAAGTTTTCAGTGTGTGTGTGCAACTGGTTGGAATGAGCTCTTTCTGCTTACTACACTCATTTCCTTTAAAATTCCCTCTCTTGGTGTGGTTTAATCCGGAGGGCTCAGGAGTTGTGTTTGAGCTTTGCTGTGCTTGTTTTCTGTTTCCTCAAATTGCAACCTTCAGTCTCCATCCTCCCAGCAAAAGAATTGTTCCTAGTCCTAGGAATGCAATCCTAGGGATCCTTTCCCGAGGGAAGCTCTGAAGAAACTGGGGAGCGGGGTCCTCAGAGCCAGCATGGAGATCAGGCCAAATTTTATCCACAAAGACAGAATGATGCTTCCTGGATTTGGAAGTACATCTTCACAGCTTCTAATTGCTTTGTCCAACACAAGAACACAATCTCTTGTTACGTCAAGTAGTGGCTTTTTGTCCAAGACAAAAAACAAGTCCGGTTGCGGCATCGGAAAAGCCAAACGACCAGTGTGTTTCAACCTGCTGATGAAGTGGCGTAGGTATAAATCCCACCATGGTACAACTCCAGAGCTGTGGGCAGAGTTGTACCGGAGTAAAATTTGGCCTGCAGAAGTCACCAGTTGCTGGCACTGGGTCTGAGCCCCTCTCCTCTTCCCAGAAGGACTTCATGTTAAACAGCTGTGGAATGCCACAACGATTAAAGGATGGTATCTCGCCCCTAAGAAGAATCTGCTCAGATAACTCTGGAAACCCGCTTTGTAACCCCTGCTTGCTCAGTGTGAGCCTAGAGCCATCACACCCAACTCCCCCGGTAGCCGTGGCACTGCAGGTGTGCCTTGCATGCGTAGGTCTAGCCTGACCCTTTGAGATATGCCAAGCAAGACCTGTTTCACAGTGAGAAATTGTGCACAGCTAATTGCAGGTGGTATTGTTTTATGCAGGCGGTACAGTTTTATATAGGGCCATGCCCCAAGCCTTCATATTCTGGAGTCTGAAGAGCAGATAATGAGTGTATGGCCCAGCTCCCAGAGGAAGCAGTGCGGGGCAGGGTTGCTGCAATGCCAGTTCCAGGAACACTTTCAGCTGAATCAGCTGAGTCTTTAGTGTGTATTCTGCTTGGATTTTGTCAGTTCTCATGGGTCACACCCCCAGCGTTATTTGGCCTGGCGTGAGTCTGTCAGATGGCACCTGCGTAGGGCGAGCTGTCGTTGGACTCTTTAAATACACTGCTGGGTCCTTGCCAAATGCAGCTCTTGTCACTGAAATTATGAGATTCCTGCTGAATTCCCGGGACCCTTGGTTGTGAGTTGGTGTATGAACTTCATAAGCCTTTTGAGAAAAGTGAGTGCCTGTAATTTAACAGCAAAACTGTGTATTTTTTTTGTTCTTGGAGAGGAAGATATTCTTCAAAAACTGTAACATAATGTAGCATAAAAAAACAAAGATCACACCTTCACAGTATGCACTCTGTACTACAAGCAGTTTAGCTGCTGGGATCAACAGTGCATAAATACCAGCTCGTGTAGCACCACCTTGTGTCCATAGCCTTTAACGTGAACCCATACGTTCTGTTCCTGGTTGTGCCGTTGCATGCCTTACAATGCTACTAAACCAGTTTTGAGTTGGACTTCGATTCTAAATTGTTGTTGTGTTCCTGGGAGAGCAATCAAGTGTCAGAAAGTAGTGTGATCTCTGCTGAGCATGATGAACGTAAATCATGTGTAAGTTTGTAAATGTAAAAAAGCAAGTCCTTCTTCCTGTCCTCTTAATGGACGCATAAAATATCCTTGTAGTGTTGTCCAGTATAAATATATGCATTGTAACCAGAGGCTTCCTGATAATGAGAAAATATATTTGAAAGGGGAATATGCAGGTTTATTTCTTAAACAGGAAGTAATTTTATTGCTTTCTTTTCTCTGAATAGATCCCGGGCAGAGATAGAACATGAAGCACTTATTGATGGAAATCTTGCAACGGAAGCAAATCTAATTATTTTGGATACGCTAGAGATAGTTGTGCAGGTAAGGATGATAAGAAAATAGAGATGTAAGAGCATTACGATCACCTGGCCAGGCAGCAGTTCGTTAAACAAAACCTTCCTGCCACTCTAATTGACTGAACGATGTCAGAACTGTTCAAGTCCATTGCACCGGTGCAGGCAGGGTTTCATCCCAGTTTCATGGCTTTTCCAGGAATCCCAAGGTTGCACCCTGCATCTGAACCACCCCCCTAGAGGATAGCTACATTGTTTCCCTCTAGTATAGCAAGGTCCCAAAGGGTCAGAGCCTCACTGGATGGAAAGCACCATCATTCCCCAAGCTTCGGCTCATGGGTCAGGTTTTCATCATCTGGGTTTGATTCAGAAATGTGCCTGTTACGCAGGCCCAGCTAAGTGAGTAATTTCTCTATGCCTTTTTTTTTCTTGGCAGAGTTCTTACTGCCCCGTCAGGAGGCTTGCTTTTGCTCATATGACTCTTGGTTTACTTTTGTCTGCAGACCGTTTCTGTGACAGAATCCAAAGAGAGTATCCTGGGTGGAGTTCTGAAGGTGCTTCTGCATAGCATGGCCTGCAACCAAAGTGCACTTTATCTCCAACACTGCTTCGCCACACAGAGGGCATTGGTCTCAAAGGTGAATTCTCTGCAGATGCTGTAATATATCCGGAGCATTACTGATGGAGGACAGGGCTGTTTTTTTCTTTTACATTGGTGTCATTTCATCAAACATTTATTGTGTTGTGCAGTACTAATTTTCAGGAAATGGGGTCTAGAGGTGGATAAAACCTGAATGGTTTTCGTGGTCAGTGCCTATATCTTTGCACTTTGCATTTGATGGCTGTGCACAGAGGTGCAGTTCACAAAGGCTGAGTGTGCTGTAGGTTCTTGCTGGCAAGCTATAAGTGGACAGAGGTACTTGGCCAGTAGGCAGCACAAAGAACAGGTGGAATTAAGGATGACTCTCACTTAGAATTGATCATTTATTTTTTTATTGGGACCATAGTTTAAACAATTTATCTGTTTCTGTAGATACACTGGGAATAGCTCAAAGTTTTAAGCCTGAGTTTTTGGAATTGATGTAAATCAGTCCAAGGGTGGAGCACAGTGTTTGGGGCGGTATATAAAATTATTCGTCTTCCTATGCTGCCAGAGACTCTGCTTTTGTCTGACTGTAAAAGTGAAGTGACTCAAATTAGCACAGTTCCCCTCAAACTAGAGGATATTGGACTTCATCTAATGCTGGTGTATGCTCACTGCTGAGGATCATTGTGGCATTTTTGTACAGGTGTTTGTTTCTGTCTGTCCTGGCAGTAGTTTTCTCATGTGCTGTTTTTCCAGTTCCCTGAGCTGCTGTTTGAAGAAGAGACTGAGCAGTGTGCAGATCTGTGCCTGAGGCTCCTGAGACACTGTAGCAGCAGCATCAGCACAATACGGTCGCACGCGAGCGCCTCGCTTTACCTTTTGATGAGACAAAACTTTGAGATTGGGAATGTGAGTATCCCGCCGCCCTTTGTTAGGTTATTACATGTAAACTGGTTGGGGCTGCTGGGTGGATCACTGTGTATTCATGTGAAAGAAAGGCTGTTGGAGAGCTTATCATCTAGACAAGCATGAAAATGAGTTAGAAATACTGGGATTTTGTTTTTACTCAGATGTTGGTAACCTCTAATCAGATCTTGTTTTGACTAACCCATGTGTGCTTCAAAGTGTCAAGAAAACTCTCAGCCTTAACTCTTCCAGTTGGTGTCTTGCAAGCACCCGTGTAGCTGTGTATCACAAAGGGTTCCCCCGTGCACACTTTGATTACAGTCCCCTGTGCTGAGCAGCAGAGCTGGAGGGACTCACTCCTTCTGGGCCCAGGGATAGGTAGCAGTGAGTTCACAGTAACACCAGGTTTTAGGCTAGATCAACCAAAAAGCAAGTGTCTGGAATGAAGACTGTGTTCATGAGAGGGGTTTGAACATCATCATGTTCAGGGTGCTTGAGAGAAGAGGGAGAAGGACGGAAAAACAAAACTTGAACAACCTTCTCCTGGAAATAAATGAAGCTGTCATCAGATTACGAAGTTAATAGCACCAGAAATTTAATTTAATCACTACTCTAAGACAGCCCTTTTCACAAAAAAGTTTTCTTTTTTGCATTGGGTATGTGTCAGTAGGAGGGTACGGTGCCCACAGTACTCATGTTGCAGCAGACTGTTGTGGTATCTCCAGGTTTTTAAAATACACTTACAATTTCTCTGTTGCAGAACTTTGCCAGAGTGAAAATGCAGGTGACCATGTCCCTCTCATCCCTGGTGGGGACATCCCAGAATTTCAATGAGGAATTTCTGCGACGTTCCCTGAAGACTATTTTGACATATGCTGAAGAAGATCTGGAACTCAGGGAGACAACGTTTCCTGATCAGGTAAAAGAAATACCGCAAGAGAAGCGGCATGTAGTTCATTAGCAGGCTGGTCTTAAACTTCCTGTTCTACAGCTGGAATTTGCATGTATTCCCAGAAGGAGGTACATTTTTTTTAATGACCTGAGTACATAAAACCCAGGTCCTTGATTAATTCTGACAGCAAGGTAAACACACAAAGGTTCAGAGCAACTCTGGAACCAACATAGCAGTAAGTAGCTTGATTCCCATTGCCAGTTCATTACAGCAGTATATATTTTTTACAGGTCCAAGATCTCGTGTTCAACCTCCATATGATCCTCTCTGACACAGTTAAAATGAAGGAACATCAGGAAGATCCAGAAATGCTGATTGACCTGATGTACAGGTAGAGCTCATAACAATTGCACAGTAGGGACAGTAGATGTCAGTACTCACCTGGTATTTGAAAAAGCTTGGCACCTACAGCACTTCTCTATTTAGAGCATCAAGTGCTGTATTGCTGTGAACCTTGATTATGCGTGTTCTGTTATCAATTATTTTACTTTGAACTTAAACCTTTTTTGTATTGCTTGCCATGACTCACATTTCACTTGAAATCAACACAGCTAATTGCTGTTGGTTTTGGACTGAGATGTTGTTCATTTGAGCCCTTACAAAGCATGGTTTGGAGCAATTACACAGCAGTTCCCGGTCTCAGTGCTCATGGACAACTATGCACCTGTCTGTTGTGTTTCACTGTGATGTTCTTTGGTTTTGTATGGCATTTGTGGAGCTTATTGCAGATAAAGGTATTTTCCATTCCTAAGTAGTTTCTCACAATCTCGTCTTCCACCTGAGCAAAGACATCTTTCACTGCTTGCATCAGGAAAAACTTAAGAACCTCTCAGGACCTACTTGAACAAAAGGCTGAAAAGTGGTGGTACATGTGATGGTCTCCATAGGCAAATATATTCCAGAACCATGCTAAGAATCCAGCCACCAAATTGTGTGGTATCATCTGCACAAATGGTCCTGAAGGTTTCTTAGAAGGCAGAGATTTTGTCATAAGCAACCTGGCGGGTCTGCTTCGATAGTCACACACCTCTGGCTTGCTACCGATCTCCAAGTGAAATGTGAATTTTGGCCGAGAGTTTCAGCAGTCACCCTTAAAAGCATTTTGCCATCACTAGGTAGCTCCAGTTACTTGCCCACCGGTAACTGGCTGAGAAATCTGTGAAGTAGTTTAGGGTAATTTCCATCTACACAGCTTACTATCTCATATATTTCCAGGTAGCCTAGCACTGAGGATGATTGGTATTTAAGCAGAAGCAACTAAATACTAATTGCAAAGGGTTTTTTTTTGACTTTTTTCTCTCACTTTTTTTTTTTTTTTTAATTAGGATTGCAAAGGGCTATCAGAATTCCCCTGACCTGCGCTTGACCTGGTTGCAGAACATGGCTGGAAAGCACTCAGAGAGGAGCAATCATGCAGAGTCAGCCCAGTGCTTAGTCCACTCCGCAGCCTTGGTGGCTGAATACCTAAGCATGCTTGAAGACCGGAAATACCTCCCTGTAGGGTGTGTTACGTTTCAGGTAGGAGTTGTCCTGTTTTTGTATTTTTAGGTTCTGTCATTGCTGGTAGGATGGAGTATCTCCTATATGCCAGATACTGCTGTGCCTAGATACTCATGCTGCACTTACTCGGTTTATTTTGGGGAGAATGCATTACAGCAAGTTCTGAAAATCTTTTTTTTATGCTTAAAGGCTGTCTTGGTTCCACTGAGTAGGCTGAATGAATCCAGTTCTTTTTATTTCTCCATATAAGTTGTCTTTTTTTACCCTCTGTTTAGTCCAGCCTTTGTAGTGGGTGCAATTGTTCTGAAGTAACTTATGCAGTTGGTTCGCGTGACTACTACCATTAGGCAAGGCACCACTGAGCAGAGCAAACAAGCACATACTGAGCTTTGAGCATGTAGGTGGTCCAGTACAATCAGCTTTAGCATGTGCTGAAACGCCCTGCTGGTTTGGTTCAGAAGGAAATGACATAAAATGCTCGTGAAGCTCATATTTGATTGAAAATCAGCTGGCTTTCAAAGTATTGATCATTATTTAAATTGAGTTAAATATTTTATCTACATTATTTCTCCTTAGAACATATCTTCTAATGTTTTGGAAGAGTCAGCAGTTTCTGATGATGTTGTATCACCAGATGAAGAAGGTATCTGTTCTGGAAAGTATTTTACAGAAGCTGGTCTGGTGGGATTGCTGGAACAGGCTGCAGCATCGTTCTCCATGGTAGACGACTTTAATTTCTTTATCTGTCTCCTTCAGCAATCTTATGTTGCTGGGCAATATACTGGAAAATGTTTTCTCTATGGGGCTGTATAGCTCTATTGTAGCTGTTTAATTCGCATGGAGCATTGGGAGTTTTGGCTGTTCAAGACAGCTCAGTTTGCCCTCTCAAGTAAACTGCAGTGAACGGGGTCTGGAACCAAAGAGGGCTTTGTGTGCTTCCAGCATCTCTCACTTCAGCACTGCCCATTTTGGAGTTCACAATAGGAGAAAAAGGCCATACTGTTTCTCCATCTATTCGAAGAGAGTGGGCTGAGAGCTTTGTGTGAGCAGTGTTAATGAGCTAGTGGTAGTGTATCCATCTGAAACGAATGAAAGCAAGTGAGTTATTTCCCACAGCACAATATCAAATATTCAGTGGGTTTAAGTACAAGCAGCTATAACTCCAGAGCAAAGACTCAGAACTGATGTTGTGGGCAGGCTAAGTTTTATGATGCAGTGTCTCTTTTTTATGAGTCACCTCCACTAGAGACATCCTAACAAAACTTCACAAAGCCCATTTCATGGAGTGCCAAAAGTGGATGTAGAAGTCCCTTAGGTTAAAGATGCACTAAACAGAATGAGCTGTATCGTGCACTTAAGCTTCCATATTCAATTTCCATAGATGGTTAGAATCCTATTTAGCTTGTGCTCTTGTGCATATATCCAACCAAAATAACCCAATTTTATTTCTTTCAATAATCTCATTTACTAGTAGCAATGTGTAATGCAGACTTGATTCCTAAGGCAACTGGGGATTTTATTCCATGTATGTATGGATATATTTTAAGAAAAGGTACTGATTACATCACAGTGCCTTTTGGTATGCAAGTCGCCTTTGCAATCTTGCAATGTAAATGCTGGGAGTATGTTTCACTCTTGCTGTTGAATTGCTGGAGGAATCTGATGGATGTTATTTTTGTAGGCTGGCATGTATGAAGCAGTTAATGAGGTTTACAAAGTCCTTATTCCTATTCATGAAGCTAACAGAGATGCCAAGAAGCTATCTACTATTCATGGTAAACTCCAAGAGGCATTCAGCAAGATTGTTCACCAGGTAATGGTTTGAACTTTCCACTGTAATATGAATTGCAAAGAAATTTCAAATGCTTAGTTCAAATAAAAACTACCTATCAAGGAAAAAACATTTTAATCAGATTACACAAGAACTGTCAAATGGTGATCCACAGTAAATACAAGGGATTTTTCTCCCTCTGTACATTTAATTGAGAAGCGTGAGAGAACATAAAATACCTACTTTTATTGTAACTTCAGAAATATCCAAGAGTTAAAAATTCCAATCATCTGTCAGTTTATCCTTTCAGATATTATTTTAAAATGTGTTTTGCATGCTGTATTTCTGGAAAAAAAAATAATTAAAAATTGTATTTTACCTTTAGCCTGGTAGGTAACACTGAGAAATGTTGGGTTTTTATCTGTCTGTTCAAATGGTGACTAAGCTGCTGAAGGAACCTTTCTAAAGTTAGACAGTACAAAACCCACCAGCTTAAGTGCTGAGTATTTGATGAGAGAAGTCAGACATTATTAACTCGCACAAAGCTCAACAGACCTCAGCTAAGCAGGAGATGAGAGCACATGGCAACTTTCTAGAAGCACGTGTTACCTTCTAGGAGAGGCCTGTTGGGTGCATGCCTTTCTTGCAGGCGGGCAGGTGCTCAGCAGACCCTCCTCCAGGACATGCCAGTGCAACTCTGAGTCCCCCACCCCAACCAGCTTTCTGGTTGTGAACTGCTGGGTCACTGTTGTCTGTTGGTGTGGTTACCCTTATGCTAACATCAGCTCCTCAATAGGTGAAGATCAATGCATCAATTTCATAGAATCCACCAGGTCTACAGCAGCTGAGTGTCTGGTTGTTTTCTCCATGTTCTGACATTGCCAGATTTGTAAGGTTAAATGAACCAATGAAGGACAATCATTGAGTGTCATTCTGGGCCAGAAGAGGTTGTTTTGTTGCATGATGTCTTTAAATGAAACCATTTCAGGTTTACAATACCTTATATTGATGGTCATGTTTTGGCCTTTGAAACTTTTTTTTTGGTTTCTGTGACATGCGCTTTTTACTTTTTATTACACAGAGTACTGGCTGGGAGGTAGGTAACTCCATTTTAGTTAGTAAAGAACACTAATAGATTTATCAGATGACTCACGCCAATGCTTGCCCACATGTGCTAGTTGTGGGTATTTCTGTTGCTGTCTGCTGTTAAAACTGAATTCATTAACCAAAGAAATACCAATAAACCAATTGTGGTTGTAGTAGGAAATTCTTCATAAGAAGCTGTAGGTAGTGCATGGATGCTGATGTGTTCCACTAATGAGGTTCTTTGGTGAATGAGCCACTGTATCATCACTAGTTTGTTTTTATAATTTGTTATATTTCTTTTCATCAGCATTGACACAGAATATCATCCCTTCATACCATATTTTCACCCCATCCACAGGGGTCGATTTAAGCAATTATGCTCAGAGGTACTAAAAAACTGGTTTATTGCATGTGCAATCGTATCCCAGACAATAGGCTCCTTCATTCTATTCATTTAAGAACAATCAATTTGTTATGTAGCTTTTTTCTGGCAGTAAAATAGCTTGGTTGTGTTAACTGGAGTCAGTTTTGCTGCTTTCATTTTTGTAGAGGCTGTTTGTTCACATTTCTACAACATACACCATGAGAACCACACGTTGGATTAAAAATATAAGCAAAGCAGTCATCTTTGTCTGAAGTTGCACCCAGCACAGCGAGTCTAGTAAATCAGGCCCTAGTCCAGTTGACACAGTTGGTACATGAGTGTTGAGAAGTCCTAGTAGATATTTTGAACGTTTTGTGAATATGATGATACATTATTTGCATAGACTTCAGCTGCCCAGTTAATCTCTTATTTTCTGCAAATCGGGCGACTCAGTAGGAGCCATCTCACTCCACACTTCCAACACCGGAGAGCATTTAAGACCACACTTCCTGAACTGGGGCCAAGATCAAAGTTCTGTTGCATTATGTGACATAAATCATTTGGGCTGATGATGTCCGAATGACAGTTGTTGAATTTTGGCCTAGCAGTAGCTTAAATTAACCCCCAGCACTTAAGGGCTGGTCCTGTAAATTGTTTGCTTATTCCTGTGAGAGGTCCCAGCAAATGAAGTGGCACAGCAAACCGCAGTATGTGTTGTAGGAATGAAAATGACACACGTTCAATACCCGACGAACGTGGAGGCCTGTGAGCATCTTTTTTGATTAGTCTGCCCCTAAATCGACCCCTGAAGAAAATCCTGTCATTGGTTATGATTCTAACATCACTCAGTCATGTTTTATTGCATGGTAAAAGACACCCATGGTTTATGTTCTCGTCTGTCATCGTGCTCTTTCATTGCCACACTTCTGATCTTTGTGCTTTGTAGCTTCCAGATTTGTTGCATGTGTTTTCCTTTTCCCTTATTTTTAAATACCTTAATTGATGCTCACCCTTTTTTTTGTTTTAAAATTTATTTGCTGCCAATTTGCTGCTTGTTTGTTTTTTGGAATTTCCCTAATTAAATACTTTCTGTTTTCTCCTCTATCGCCCTGGTTGCTGACCCTCCTCCCCACTCTTACTATTGTCTGTTGTGGTAAGTTCCTACTTGTGGAATTTTTTTTTTTTTTTTTACTTTCTTCCCCCCCCCCTCCCCCCCCCCCCCCCACCCCCCCCCCCCTTTTGTTTTTGTTTTACTCTGTGAAAATCCCAATTTAATTTTACCAACAAGCTATGCCAACAGCAGGATTCACCCCTTGTGTCACGGGAAAAGCAGTATTGCCAACTACAAGCCCGTGTCCTGAGTCCGACACCAATGCAATTCTGAGACCTGCTTCACAATACCAAGTGGTGGGTTTTTGTTTAATAAATGTTGAATTCTTTTTGTTTACTTCATAATTAGGGAAATTCTGAGGTAAAAGCTTTTCATGCTTTGCCATGAGAATTCAAAAATGTGTATTTTTAAAATATGCACAGTGAGGTTGCCTCCAATTGCAGGACTCCAGGAGTGGTATTTAAAAAAAAAATAAATCAATATTGAAAGATTTGCAATAGTTGGCAACACTGCAAAGGACCTTGGGTTAAAATTGAGCAAGAAAATATAATACTTGGTTTGGTGCAGGTGGCTGGATGGTGCATTCTGCACAGTGTGTATGAAGGAAGGGGTTGCTTTCCTTCATACATACTTCAGGCTGGTTCTGCCTCCTGGCAACTGCTGTTGTGGTGGTCTTGGTGGAGAAAGCGGATGATAACTCTTGGGTCCGATTTTCCAAATTTTGTTGGCAAAGCTTCTTGTGTGTATGCAAGAGATAACTCTAAAACTTTATTCCCAGCAATTTTGAAAGGTATTTACCATGCATAATAACAAATCATGAACCTTCATATATCATGGTGGCTGTTTTCTGCTCTGCCAGTTCTGTAATGGCTATTCAGTGTTCACCTTCATTCTCTTCTCCTCCCAAAAACCTATTATTTTTCAAAAAAAAATAATAGGAAATAAAATGCTTTTAATATTTTCTCCCTCATATCTGCATTTTTAGCTCTTTTCAGAAACAAGACCATGGAGTATATTTAGGTGACCAGTTTTGATTTCAGTACTGTGATTACAGAGACTAATTGGCTAAATTTCAAAGACAAGCTGCTGGTGAGGATTGCAGAGCCATCCCATCCCTAACTCCAGGCAAGACGTGGAGCTCCCCTCACCTCAGGCAGCTCCCAGCTCCTGAGTGTGTCTGCGAGGCAGGGATAGCCCGTGGGCCTTCGCTCACCCTGAGAAGTGTGTTCCAAGTGCAGGTCCCCAGGCTCGGCCACAGACTGAGAAATTACCTGGGGGAAGGAAGCAGGGGAAGGAGTTAGCCAAGCCAACCCTGCCCGCTGTGGCAGAAAGCTGGTAGGTGAGGAGAGCAGAAGTTGTGGTGTTGGCCCAGGGCTGCTTGGTTTCTCCCCAGGCACCTGACGTTCACGCTGGAGGCATTTCTCCTCTGTGCCTCCCACCACAGACCCTTCTTTAGCTCGAAAGACACTCTCACAGAGCCTCAGGGAGTGGAAAGGATTTGATGGTTTAGCTTGCTGGGAGCGGTCACTGCTCAGCTCATGTACGTTTAATGGCTGATGGATCATGGCTTGGTGGGGAGATGATTCTGTCACATCGGGAGCTAACCAGGGCTCCTCACTGCTGGCTTTTCTCCCTGGCATGCTTATGATACCTGAATGTCAGCAAATGGGTTGAGAAGGAAAAGCCAGTACAGCTGGTGTTAATGACGAGGAAACACGTACGTGTACTGGGATCTGGATCTCACCAGGCTTCCCAGCTGCTCCTGGGACAAGGCCACATTACTCTTATTTTATGCATTTAGTACCATTTTAGTACCAGAACTCCTTATTGATGTTGATAATAGCATTTTCCTCCCCCCTCGTTGTTATTTTTATAGCAACACAAATGTACACTGGCTGTAACAAAACGTTGTGTGTGCAAAAGTCCATGTGGCCGATACCTCGTAGGAAGTGGGTTCTGCAAATGCTTCATAACCTGGAAGATCACAATCTTCTGCCTTACAGCACTGAGATTGAATTGTAAAAAGTAGCAACAGGGAGGGATTTTAGCATAGTATTGTCCAAAAATGTGGCTTTGGAAAGGTAGTGCTAAGTAAACGAAGGGTTCAGAAGGCTGGTCATTGCCATGCGGGTCTGGAGGCAGGGCACTGAAGAATAATGAAAATATAATGAAGAATAATGAAAAATAACAGTGTGTCCTTCAGGCCGGTGGCTTACTATGATTTTTCCAGTTTCTGGAGTTTTCCTGAGATTTTTTTTTTATTTTTAGTTTGGTTTATTTGCCCTTTTTGCCTTCTGTAGATCATGTTCACCATCAACACAAGAGCTCAGTGTTGCCATAGCAAAATACCAAATAAAAATCATACACAGCAGCCAGGACACGTGTAGGTGCTGTTTTGAACCTAACAGTAACCCCAAGCCAGGAGCAGTGAGCACTACGCTCTGCATCACTCTTTGTCACGAGAGTAAAGGTGAACATTTCAGAGTTTCTTGCTGAAAGGCATTTCTGGTTTGTGCATGCGGAGTGACCTGTTTAACAAAAGCAGAGGTGTGGTTTAGTTATAAAGCATTTTTCCTCTTTCTCTTAATCGGATTTTTCTTTGTTACTTTCCAGCACAAATCTTTCTGTTTCTCTTCTTTCGTTGCATTTCTGGGCCAAACTCACCACTGGCTCAAAAGGAAGCAGGTACATGACGCAGTGAATTGCATCTGCTTTCAGCAGCAGTGACTTTGGCCCTCCATTTTAGAAATTAGTTCCTAGACAAGACTGCAACACCTTCGGTCGACGTGCTGCCCAAACAGCACCTGGTGTGTGTGTGTGAGTGAGCTGGGCGCTGACATCGGCCCAATCCTGCAATGACTCGAGCACGGATCACGGGGGCTCGGTGCGGGTGATTGCCAGGGGTGTTTGTGTGCAGCATCCTCCCCGCGTGCTGCAGGCAGTCAGCAGCTACGGACCAGGGTAAGGGGCCTCTGCAGAGGCTGGAGAGCCTGAAATAATGACCCAAGCAAAGGAACTCGCCTTCGTTCCTCAGAGATGTCCAACAGCCCCAGGCTCTTCCTTGGGTAGGAAAAGTCATTGCAGGGTTGGGCTGATGGTCATAACCGATCCATAAATCTCATGTTAGTTCATAATTTCATCGTGGCGTTTGCTGCTAAATGCATTCATGCTGAGTTCCAGGTGTGTTTTTCTTTTCCTTCTTCCTTTCTATTTTTTTTTTTTTTTTTTAATTTCATTTTGGTTTTGCATAAAATCCGGAGCTCGTCTGCAGCCATACTTGGGGTATGCTCGTCTCCACACTGAAATAACCTTTTGTTTCTCCAAACCTAGGATGGAAAGAGGATGTTTGGCACCTACTTCCGCGTTGGTTTTTATGGAACTAAGTTTGGAGACCTGGATGAACAAGAGTTTGTTTACAAGGAGCCGGCGATAACAAAGTTGGCTGAGATTTCCCATAGGCTGGAGGTGAGATGTTTGTGGCTAACCTCAAATTCTGTCTGTGAATTGCACTTTTACTGTTTTCCATCAGTCATTTAAGAGCTGTGTTCCCAAAGCACAGGACCACCAGGTTTCTTACCTCCACATCATGTTTCTCTGCTCCTAGAGACTGTGCCCTTGAAGGAGTCTGAATTTCAGAGCCCCCAAAATTGGGGTATCTCAGGTCTCTGAAGTTTATTTCAGCCATGAACACGCAAAGGCAACTCTGATGAATCTAACTGGAGCTTGGGTGTGTTTCCAGGCACCACCCAGGGATCATCTGTCTGTACTGTGTGGTTGTTAGTCTGGTTCGTTGCCAACCTACGTGTGCCTAGCCAATGTCTTGGGTCAGAGACTTCCCGGCAGCACTGTGCACAGATGAGGCCATCCCCTCTGGAAGATGCAGAGAGTTCAGCAGCACTGCTCAGGGCTGTGCCATGCAGCGTGTTCCTCAGACCCGGCCCTGTGTTATTTGCTAGACTAGCTCTGACGTCCTGTTGTTGCTCACAGCTCAGTTGCTCTCACGTGGCACTGAGAGCAGCGATGTTATTTGAGGTCTGAGCACATGAAACTGAGCTCAGATCTGGCCGTTCATCCAGGCCAGCAAAGCCACGCTGTGATGTGGCACCTGATTTCCACGCAGATCCTGTATTGACCCTGGTTTTCAGTTGAGCTCCCAGACACACAGCCAGCTCAGAGGCTTGTTAAAAGCCATGCAGTGTGTGTGTGCAGTTGGAAGGCTCCCGAGTTCTCCTGGCTTCCAGGGCGTTGGGCTTGTTTTTTTCCTGTTGCCCCTGGAATGTGATTGATTTAATTCTCCTAGGTTCAGCAGATCCCATTCAGCTCTGGCACAGCTTCTGTTGAAGGCATTTTGGGCTTCACCTCTCCTGAATGTGCCTTTGTCTCCCCAGCCTCCATCTTTGATGACCACATTTGATGTTCTCTTTCAATGTATTTGCTGTCGATTGTAGGGTTTTTATGGAGAACGGTTTGGTGAAGATGTGCTTGAAGTGATTAAGGACTCAAACCCTGTGGACAAATGTAAACTAGATCCTAACAAGGTAAGAATACAAGCAGAGGTGTAGCAGTATAACTAGTCCTGAATGTACAAAAATGTAACGGGCCCAATCCTGCCCTGAATTCCACCAAGTAGGCAATGGAATCCACGTATAGAGCTAGAGAGCATCTCATGGCTGCTCGGGGACAGAGTTGGGGAAAATCATCCCAGCAAAGGAGTGCAGGATTAGCTGTTTCCTTTGGGAAGGTGGGAAGGGAAGGTTAAGAGACAAAGGGACAGCACAGACTCAGGCTGCATTCGCCTTTCTCAGTAATCTCTGCTAAATGCAAGGAAGGAAGGGAGTTTTCCATTCAATGGCCTCTGGCTTTTTTGCAGCTGTAGCGTTTTGTCATTCTTGTGCTATGTCCTTTAAGCATAGCGAAAATAACAGGAACATGCCTAGGAAACAAGCTTTCAGTTTAGGGAAAAGCATTATCTGCAAAGAAAAGAAGGAAACACTTGAGGGGAGAGGGGCAGTGTGCTGTATCTAGTCCAGAAAGTGCTGAGCTGCTACCAGGCACCCCTATTCACCATCAACATAATGTGTGATTTTTTTGGAGTAAAGACAAAGAACAGTCCTAGTTCTTCAGAGGAAGGAGTTAAAGCCAGCTGGGTTATTGCGCTACTAGAAAGGAAGGAGCAGAAATCATCTCATCTGTGTGGCCTCCTGAGGCACTGTACTTGACTGCGCACACCTGGGTTCCTTCCTGCAGGCCTACATCCAGATAACCTACGTGGAGCCTTACTTTGACACGTACGAGATGAAGGACAGAATAACTTACTTCGACAAAAACTACAACTTGCGGCGTTTCATGTACTGCACGCCCTTCACGCTGGACGGCCGAGCTCATGGGGATCTACACGAGCAGTTCAAGCGCAAAACAATCCTGACGACGTCCCACGCCTTCCCGTACATTAAGACCAGGATAAACGTCATCCACAAAGAGGAGGTGAGGCTCGCGCTCTCTGCACGGCAGACGTCCCCAGGGGTTTCCTCAGTCTGAAGGGAAATATTATACAAGACTAAGGGAAGTGGATGTTGCTGAAACTCTTGCATAATGTACCCTTGTACGTTTAGTTTAACACCACGGCCACATCCCTTCACACTGTTACACCAATGCAGGTGCACCCTCTGGCCATCATTAGCCTACCTTTCCCTTCTCTGCTGAAGATGCATAAATTTCACACAGGGCAAGAGCAGGCAGTGCTGTCCTGAGCTACTCTGGCTGTTCACTTCAAGGACTAGTGTCACATCCTTTCATTTTGATTTTAAGACTGGCTCATTCCTACTGAACTGCTTCCTGTTCCTATTCAACTTAAACCAAACTCGGACCAACGTACAGATGCAGCATGTCCTACTGCCTCTTTCACCAGTGTATGCAGACACAATTAAAAATTCATTTCCGTGCAAGGTGGGGAACATGCAGGTGTTTGGGCACTGACACAGTACTGTAGCCCCGGGTATTTGGTAGAGCACTAAGGGACACTACAGCCTGCCCTCTCAGGAGCAATCTCAGAAAGCTTTTGAGTACTCAGATGTAGAAACACATTTAAAAATCGAACTTTTTCTGGATGTTCCTAACTTAAGATTGAGGGGATGCTGTTTCTAGAGTGCTTCTCTCCAGTATATCTGTCCTGTTGGTGTCCTCTACCACGTCAGTGTGCCATCCCAAAGCATTTCTGAACGTCTGTCTGCCTGGCAGTCTCAGCCATAACAAGCATCCCATATTTTGTCTTCTTGCCTAGATCATTTTGACGCCTATTGAAGTTGCCATAGAGGACATGCAGAAGAAAACACAGGAATTAGCTTTTGCAACTCACCAAGACCCCGCAGACCCAAAGATGCTGCAGATGGTGCTACAAGGATCAGTAGGTACCACAGTAAATCAGGTGAGAATCCTTTTTGAGTTGGAGACGCTGGGGTGGTGCGTATCACTCGGTTCAGTGGATGGGCAGCATTGGGCCTTATTTCTAAATTACCTTGTGTGGGTTTTTTCCCATTCAGTCTGTGGGATGTGTTTAAGGTTACTGGTGGGTCTAGACCAGCTGTTCTCAGCAACTTTACAATTTGAGTAAGAGTCCTGAAAACACAGTTAGACCTGGAAAATGCCTGAGTAGAGAGAGTCCTTCTCCCTCAGTTGCCTGCTCCTTCCTAGCACCCTCAGTCATTTCTGCCTGCTTCTCCTTCCTTTGTTTAAAACATAAAAAATAAAAAAGGAAGTTTTATTGCTTTACCTTCAATTAGCCAGGCTCTGGTGGGTGGAACTAAGATCGTGTCCTGCTGTGGTTTTTGAACAAAGTGGAAAGCAAAGCTGGAGTGGAGAAATATTGAGGAAAAGCTGAGGGAATGTGAGCAGACCTCTATTAATACACAAGCTGGAAAAAACGGAGCTGGAGTCTCAAGTTCTGTGTTTGAGTTCACAGTGCTGGCAAAGGCTTCCCTAGTTCCATCTGCATTGTTTAAACTTTTTCTTAGTTGTCAGTTGAGCAAACTTTGTCAAGAATCATTGTAAGAGAAAACAAATGTAGAATCTGTGTACTTTCTCACACTGTTTTCCAAAAGCAGAGTTTTATTTAAAAAATGCCTAAAAGACATTCAGTGGTCATGATATTTGGTGATTTATGCCAGATTTAGCAGCTGCAATTCTTTAAGAAGCATTCTGTGAGGAAATGTTGCATTTTATGAATGTGTCTATATGCAAGAATTTTCTCCAGTGAGTGGATATGACAGATGGTTCTTAAAAATGTACTTTTTGTTTTTACTCCTAAAGGGACCATTAGAAGTTGCACAAGTTTTCTTGTCTGAAATACCCAATGATCCAAAGCTCTTCAGACACCATAACAAACTACGTCTCTGTTTCAAAGACTTCACAAAAAGGTATGGAGTATTGTCTTCAAACTGCCTGCCAGACGCATTTATTGCTACCACATCAGACAGGAGCACGTACAATAACATAGGGGCTATCCAGAGAGAGGAGTATTCATGTTGTAACTTCATCTGTTCAGTTTTGATACACAGCTGTATTCCTCAGCTGCCCTCTCAGTTCCCTGTGGTACTGCTGGTCCATGACTTCAGCCGGATCAAGGGCTGGAGTCATTTGGCTTTGCTGTTTATCAGGAAGGAATTAGTGATCGCAGCTCAGTTGTGAACAAGTGTTCCTGGTTCAGGAAACACAGCTAGCCACATTGGCACAAATGAACTCACAGGTTGGCAGGGTCAGGCGAAACTGCTGAGCTGGCCAGGAGTTTTAATTTCCTTCTGAAGTGAATTTCTCCAAACCGAGTGGAAGCATGCTGGCAGAATTCTCTCAAGAAACTGCGCTGGCTGCTGTACTTTCCTCTTGAGTAATGCAAACCACAGCCTCAATCCAGCATCTTTTGTAAGCACCGGGGAATAATAATAAAAAAATTGAAATAAAAACGTTCCAAGGAAACAGATCCAGTGGCAATGTAGTTTTTCCATATGTGACGAGTGGTGTTGATGATACAACTCTTTTCGAACCCTTCAGTTAAACTACATCTTTCCAAGTAGAAGAGGTCCTGATGAACATTTCATAGTATGCTTTTTATTAATCTTTGCTGGGGAGAGCAGTTAGTCTATCAATTTTTAAATCTGCTTGGAGTAGAAGTAGCTATGTAGAGGTAAGCTTTTCATTTCTCTTCAGCAAAGATAAATGTAATTGGAGAGTGAAACTAAAATAAAAAAGAAGTTGCCACTCTGGAACTGAAATGGAAATTGGAAACGTGACACCCTCTCCTTCCCCCGTGGAGAACAACTGGTTTAGCTGAGCCTTTATTACCCGAAAGACAAGATAGAAACGGATATTGTGTGTCATCCCAGAGGAGGAGAAGGAAAGCTTTTGTGCTATTAAATTAACGAGTCTCTAGCTAGCATGTCCTTTTTTAAATGCCCAAGTTTCACAGGCTTTTGTTTTCTAGATGTGAAGATGCTCTGCGCAAGAACAAGAGCTTGATCGGTCCAGATCAAAAGGAGTATCAGCGAGAACTTGAAAGGAATTATCACCGGTTAAAGGAAGCTCTCCAACCCTTGATAAACAGAAAGATCCCACAGTTGTATAAGGCAGTGTTGCCAGTCACATGCCACAGGTGGATATTTGATTTTACTCTTTCAGCAGAGATAAGGAGGGTATAAAACCGGGCTGTCTGATCTTCCCGGTGAACCTGTGAAATCTCTTTGTTTTTAATCGTGTCTCTCTTCTGGCTGAGTCCTTCCCTCTTCCCTTCTTTCCTGAGCTCAGAACACATCCCCATCCCAGCTGTTATGGTAGGTGGTGTTTGTCATGGTCCATTTTGTTTCTGATCTATGAGATTTTTTTTGTGTGTGTGCTGCTTCTGTTGAGATTCAAAGCCACCTTCAGCAGGGTGGGACTTTGACACTTGGGCATTCCCAGTGGAACTGGGATGAGGAGCTCCAGGAGCAGGTAGCGTGACGTAAATGGAAAAACTGTTGGTGTTTCACATTCTGGAGGACTGGTTAGCTGAGTCAGGGCTTTTTGTTCCTCTGCAATGAGACTGAACATAAAAACCCCACTGGGAGTGTGTGAAGTGGCTCAGAGCCCTTAGCACTGTTACCTGCTAGCACCAGCTGTGGCTGAGCAGGGGACTTTGGGTTCAACTTCTAACAAAATTCTGGCTCCATGAATAGGGCAGAAGTACTTTTCAGCAGGTACTCTGCACATGATCTTTGGCTTTCTGCTATTGAAAAATACCCTGCCATCTCCTCTTTTAGCAAGGTAGGCTAAAGCAATCCAGCAAGACTGTCCTGGCATCATGGTTTAAAACCAAAGGGTGTCGTGGGTTGTGTTTTGGTGAGGTTTTTTTGGAAGCACTGTGTTAGCACTGAGCAAGACAGTGACAATACTTTTAGTGACAGATCCTTTAGAATATTTGAGTGCATGTGGACTTCAGCTCGTGTACATGCAGTTGGCTTAGGAGAATACAACCCTGGTTTTGAACTTGTCCTCGTGCAGGTGTTGTTCAGAGAAAAAGAGCAACAGGGAATATCAAAAATGTATTTTTTCTGAATTTCTCTTTTCACATTGTAAACACAGCAAGACTTGTTACTAGATGAAGAAGGAAATGAGTGTTCCCAGCTTGCACTGAAATGCTCAGCAGTGTTTCTGTAGCTGGATTTGATGTGTTTCTCTGTATGATATATGTTACAGAAAGGTGGCCTTTCTCATTACCCTAGTTCCTGACTTTTTAAATGCTCCCCAGATCACGTACCAGTTGCTAGCTGTTCTCAGCTGCAGTCAGTTCTCACTTGCTATTGCAAGCAAATCCCACTTAGATATTTATTTGAAGGACTTCACTAAGATTTAAGTAGTGCAGATGGTTTGTGCTGCTTCTTTGCATACACTTGAATTCAATTTTCTGTCAGCTTTTCCTGTTGGTAACCATTGAGCAGTTGAATGGTCCCAGATACAGGCCCCTAACAAATTCACTTGCAGAAGCAATGAATTCATGTCAGTGGACTTAACTTTTGTAGTAACCAGCTGTAGAAAATACTGGGAATTATCTAAAGAATCATTCATATTCAGATACTTCTTATTTCATCGTGGGAAATACGAGCTCATCATTGTATTTTCTCTCCCTCAGAGACTCCTTCAGCAGGATGAGCCTTCGCAAAATGGATATCTAAACGAGTTAAAAACCAAAATTAAAAAAGCACTTAAAATTAAGGTTTTGAAAAGAGAGAGCCTTGCTATCAGCGCTGGGAATCAAAGAAGTTTTATTGTGAAATAAAACTTGGACTTCATCCTGGACATCCCACACACCTCTTCCTCCATCAAAGTGTTCAGTGGCCAAAAAAATCATTTTGAGTTGTCAAATGTAGACTTATCAATGTTTGAAAAAAATCATGAAAGTGGTATCCAGAGTATTGGTGATAAGCTGTAAACTTACCTGTTTTTTAAGGCATTTTTATGACTCAAAGGTACACTAAACGCATTTACCTTATTTATAGCATTACCTAATGTTAAATTTATTTACTTTTAGTTCATATATTTAATTTATATTAGGACCATACGCAAATGCATTTTTGAAGTTTTTAATGTAGTGATGATGGTTATTTTGATGGTACTATTAAATATGTGAATGTTTACACTTTAATTCCTGTGCATTGGACTTCAGAGCTTGCCATCCTTGGGAAAAAGTTTCAGAGTAAGGTAAGTCTTAACATTAATGCTTCTTAACCAAGTGGTAATTTTTTTGTTTTTTACTCTTCCTATCCTTTCTCCTTTGTAACTCTGAATACAAATCGCTGCAAAGAAGAATAATTCTGTCTGTCACCATCAGAAGAACTAAGGCATGACTTGTTACCACTTCATCTCTGTCAGTACCAGTGAAGGCGAGTTTCAGCACGACTATTGTGTGGTAAATGGTTGTTTCCACCAACCAGGGAGTCCAGGCATAGCCCAGTTACCTCATCGTACTTTAAATGTACAGTTCAGTTTAGCAGCTTACAACTAGGCTGCTTCTTCTGTCCCTCTTTCAATTTAAAAACTAATTCATGGGGGATGGAAGGTAGGGAAATACGGACAAAAATGATAAAACAAATTAACAGAGTTAACAGAGGCATTCCTCACATTGTTATTTATGTGAAGCAGAAAAAACTGTTCTAAGGCAGTTATTTTGGTGGCTAACACAGCACTTCAAGGAAACATCAGAATTGGAGCTGACTGCATTACTCCTAAATCTAGTCCTTTGTCTTTTCCTCTGTAGTGAACAAGGTCGCTTGGAAAAAAGGGTACGTGATTAAACACAAGCTTATTCACTCTACATGAATACCTAAATATACATACATAAACATGTATTTATGTATATATAGGTTAAAAAAATAGATAAAAGTACTTCTATAAGTATATATGTAAACATACAAGAAAATATATACATGCTTTTTAGCCAGGAGCCTTTAAGGTTGCAATCACATTGCACATCACCAGTTCCAAATTGTAAGAGTTTGATCTTTCAAACCTAAATAGCTTTTATGTTGACTCCGGCCATGCCCATCCCCAAGGTGCTGGGTGCTGTTTCTTTGGGTCCCCCCCTTTCTGTTTTAGCTCCTGTAGCGGCAGCAAGCACCCACCTTTCTGCCGCAGCAGCGAGGTCCTTCTTTGTTCTTGTCACACTTATTATTTCTGGCTGCCCGTCACACACAGCGCAGGGCAGTCACACTCTTGCTCCTGAGCAGGGCTGGAAGGGCACCGGGGCTTGGAGCCCCAGCGGGGCAGGGGCTGAGGCTCTGCAGCCTGCTGTGGGTGCCAGGAGGAAGGGGAAGCAGCACTGATGATTCTTGTTTTCTCCCATACTCTTTTTTTTTTTTCCCGACAGCTGCGTAGTGGTGGTGCTCTTCTCAGCTTACGGGTCTTTGAGTGTTTCCCTTGATCACGTCATCCTGAACTAGTTCTGTGTTACGGGTTGTAACACCAAAAGGTCAGCATGGAAGTTCCTACGTGGAAAAAAAAAAAACACGATTCCTCTAACTTAATCCTTTTTTTTTTTCCCTACCCGCATTTCAAAACATCATTGCAAAGTATGGAGCTAAGAAGGTGTTGAAGGTAGCAGGGGAGTTGGGGACTCTCACAATGGAAGATATTAGGGAGGAAGGGGTAACTTTGCAAGAGATTGATAGGAATATTTACAAACTGATGGGGAGGGAGGGTGGAATCCCAATAGCCATGACAGAACGAAACCTTAATTCACTGTAGTGCTTGTAGATGCTTTTCTGGCTGAAGAAATAATATATTTTAATACAAATTGTGGACAACTGTCCCTTGCTTGTACTGTCTAACCCCACTTCAGCATAAGTCTGCATGGCTTATCAGTACAGCTAGCTCAGCAATTATGTAAAACTCGAGTGTTGTATCAAGGAAGGGTAAAATTGAGCAGTCACTTTTTGTTTTCAGTTACAGCAAACCACGGGTCACGTGTAATGCAAGACACCAGCTACTGTGGCATATTACTAATTCAGGAAGGGCAGCGAGTGCTTTATTTGAATAAACCTCAAAATGAGGAGAAAAAAAAAAACTATGAAAGAACATTTTATATATCCTCATGCCAGGGGACTGGTTTTACTTCAGCATATTCTAGCTGGTGACACTTTGCCTTCAACCACTTAACACAGACCATTTCTCTCAAGCTGTATGGTGTGATGGAAGGCAGCTGCATCTACCTTTGTTTGCACTGTAACCACTATTTTGTTGCATATAACCCTATTTATTTCCATGGAACATTTCCTGTTCCTATAGCTGGGTAAGAAAAAGATGTCCTGGGTCAAGTGTGGAAAATTCAACTTCTGTTTGGAGGCTGAAATTCAGCAAACTCCCTGTTGCAGGCAGGAAAAAAAAAAAAAAAAGCATTCTTTAATGTGATTTGGCTATCCTTGCAAGGTAAGATTCCAGTTATTTTGGGTGATTTTTTTTTTTTTTTTTAAGTGTAAGTACGTCTTGTTTTAGACAATGAAATTAGTTAGTTAGTATGATTACAATGTTCTGGTATCTCATTGCATTTGTAATTCAAGAATTTTCTCCTCTGCAGAAATTATTAGAGACAGCTGTTCAGCATGAGTTTTTATACGCAACTCCCAGGGTACTCCAGCCTTTTTTACACTTAATATTGAAAGTACAAGTTCTCTAGGCTGAAGCATGTTTATCTGTTGCAGTCAAGGCCTGTACAAAAATCAGCATTCCACCAGAACAAAGATATTTTTCATGAGTTATCTCAGTGTTTATTACATTATAATAAAAGATTGTCAAAAAAAAAAAAAAGATTGGAGAATAAACCAGGTACAGGTTTCTAGGGCTTTTCTTGTAAATAATTTATATCTGAAAAAGCTTGAATATATTCTGAAAAATAGAGTGTACTTACACATTGGGTATCTTTCCTTGTCTGTGCAGCAGCACTCCATGTCATGTCAGCCACACTCTGACAACAGAACTTAGCATATGTCATGCCATGTATTTAAGATTCTAATTGTTTGCAGTTTACAGGATGCTGCTCAACATTTTAGCGTCTAATATATGAGTTTGGATTTTAATCTCTAGTATTTAAATGTCAAACATTTCATTTGTTTTTACGATCATCTTGGTTTTCCTTTCCCATTGCCTCCAAAAGCCTTACTCTAGTCATGAAGTCCTTTCAGCTAGGATGTGTGGTACAAGGATCAGTTAAAAACACAGAATGCTACTTCTTTAAAGCACTCTCATCTTCTCTTTCAAGGTGGATCATTTCCCAACCATTCTGTAACGGTGCCCAACCACTCCCACTTCCCCCTTTTTTCTCTCCAAAGACAAAGTCTGACTTAGTCATCTCTGATGCATATCATATTTTTTTTATTTCATATATACATTCTCAACAAAGCATCAAGCCAAATGCTTTCGTTTTCTCACCTCTCAGTGAGCTCGAAGTACAAATTGACTGTTATTAATATCACCACTAAATTCCAAACCCACCCAAACAGATATGCATATTAGAGGGCTTTACTCTTAAGAAGTACAAAAGTATTTTAATTACACTACACGCTCCCTGTTTTGAAGTATTAATCACACCTATTTACACTTATGCCCATTTAACACCTATGCAACAAGATGTAAATTAGAACATCAAACATTTCTATTAAGTTCAGCTCCTTCCAATACACTAAATAAAGCTGTAAGCCCCTTTTCTTGTGCTTTGGGATGCACTGAGCGGTACAGAACAGGGTAAGGAGAATGCCATCAGCAAACCACGTCTATTACTCAAAGACTATATATGAAGTATTACTTCGCAAGTTACAAAAATACACAACTTCTGCTGAAATCTGCTAGTTAATATACATTTACTCCAGAATATGAATACAAATAACTTTTATTAAAAAAAAGCTAATAATACAAGAGGCATGTCTGAGAACTAGAGCTGTGTTAAAACCACTACCGTGTATTGTAGGCATCATTCAGGAACTATACAAATCGGTACTCCTAAAAGATAATATCGCTATTTTCCAGCATAAAAGTTACTATGTGAGTTAAGTTCTAGGTCATGGTTTATTAATTCAAGTTGAGCCACTTACACAGAATGCAAAGACCAGAAAATTTATGATCTAGTAGCTTCAAAAAACCAAACATCTGTTTCTTCCAGGTAGTCCTGATGCAAACCAGACAATAGGTGTATGCAAATCCTTAATATTTACAGTCAAAATACAGTATCACTCTACAATTTTCTTATAAAACAGTAAGTAAGGAGTTGATGTAGATGACGATGTCGGAGAAAGAGAATTCAGAAAGTCCTTTTCCTCTGTGACCTTCACTTCAGAGTCATCAAAAAGCAGCCACTTTCCTTCATACTCTTTCAGGCTCTGCAATACGTACAAAGCTTTGTTTTCTAGTCCACTGGAAGCAACACCATTCTGATCGCTGTGTTCCGTACTGCACTCCACGCTTCCGTTAGTATTGCTAGACTCAGGGTTTCTGTTTTCAGTAACTATATTAAGAAACTTCTCAGCGTTAGCTGGTTTGTTATTGTACAAGTCACAGTCAGACTTGCTCTTCTGTCCCCCCAGAAGTCCAACAGCTTCCATGTTCTTTTTGTTCAGAACCTTCCCTGGCTGTGCATTCCCATTGACTCTAAAAGAGACTTCACCGTCATCGTAGTCTTCAGCGACAGTTCTCGCTTCCTCCTCGTTCAGTGGTTCTGGCTTAATCATTTCGTACATTTGGTCAGTGATGAAGTTTCCCTTGTCTATCTCTAGGCTATTAAGATCTGTAATTTTGACAGAGGCTGTGTAATGTCCACTGCTAATTGTAATGCCACTGTGCATTACCACGGCAAATAATCCATAGGTGTCATTAGTTGGCTTCGTGCTCCATTCTTCTAGCGACAATTTGAGAGGCGTCAGCAGAGGAGTGTTTATCTTGGACAGTCCACCATAGCAATCAAACCTTCAGAAGAAAAACAAAGTTAGACGTCTTGCCCCCTCAGCACACAATAAATCCTGCTTTAAGTGGCCCATACATTGAGCCTATATTCTTTTTCTTCTATTAGAAACATAGAGAGATGAATTACAGACATAGAGATATGAATGTGAAAAGCTGCTGCTTACTTTTTTTCTACTTGCTTATCATGAGCATCTGCCCCAGGCACCCGTTCAGCAAAGAGATTTTTGCAAGGATGCGAACTGGTAAGTCTTACAGCCTAACAGCCGTGTATTCTAACTATCTAAGAGACTTCCCTTTTCAGAAGTTGGTACTTCTTTACTTAAAGTAAGTTTTAAATAATGACAAAAATGAGTTTTTAATCGTTATCATTCATGCTTCTGTGATTATACGTCTACTACTTTGCAGACATCAGCCCGCTTACCAGCTTTGATAAGCTTCAGCATCCAAGGTACAGAGTAAGCAGGACTTTTTCCCTAAAGGTTTTGAAAAATTTACTTACTAAATGCCACCCAGAGAAACTGACTTTTTACTATAGTAGGTAATTTTTCTCAGATCACCTTAAAGCCCTGTAGTGTATTGCCAATGGTATGCAAAGGACAGTTACCTAAGGATAATTAAGTAACTTTCTTATTGCTAGGGATTGGTCATTAACTGTCCTATCTTAGTCAGTTTCAGTAATCAGCTAGCTGATTCACTTTGGAAAAGCATCTAGCATTTCTGTAACTATATAGCATTTTGTTCTCAGCTCACAAATTTACAATGAGCAAAGTTTAAGTCCTTTCATTTAGGATCTTCTAAAGAGTTTGGAAGGCAAAAAAAGAATCGGGACATAATCAGCTCTTTTGTGTATTAGCCTCTTTGAATCATTCAGCTTTTACATGATTTACAGACTGCATAGCCCAATATAATTAACCCCTTTATTTAACAATATTTTCTGGTGTCCCAATAGATTTCAGTGATGTTTCAGTCTTGGTCAAACATTAGGGTGTTGTAGGGAAAAACAGTGCGGAATACAGGCAAACTCTACTTTTGCTTCAAAGAGCCAACTACTATTATTCACCTTTACTTTTCCCATAATAAGGAATCGTAACTACTTTTAATTCAAGGGAAATGTGGATAGACATAACAGTATAAGCATGATTGGAGTAACAGAATATTACTTTGGTTTTACTGGGTTTAGTTTTGATTCTGCTGTACTTTTAAATGTTTTGCTGATGTTCCCAGCCATAAACCTTCATAACCACAAACACATTCACACATACACAGGTACCCTCAGTCACTCAAGTGGAATTAACTCTAATCTCTTCACATTGTGGACCTAGGTTTATAGTAAACATTTAACTGCACCAAAAGAAAAAGAGCAGATCATCAGAAATAAAACTTAAATTTTCTGGAAATCCCTATTATTAGCCAGAAAGAGATACTCGAAGAGAATACTCAGAAACTGCTTACTGATAGCCTAAGATCAGAAATGCAGTCCCACTCAAACACACTATGACAATCATATTAAAATAAAACATTAAAAACAGGCTCTACCTTTTTTCTGAATGAGATCCAGCATCAGAAAGATTTGGAGAGGAGGAAATAAGAGAGGAAATCTTTTCCTATTAGCTTTTTGTTCTTCTTAATGATAATCTGAAGACAGAAAAATTGCATGCCAAGTACTCTGCCTCCTCTGACTGCTGCACAGTAGTTCATACACAACAAACCTGACTTCTGCAATGATATCTTTTGAGGCCATAAATTCGTGGAACTTTACCCACTGTACTGATTTAATACCTCAAATTATTATAGACCTTAGAGGCTTAAGCTATTTTACTTCGACTCTTCTGACACATAAGACATTAAATAATCCAAATAAGGATTCTCCAGGGCATAAGCACTACTTTCACTGATTAGCAAATGTGACAGTTAAAAAACCCTACAGTAAGACTTCATTGAAAACAGTAAGTCACCTGGTCTTACCTGATACCATTTCACTAGTCAAATACCTCATTTTCTCTTCGATGCCAATTGCACATTGTGGACAGGCTTAATGGGATGTTACCGGGTACACGTTTCACTTAATAGCTTCCTCATCTGAGCGCAGGGCTGTTTACCCCCATGACCCAGTACTTCCCCACCCTTGCCAAACAGCATTACTCAGCCCCAGGCTAGTGGATGTTCACACTGGGTGCTTTAATTTTAAAAGCCACTTTGCAGGCCAGTCTAGAAAACACGGCGCAAAGCCCTCCTAACTGCAAATATTTATTTACAGTACCCTTGCTTTCCATTTTATTTTTCTTCACTTCTTTTGAACTCAGTTGTCAGAAAACTCAGTAGAGCATGACTGAGAAGCAGACGAGATTTCAAAGATTTTATTGGAGCTAGGAGAACAGTGATATGAACATTCTCAGTTTAAGCGTCTTAGTTAAAGCAGCAAAACCATCTGGTACTACTTTTTAGGACAAGTTACTGCAGTCTTGTCCATGGAGAACAAGTTTTTTTTGTTGGTTTTGGTTTTTACAATAAATATTACAAGTTAACTGAACTGGGGGAAGCTCCATCAAAGCTTATAATGCAAAACACGCCGTAATAACAGCAACTCTAGATACTATAGGGGAAGCCAGCATTTTTATTTACTAGCCTTGGCTCTTCTGGCTCTTTCCCCATTTGATTTGCAGCTGTGCGTTATTACTCCAAATCAATATGTTTAGAAATGACATGGTTTTGTCCAAGATAAAAAGTCCAAGCCAAAAACTGAGAAGCGATCTTCCACGCAGTTTGGTTCATCACTGACTCCAGGACTATGTTCGATTTTTCCACTTCTACTTCCTCAACCTCTGGCTGCTAGAGCTTGGCAGAAAATACAGGACACGTTCAAAGGGCACAGGAGGAAGACCACAAGAGGCTGGATTCACTCTGACCTGGGTACAGGTCTGAGTATTTTTGGAGCAAGGACCTGAAGATTGCCAGGACAGAAGAGGTAAGTGTCTCAGCAGATGGCTGGTTAGCCTGTAAGCTCCAAGTGCTTCCTAACAGAAACAGAGAGGTAGCAGATGTAGGCACAAACTGCCAGTAATGTCCAGGTTTTCTCTCTCAGGTTGTGTTTTTTGAATAACCTCTAATGATACCAGTATTCCATCTCACATCAAAGGTTATTCAATAACATTACAGTTGTCAGAAGAAACGTTAGCAGACTTTACACAGAGGAAGTTTTTTGCTTTCTGCTGAAGTCAGAAAGTTAATACTCCTAACAACAAGCACTAGAAATTGAGGGTGAGAATTCCACTTTCAAAAATCTTAGCAAACTACCAGTAAAAAATATCTTAATACGATCCCTGAAAATAGTTCTTCACAAATTGGATTTATATTGACCTCAGTTATCAGCACTTGTTTATCGCGTGTCCTGTGACAAGTCACTCAACTCATACTTTGTGTCTAGTGCCAAAGGTCCTATCCACTTGCAGTGGTGACACAAGTGTTAGAAAATGCCACTGAAGGCATTCTAATGCACGAAGCATTAGATTTCCTACCATCAGGATGGCTCTGAAGGTCTAAGGCCAACCAACAGGGAATGGCTGAGCACAAGGAACTTGGTGCATAAAAAAAGCCAAGCTAATTTGTGCCTAAATAATGTACTGTAGGTCACAAAGGAGCTCTGTTAAGTCTCAAAAGGAAGCTGTGCCACCAGAACACTCAGTTTATGCAGGGTTATAAACTGCGCAGGCTGCAGCACTGCAGTGTGCTTGGCTCTCTGAAACAGATGCCATCGGGGGGATACTCAACCAGCACAAGTTTCTCTTCTTTTGCAACATCCAGCAAAGTTAACACAGTGTGCAAAAGCTACGTTTTAGTGAGTACTGGAAAAAGTGGAAGGAAAGATCAAGTCTACAAGTGTTACTAAAATCATCTATCACTCAAAAATGCAAATCAGTCGGATACCAATTTTCTAAAGGATCTAGGGGAATATCGTATAGTTAAAGTTCTCATTTCTCATTATTTGAATCTCATTGGAGCTACTGCAAAATGCTGTGCCATAAGTTGTCTCGGCATTGTTTTATTTGTGTATCCTATTGGGGTGAGGGACAGGACTATATCCCTAAATTCCTAAGTACAAATAACGGTAAAAACCAAGGATTTTCATAGTACATAAACTGATTGCTTGGCAGTTGAACATGAATGACATTGATCTATTCCTTTAAAATAGAGTATTAGCAATTTGTCTGTAGGATGTGTTAGATCTTCAAAGTGTTGATCTACCCCCCCCCCCCCCGCCCCAGTTTTAGTACTGCTGTTCAGTTAAAGACCACAGCACCACGAGCTGTGAGCATAACGTTCAGTTTTGTTCTCATCACTTGTTCTGCTGAAGTACTTAAAAATGCCTCTATACTCTCACACATAGGTGATGTTCAAAATAAAGTTTTAAGAAGCATGAGAATATCGAGCTGTTCTAAGCACAGCGGTAAAGCTTTTTGGCAAGAAGCCTCCTAAGAGTCTATTTTCCTGAGGATAAATTTTTGTCACTGCTTGTAACAATAAAAAGCCCTTATGAAGCTACGTCAGTGGGACACAGCCCCTAATTTCAATCTAGAAACTTGCTTTTGGAGAATTTAAGGCATCTTCATCCCCCCAGTAAGATTTCCCTTTCAACAACACACTGTTTTGTACCATAGCGTATCAGCATACTCACTCTAAGCCACTAGCAGCAAAGCACTTCAAATGAATTGTTATAACTTCAGGCATTTTATCAAATAAAAGACTGCGTTCTGCTTCTGTGTAATGATGACAGTTCTCGCAGAAATATTTATCCTCTCCCACAATCCTTTCCACGGATGCAAACTGTGAAATTGCCCACTTAAGAGTCTTCATTTCTGTTTTTGGCTCTGGAGAAACTGAAAGAGAGTCATTACATTCATAGATACGTGATTATTTATACTTCCAATGCACCCCACCAGAAGAAAAACAAAATGAGATTTATAAAGTTAAGACGTGTTCAAGAACTACCAACAACGCTGTGAAGAATACCCAATGTGTGTGAAATAGAAAACATATTCAAATCTTTGAATCATTTCAGGAAATTATATAAATACCAATCAATGGATGCTCTTGCTTGAAATATACAGACCTACACCACCACCTACATTGCCTGTTAGCATTTAACATATAAACACCACCGCGTACACACGCTGAACTCGGGAGTGCTTCAGCAAAACAGGGCGGGCAAAAATAGTGAAAGCTGCTCTGAATTAAGTCTATGAGCACTAAAAATGATTTATTTAAAATTCTGAAATTCACAGTGTCTTGCTGCCACACTTACTGCTTACTTTTGAGAGTCGCTAAAAGTTAGGCATGGATTGCTACCAGCTGTGGCACACACCAGAGGACTAACATTTCCAAATGTAAAGCACACAGTACTAGGGTAATGACAAAAATGTTTTCTAAAAATAATTTTAAAAATAATTTTTAAAGCAAGATTCATTTATTTTAAGAAAAACAAAGAAAAAAATTCTTCTGCTTAATCTTGCATTTATAAGAATCTCTTACCAAGGAAGAAAGGGCAGACCCAAATCAAAGAAAATACCCATTTATAAGCAGGAAAATATGTACGTGAGTGAACGATTGTAAGCAGCCTATCATATGGTAAGATCTGAGGTGATTTTAATAGTGTCTGGATCCGTCTACGTTAACTTTAGACTTTGTAAACACAACACTGATAATCAGGACAAGAGATAACAGAACAGCCTCTAATTTTAACCAGCACAATCAAAGGACAGTGCCGTATTTATCAAGGAACAACGCCTTCCTCAATGGCTGCCTGAAACAGAAACAAGCCACAACCCTTTTCGGTAATTACTTACTTTCAGAACTTTCTTCAGTTTTAGAAAGTTCATCTTCTTGCACTGGAACGCTGATGTCCTGGAAGTCTTCTCTTCTTTCAGTGAAGCACTCGCACTCCAAGCATCTTGTTCTCAGTACTAACTGGCCCTGGAACAATTTCTCCACTAGTTCAAAAACAGCCAGCTCCGTACCTAGAGAGAGTATATGCCACATCACTTACCTAGCGTGCTTTGTTCAAAAGACTACAGAACCTGGCGACTCTTTATGGATAAAAAAATCAGTGTGTTAGAGACATGGTGCCTTAAGGATTCTACATAAGAATAATTTTTTTTTTTTTTTTAAAAACTGCTTATCACATGAGTTTTCACAGTATTGCTACTTACTACTGAACAGGAAGCCTCTTTCTCTTTGCTCTCAAACTTCTAAGTTCTAAGATTAGATCCTTCTTTTATAGTTGAAGTTTGTGTCACATTCTAGACAGTGTGTTTGCCATCAGCGCACTCGCTACCTTCTTTGTACGGACTGTCAGTCTCCTCAAGGAACATCACATTGTATTATTGCCTGCTTTGTATTGGGTCTCAGCTCCTCTCCTCCAATATTTTCCAAATTAGTTGGCCAATTTTAGTCAAATCTGATGAAGAAATGGGGATCTCAAAAGATTCTGCATTCCTTCAGACGTTTTCATAAAAATCGGTGGTTGGATAAGAAAATTCCAAACTAGTAACTACTAAGGCGTACTGTGCCCCTTCCCTCAACAGTTACCTTGCTCTGCTGACACAAACTTCACACCTGCCAGCCAATTTGCATACATCCTGTGGCTTTCCTAGTTCCTGGGAAGGCTGAAAATATGGAAGGACTAAAGAATAGGGAGGGAAGGTGAGAATATTGTTTGTAAGGGCTTAGGACACAAACCCATTGACCGTGGGGTTTCATTCTGTTTCACTCTTTGAGTAACCTCCCTTTATGTTTTGAATTCACTTCCTATTTCTATAGGTGACAAACGTTAGTGGGAGTATAAACCTGGTAATATGCTTCTTTTTTTATATATATATTGAACAACGATTACACAACATTAGTGAAAGGCCTATTTAGATCTAAGCTAAACAGACCAGGGTATAACACAACAATTACAAATGTATAAAACAAATTCAAAAAATCTTTTTCAATTTTTGAAAATGTAATTTTGTATTTAGAGAGCTCTGCTTGCAATGCAGTCTGAACATTGACTTCCAATGCACAGTAATTTCCTAACCATTCTAATTTTAAGCCCATACGCTTGTTCACCAACCTTCCTTTTTTGGTTCTTTTTCAGTTCCTTTCTCATTATGGCTTTCCACAGGAAATGCTGGTTCATGACCTTCTTCTTTAACATTATTACCATTTTCACACTTTACAGAAGACTCTTCAAGCTCACAGTCATCGTATTCTTTCGCTGGGTCTTTGGATCCCAAATTTGTCGTTAACTTTCCCAGACTATAAAATTTGGACAGAATACTGGGTTGTTTGCACGAAGATTTTAACCAGTTTAATCGAAGTCGTGACTTCTTCTGTGTTGGCTTTGCACTCTCGTTTTCAGTGGAGCACTTGGCAATGGCCTCAGTTTGATTTTCTAGCTTTTCTCCCGTTGCTTTCCTCTTTGACCTGGTTTGTCTCTGATTTTCTTCTGCTGCAATTTGTTCTTTTGATACTTTAGATTTTTTCTTTGCGTTGCCACCTTCGGCATCACTTTTTCTTTTCCCATTTCCTTTCAGCAGCTTATCTTCGGCCACCTCTCCCACAGGGCCACTTGGCTCACTGTCCTCCTCCTCGGCAGAGTTGCCGGTTCCACTGCTCTCGATATTTTCGTCAAGTTTTTCCTCCGGTTTAGCTGTAGGCTCTTCCAAAGGCAGTTTGTTCAATTCTTCCTTCTTCAGTAGCTGACACGTTTCTTGGATGTTACCTAGGATACACTGCAGAACCTCCTGGGCATCGTGCTGCAAGTAGCCTTCATACATAGGGTTGAGCTCTCTATTAAAGGCAAAAGTAAATGAGCAAAGTAATGACGAGCAGATGACTAGCTAGCTAACAGGACCAGATACTTAAATTAGAGAAGTTTTGCTATTAAAGCAGGGGAGGATCCCCTCCAGGCCTAGAGAGGGGTCGTCTCCCACAGATTCCCATGGGAAGGTAGTCACAGCCTTACGCCGAAGAGCACTTAAACACACGTTCAGCTGCAACCTCACAGCGGTACTTCCCAGGACAACAACAATACTTACATACTTCAGGCTAACCACTGCTTTAAATCCACCGTGGGGCTGAAATTATGTTCTGACAAAATCAAAATTTACTTCCAAACTTATGATACCACAGAGGTAGCAAGAAACACAAACCTCCCCTTTGATGTGTAGGGAAACTTCCTTCCTACGATCACATAATGATGCCCCAAATTTAAGATCATCTACCCCCCAAGGCTGTACCGTACAATCACAGCCGCCTCCAAACTTGAGGTGAAAATTCTGACAGTGTTTTAGATAACCTGTACCTCAGGGTATTGAGTAGCCTTCGTGGCTGAGTAGCAAGTTCATCGGTGTATTTCTCTGGATTTAAGAGAAAGCTGGCTTGAAGCTGCTCAATGGAAAGAATCAGGGAGTGCAGACTGCAGATCAGCTCATAACTTGCCAGGGGATCTTCTTTACAATTTCCCTGCAGTAACAATATAAAAGGAGAAAAACACTTGCAGTTTTGTCTGTAACAAGCAGTTAAACTTTTTCTCCCGCCCCCACTTAAGTTTTCTAACAGACGTGACAGATTTTCTGTCCAGTATGGGAAAGACGCAAGTTTAGGTCAATAGTCAATATACCGCTCTTCTGCCAGTAGAGAAGAAAGATGAAAGCCAGACTATACATTATGAAAACCCAAACCATCCCTGCCCAAACTCCGATTTCCGTCCGTTCAAAATACTGCACCATCATTATCTTAATTTCAGAAACGGGGCATGATAACTCCGCTAATTTCTGAGAGCTTAAGGCTTGCGCTTACAAGTTTACAGACACTCTGAGCACTGCCAAGTTCGAACACAAGTTCAAAACTTCTCACACTTATCTTTTACCTGAAATAGCACTACAGAAAACAATACTTCAAAACTTATTACAAACAGAAGGAAACAGCTCTACTTTCAGTACCGTCCTGGCACGTAGCCTCACCTGCACAAAGGCAAGTAAAGGAACACGTAGGGAGATATGTTACCTTTTCTGCTTTTTGCTCTCCTTCTTCTTTCAAAGATTCTTTCTTCTTTGAAATGATATTATATAAATGCTTTACTCCAGTTTTAAAACCAGGACAAAAATATAACACCTAAAAGCAACAGTTTAAAACAAAATAATAATTGGTAAGCTAAGTTATTTGACATCACACGTCCACACTTACAATCCAACTAGCTTTGCATCCCCCGAGGCTTCTGCACAGCACGCAAAGATGTGGGATTATTCAGGGCAGGGACGTGGCTGAAGTATGTAAACTGACAAATTAATCATCAAGGCAATCCGTGGTGCACACGCTTCTTGCACTATCGTCTTTTTTTCCCCCCACTGTAACTAGATTCCCTGTATACAACACCCAGACATGTTCTATACAATGTTAAACTAAGAATCTCATCTATTTGTGCTTAACTGAAACAAAAGGATCTTTTTTGAGGCCCCAAAACACGATCTTACCTGAAGGATGCTGTTCAGGTAACAAGTGTTACCAAGATTATTCAGGCCCACAAAAGGCAACATGTTGTCTTTCTTCTCACAGCTGACAAGCGACGGAGGCTGTGCTGCAGGAACAACCTGGTCACTATAAAACAGTGAAAACAGAATTAATGACTAACGAGCACAGATGAAAACGGTGTCAAGGCGTTTCTGAGAATCTCTACATGGCTACTCTAGGCACTCAAAAACAGGCCAACTCCACCGTAACCCTTCTTTCTAGTAACCTACTCAAAAAGAGGCAGGTTTACGAGAGGCGAGCGTGTCTGCCATTACTCCCAACGCCCACCTCTCAAGAAGCAGAGTGATTTAAGGCATGAGGAAAGCTCTCTTTACAATACTTTTGCGTGTTCTTTGTTCATTCCTAGGGCAGCACCAAGAAAAACGCGACGTGCGTAGCACATATTTTCTATTACTGTCCCTTGCTCCAGGTTCACATCACTTCATTGCTGGGAGCATAACAAGAAAATAAATATAGAAGGGGGGAAAAACAACAAAAAAACCCGGCGCATTACATACAGCGCTGATGCACTGTACTGATACAACAGAACCACATCTCAAAGCCTCCAACACGTTTATCGCAATGAGGCAATTTTCTTTCTCCCATTTCATTTCCTCACTAGCTGCAGGGAGACGAGTTGCTGAATTCACCCAGGGCTCAAACACCCAACAATAACGCCCTGCAGCGAGCAGTGGGCTCGGTGCTTTTACTCCCAGCATAGGGGACCTTCGATACCCAATGTTTTTTCTGCAGGATTCATTTTGTAAAAGCGACAATTTTAAAGTTTGGATACTTCAGCAGAAGGGGAATCACTTTCTATCGAGCTGAGCTGAGGGAAACTTTGCCTGTACCTCCCGAGGCAGCCGCCAGCAGCCCGGCCGTGCCGCCCCCCCCCGGCTCCCCACGTACACGTCGGCTCCCCGCGGCTCGGGGCTGCTCCCGCCGCCGTCCTGCGGCTCGGCGAAGTCCAGCGCCCGCTTGGCCTCCTTCTTCTGGAACAGCTTCAGCGACAGCCGGCTCCGCTTCGACGGGCTGCCCCGCAACGCCGCTCCGCTCTCGCTGGGGAGCACCCCGGGCATCTTCCCGGCCGGGAAACGCCACCTGCGGCGGGCACACACGGGGGGGCGTCGGACCGGCCCCGGCACCCCGGCACCCCGGGAGCGGCCCCGGCCCCTCGGCCCCGTCCCTCACGGCCCCGTCCCTCACGGCCCCGGCCCCGCCGCCCCCGTGGCCCGCCCCGGCCCCTCAGCCCGGTCCCGGCGCTCACCGCTACATGGCGGCCCTGCCCGTCCCGTCACGGCCCGGCCCGGCCCGTCACGGCCCCTCCGCCCCCGCCCGCCGGGGGCCGTCGCTATGGAGACCGCGGGCCCCGGCCGCGCCGCCCGCCCCGCCACGGGAAACTTGGCGCGTTTGCCTTGCCGCCAGGACCCCCGCCCGCCGCGCTGCTCGCGCCCAGCCGCTGCGGGCTGCCCGGATCAAACGCCCGACACGGAGTCGAAGGCGAGGCTCGCTGGCACCGCGGGGGCATGGTGGCCGTCGGGCTCCACCCGCCCGCTGGGTGGAGGAGGCAAAGCGATGCCTCAGAGAGCGCTCCGCCGGCGGTACCGGCGCCGAACCGCTGTCTCCGCCATCAGGCAGCGCGGCGGGCAGCCCGCGGGGTCCTGCCTGAGCGCGCGCGGGCGCTGGCAACGGCCTAGCCAAAGGCCCGGGACTCGCACCGGGGGAAGAGGAAGGGGGGGGGGGGGAAGCGGCTGGGCCGAACCATTCCGCAAGGACACCCCCGCCCCCCCCTCCGGAGGCGGAGGTGGATTGGTCCAAGGGAAGCCCCGCCCCTCCCCGCCTCAGCCAATCACAGCGGGAGGCGCCGTGAGGCGGCGGCCGGCCCGCAGCGCCCCCGCGCGGCTGGTTTTGGGGGGGGGGGGCGGCAGCTGCCCGCTGTGAGGAGAAGCCGGGCTGCCTCAGCGGCGGGGAGCGCGCGTTCGGGCTTTTTAATAAAAATAATTAAACTGTCTCCAACCCAGCGCCAGTCGTACACGAAACGAACATCTGCACAACACAGAACCGCCCTGTTTATTCAGTAATTCGTCCGTGGCTCCGCTTGCTGAGAATCACGAGCTCTCGCCCGCACATCCATTGCTGCTCTCATACTTCACAAATTTGGGGGGCTTTGAGAACTGGTCCATATTTACTCCTTATAAGGTCTATTTTTCACAGCTATTCTCTCGTGGGACTTAGCGTGAGATGGGAGAAACATGGCAATGTCACCACAGTAAATACTTCTTATGAAGCATAAATTGGCTATATTAGGTCTGTACACTACAATGCTATGTAATTGAATATTGCTCCAAAATGTCAGAAATCTTTTAAAGGTTCACCGTTTATCTGAGAACTAAGGAGTTCTGTGTGGCAGGCAAAGTTTTTAGGCACTGGTGTTACCAGTTGCGTTACGAGAAAAGCCTGGTAAGCCAGGACACTTGTTCATTGAGATCATATCTGTGACTCACGGGAAAAATTCAGTAAAAAAATCCAGCCTACTCACTAAGATATTTTACCCGTTTAGCTTCATAACTGACTTTCAGCCATGCCCAGGCATTGGCCTTAGCTCCACACCATTTTCCGAAAGCTGTTAGTGCTGACCCCATCCTCGCCACGTGCCTGTGTTTTACTCCCATCCCTTCAGGCAGCTCCGCAGTCGCTCATGTTTATGTCTTTGGGTTTCCTGCACAGCAATGTATAACTTTGCAATTTGCTGTGTCAGATGTGTAAGTGATAGGACAAAATTGGAAGCCTCGCTCTTAGACTAAAGAGTGTTTTTAAAGCAGTTTAATTTCAAAAAGTTCTTGGCGATCTTTTTGGATTTTTTTACCTCGCTACATGAATTAATTATTACTGTAAATCAATTTCCTTAAATATACATTTGAATTATGGCAGAAGCGATAGATACTCTGACAGTCATGCGCATACTTGCTACACGTATTTGGCTATCACTTACAGGGCAAAATACACTCATATGCCTGCATACGGACAGGCCCATCACCTGAGGAACCAAGGTTCAGAGTCTCAAGGTACATATTGAGCTAAAATCTTATTTACCTGTCCAGTGGGACTTACAAAGCCTCAAAGCTGGCTGGATAGCAAGCTCCCAGTGGAAGTTAAATGGATTTCGCGTTTGTCCAAGTGCCTCAGGGATCTGGGGTCCGCTGCCCTGCACTGCACCCGTGGGCAGATCCTGTATGGGTTCTGTTGACCCCACCAGCTAATAGACACCCAGCTCTGCAGAGGTTCTCTCGTATGAGACAAGAAGTGTTAGGAAGTCTTGTCCAGGTGGGTAGTGCCCAAAAGCCACGTTACTGCTTGGTTCCTTAATAACGTGTTTCATTAAATCTGCTTCATGCTACCTGTTTGAGTGGCCAGCTGAGCAGCCCCTTCAACAAGAGCTGGGAGCTGTTGGGCAATTAGGACCATGGTAGTAACAGGGCCATGCGACTGGGATGGGGTGAAATCTGTCAGCGTTTGGACCTTGAATCAATCCTGGGCTGGAGTAAACTCCAAGGGCAGGAGTCCGGTCGTTCCAGGCAGCCTTGGGTTTGATATGGCAGCGCTCCTGGCACATCTCTGTCAAATGGCACGACTGAGGCAGTTTATTACTTATTTGTATTGCATTTCAATAAAAGTCTACCCTGTCAAGTGCGTGGTTTGCTATCTGCTTTAACAAACACGATACAAGACCATTTACGTCCAAAGATTTTACAATCTGACAGCCTGATCCACATGTACCAGTGTTTAGGTGAGTTTTAGGCACACTTGTGAATACAAATAGCATCAGTGACTTCAGGAGGCTTAGCTTTGGGCTTAAAGGTAGGCTTGTGAACATTTACATGGTTTTCATTTCACGTGCAGTAACTGAGTGAAACAGGGAAGGGAGACATTAGCAGAAAGTATTTTTTTTGCAGAGACCGGAAGTGTCCACAGTTTTGCCCATGGTAATTCTGGGCTTTTGTTTTATGTATTACATTTTATTTGGCTGATGAAGTTGTCAATTCGATTTTAATGAGTATAACGGTTATCTTAATCAACAAGTGCATCTGTCACACAGGCAGTATTATCTGCTGAGTACAAGAAATAAGGTACCTCTCCAGATATTCAGATATATTCAGCACACCTTTAGAACAACTTTACCAATCATTTATTTCCCAGTGCGTGCTCTGTTTTCAAACACTCCCATTCAAGGATGCTTCTGTGTCATGCTTTGATGAGTCTGAAGTGCAGCCTGGTAGATCTCGGTGTCAGGTCTCCTCCTGAATGTGTTGGACTTTTTTAGTGGTAATTCCACGCCATCATTTATAAACCTTCTCCTGCCCTAAATAATTTCTCTCCCTTAACATGCTTACAAATTGCTAGCTAATTCCCCATCATCATTATTTTGACCAAACCAAACATAATTTTTAATCTTTACTTGTAAGTTAGTTCTGGTTTCTAAAGTCAATATAATTAAAAGAGATATTCTGGATGAATTATCTTTAAGTTTCCCTCACTGTTCATGATACAAAGAGCATCTTTTTAAACTAAATTTTGTATTCATTAAAACATTAATTACTATTGATTTTAGTGGATTTAATTTTAATTCTATGACATCAAATGATGATTTGAGGTCAGTGCAGTTACTGCATTTTAGGATTTGCTTCTTTAATCTCTTTATTTATTTATTTTTAACCATGAAAAAGGACAAGGGAATGTTCAGATGGATCTTGAGTAGGAATCAGCAAGATGAAGAGAGATGTCACGGAGATGAGTTTTTTTTTGGGTGGGAAGCCAAGGACAAGAAATTAAGGACACAGCGGAGGTGGGCTATCTGCACCAGGTGATCAGACCAACTACAACACCACCACGCTTGAGAGAAACCTCCTCTTCGCCAGCCTTTCGCACAAATTTTAATGCACCCTCTTAATATATGGCTCGCTGTCACCAGTTAATGCGGGGAAGTCTCTCCAGCGGGGTGGTGTTCTGTTTAAATGTAAGAAAATTGGTTTCTTTTCTGTATCTCTCCAAAAATAGAGCAACACCTAATTAAATATTTATGGCGGCTTAGCAAGCTCAATAAAGGAGCTGTTGTCTAGAGCCTCCACAGCTCAGGCTTCTTACAGTGAAGGAGTGTTTCGAACAGGGCCCAACGAGGGAGCAGGTGCAAGAGGTAGTAACTGCGTGCGTATGGTCCTGAGACACTCAAATAGGCAAGATTAAATTATGTCTAGTGCTATCGACTTTGCAGCCGTGTGTTATAAAAATGACTGCACTGGGAAACTAGAAATCTCCACAGACACAGCCAAAAATAACCAGATGAAATGCCTAGAAAGAACAGATTCCCACGGGATGGGATCTGGGGGACTCCTGGAGGAAGGCTCCGTTACAAAGCACTGTCCCCCACAGGGGAAAAGCCCCACAACCTCGAGTTGTTGTTGAGCTACATGAATTAGAGGTCCGGCATCTCCTGCCCTTGGCTCTCCAGCGGTCATGATGGCAAAATCTATTTCATTCTTGAGGAATACAACTCTTAGATAAATGCCCTATGGCTGGAAAAATAAGAAACCATTCACAAGAATGAGAATACTGACCAGAAAATACCACGTGGGTACACATGGGAACAATCTGGCCGCTGTAGAAACACAGAGCCTTTGAAAGAGGAGACTCACCAGGGCTTTGCCCAGTTTCCAGTAACTCAGGAGGTCCAGTTTGTGCAGCTTGGTGTCTGCAGGAGCAGAGCTACCGTCTCATCCTGGCGATGGGATTTTCCCCACCAAATCTGGCTGATGCTGAGGGCAGAGCCGCTTGTGCAGGGCATAGGCACCGGGAGGGAAGCAGGAGTTACACCAGCTCCAGTCCCTTCCATTTAAAACCTACCCAGAAAGTTTGACCTGAGTGTGGCCAGCTGTTGCCTAAAGAGCTTCAGATTAGGCACCCTTAAAGATACAGACTTTAGGAAATGCAGGAAATCATAAATCAGAACTTGCCACGGTTCTGTAAACTCCACAGTAAAGCCTGCAGCGAGCTCCTGTTTGTTTCAGCTGCCAAACGGCGAACTTCAGCTGGAGGCTTGAGCCACAAAACATCAGCTTTTCTGTACACAAACATCAGCTTTTCAGTAATGTGCTCCTCCGTGCTGCAGTTTGTCGTCGCTGAGATCAGGATCCATTGCTCCTGATAGCACAGGCAGTACGCGGCCATAGCTCTTGTTTGTCTCTTAGGAGAAAACAGTTGGATGAGATCTGTGAACGTCCTCGAGTCGCATGTGCATCCATTACACCTAAGAAAATAACAGCGTTGACACCCATAACATAGAGATAAAGCAGGTTACATCATAATAACACGCATGTGGGGTTCTGTGCACTGAAAATCTGCCAAACGCAGGAGGGTTTTGTGAGCAGGTCCCAGACAGATCCCCTCGCCCTGAGTCTTTCTGAACGCTAAGTCCTGTACTGCAGGGAAAAAACAGAAAATATGTCCTATAAGCAGTCCCGTTGCATTGTTAGGAGTATTTCCCCCATCTTTTGTCTGCCTAGGCATATTTTATTTCACAACTTGCAGGCTGCTGCTCAGATGAATGTAACATCTGGCTCCACAGCTCCGCTGGTAGCAGAAGTGCCGTTCTCCGTTATGGGCTGGAATACAAATGAGAAGCCAGGTGCTGTATTGCAAACCGTCATTAAAATAGAATAAAAATAAAATCTCTCCTTGTCTCTTTTTTATAAGTCGGGATAGCGTTTCCCCGAGCTGTAACTCGTTTCGGGAAGCCGAAGCAGGAGGAAATAAACCCTGCAGAACACAAACCCGAGCGTTCTTGCACCATCTGCTGGCAGCGTCTCTGCGCACGGACCCACCTCGACCAGATGCCATCGCTCGTCTCAAACCTGGGTGGTACATCCACACGCGGAGGTGTGAGACATCCAGGTGAGCTGGATTTGTTGGTTTGTTTGTAAAAAAGCAAACTTCAGGCACTCAGTTTGTTGAGAGCCATTTCTGCAGTTTGTGAGGAAACCACAGCAGGCCCTCCAGGAACCCAGCACGGCCGCACCACGGAGGGGACCACAGAGGCGGGCAAAGCCTGCGGTCTGAGAAAGTGCTGGGCCAGGCCTGGTCCCCTTCCCCATGCAAATCCCTCCCAAACGATTCCTGCAGGAATCTTGCAGCCGGGGTGGGATGCAGTGATGCTCGTTGGGCTCCTTGCCCATCGCGGACACTTCAGGTACATTAAAACACAGCACAGCACGATGTTACTGCCAAAGACACCGTGCTTGAGTGAGGTGAGATGAACCACCCCGGTAAAAGAGGAACTTTATTAAAGCATTTGTGATGGGAAGGGACGTAGGAGCAGCTCGGTGGTGATGGCATGGGCTCGATGACATGGGCTTGCGTGTCATCCTTTGGGGTGGAGGATGGAAACACAGGGGGCAGGAGGAAACGCTCTTATGGGAAAACGGCCCCCGAGCCTCCAGGTACCCAACCTGTGTGGTCTCTTTCACATGAAGGGTGCACACATGTGAAGCTGGATTGGCTTCACCCCAAAACCTGGGGCCATGGCCACACACGTGCCCACGCACTAAATGCCTCTCCCACTTGGTCACTGTCTCCAGCACAGCCGAGCCAGCCGGTGCTGTCCCCTGCCTGGGCGTCCCACCAAGCTGCCCTGCTGACATTCCCTGTGCCTCACAGCAGACATTTCCTGCTCAAGTCATCTAAATCCAGTTATTGGGTATATATTTCTGTATTTTCTACCCTTGTTTTAGTGCAGAAACGTGAAACGCAATCACTCCCTAAGAGACAAGCAGCGTTCAGAGATTCAGACTGATAGAAAACAGGAACAGAAAACAACCATAAAAGTAGATTTATGAAAAAAAAATGATTGTTGTACTTTACAAGATACATGTTTAACTGAAATAAAAATTTCCCTTTCCCTAAGTAGATTTGGGGTCTGCAAATGGATGTTTTCCAGCTGCACTGATGCTGACCATGCTCTGCGCAATGCCATTTATTGGCTATGCTTGCAAAGACAAAGCAATTTCTTTTAGGGCTGCAGCAAATTGATTTGACAGGCCGGCTCACGTGTTTCGGTTTGAACAGTGCAAGAGTCACCCATGTGCCGTGAGGAAAAGGAGCCTTCTCCATCCCTGCCTGGGGATCAGCGGACGTGCACAGCCCAGCACTGGGCTGTCGGCGTTTGACGGAGCACGAGGTTGGTTCCTGGTGGTTTCACCTTCTCCTACCAGCCATGGAGGTCACAGCTGCCCACCAAGCTTCTCCCCAGACCATAAAAGGCAGAGCTCGTGCGCACAGGCGAGGGGGAGCAGTTTGCATTTTTACTACAAAAATGGATGTTGGCACAAGTGCAGCATGCTATAGAACAGTGATTTGGGACTGCCTTGCCAAGAGGACTCAATCACATCAGCCCCTGGTCCCGTCGTTACAGATGGTAGAAGCCACATGGAGAAAAGCTCTTCCTCCCAGCCTCAGCCCGCTCCTGTCCGTTTGCACTTCAGCGCTGCCACAGAAAAGCCCACTGCAAAGCGGGCAAGGGCAGGTCTCCTGGAGGAATGAATCCCACCACCCGAGGGAAAACAATTTCCCTGAGGAACCCCTTCCCTAGCATCCAAACCGCTGCTGCTTTTAAAGAAAATTGCGAGCCACGGCTTCCATACGGGCAAAGGATGTGCAGTTTCTGCGTGGCACATGCTGCACACCGGGTTCAGATGTTAGCACTGCTCATGCTGAAAAACACCGCTATGAGCATCCGAAAGCTATTAAAGAGCTTGGAGCTCGCCCACAGCTTCCCCACCTCTGACCTCCGCTGCTCCTGCCCCGCCTGCTCGCTCCCCACCCGCAGGGGATATGGCCAAGCCCTTAAAAAACACACCTAACAAAAGCATAGCCGGGACTTGAAAGACCCTAGGGACGCACGGTTTGGTTGGTGGTGTTTTCCCCTCTTAGATCAACTTTTGAGAGGGGGCTGCTAAAAACATGGGCTGGTGCCAGCCATTGGGCAGGATCCGGCCGCAGGGTTTGGGGCAGCAGGGCCGGCAGGGGCCGGGCTGACCTCTTCCCGTGGAATTTCACCCAGCATTTTCTGCAGCAGGAAAAAAAATCCTCTGAGAGGCTTGTCTGGCTCCAGAAGTAATGTGAAGGGCCCGGGGCTTTGACAAATAAACATCCCGAAAGCCCTGAATGGCTCCCAACCTTTCCTAGGAGTGGGCGGCCTGTCCAAGACAAACGGGACAGGGGTTTTTTAAAAACTAAGTTTTACACGCATACATTTCCACTTTTGATTGCATACATGGAAGAGAGGTTCTTTGTTTCCGAGATATCGGGCGAGTAAAACCTAAATGACTGAAAAGGGGAACTCATTTTTATTTGGTTTGCTCAAAAGCACTTTTTTGGGTATCTGCTGTCAACCTGCTGGCCTCGCAGGGCCCGCTCGCAGATGCGTGCAGAGCTGCGAACTGCCACCGCTGTACTTCTTCACCCAGCTCCCCCCCGACTTTTTAGCATTTTAATCTAACCCCTGGGAAAAGAGAACAAAACACAAGCTCAGCCGAATGCCAGCAACCACAAGAGCTTCCTGTAGGTGCCCAAAGTGCCTGCTGCACGAGCCTCATCGCTCTCAGCACGGCTCGGGGACCCGCCGGGGCTCTGGGCACGAGCCCGGGGCTGGGCGATGGCCGAGCAAACTCAGGGCCCTGCTGCACTGCCGGGATGTGTTTGTTTGGGAACAGGAGGAGAAAGTGGTGTGGGAGTCATCTCCCACCTCCACAGACGGCGATGCTGGTGAAAAAAAACCTCTTTGCAGCTATGGGGAGATGGGAGCACTATTGCCAGCTTGGCTTGGGAAGCCCTGACCATGCTGCTCGCCTGCAGACGCCTTGCCCTGGGTGCTGGCTCTCGTCCCCTCTCCCTTTTCCATGGAGGTGTCATGAGGGCCAGGGGCCATATTCTGCAGCCCATAGCTCCAGCACTGTGGGGCCCAGCACCACGGGGCCCAGCACTGTGGGGCCCAGCACCACGGGGCCCAGCACTGTAGGGCCGAGCACCATAGGGCCCAGTTCCATAGGGCCCAGCTCCGTAGGGCCCAGCTCTGTAGGGCCCAGCTTTGCAGGGCCCAGCTTTGTAAGGCCCAGCTCTGTAGGGCCCAGCTCCATAGAGTCCAGCTCCATAGGGCCCAGCATCATAGGGCCCAGCACCATAAGGCCCAGCACCATAGGGCCCAGCACCATAGGGCCCAGCTCCGTAGGGCCCAGCACCATAGGGCCCAGCTCCGTAGGGCCCAGCTCCGTAGGGCCCAGCACCTTGGCCCAGTGGCCAGCTGAGGACGAGCAGCTGACAAGCAGGGAGATCACATGGAGTGAGATAAATGCCTGAGGAGGCTCAGAGCTCATGTCGTGCTGCCTTTAGGTTTTCTCCATGTTACCCCGTTAGGGTGTTGGTGTGGGACCCAGTTGGGGTGGGCGGTGCTGGATGGGTGCAGTGCGCGCAGATGCAGCCTGGCCCCCGGTTCCCCTTCCCGCTGCTTTTGATCTGCATCTGTGCAAACAGGATGGGTTGCTGGGCTAGAAAAGTATAAATAAAACATAAAAAAAAAAAAGGAACCCAGCACAATAACACATTCAGAAGGGAAAAAAAAAAAAGACGGGGAAAAAAAAGGAAAAAAGGAAAAAAGAGGGAAAAGGGAGGGAAAAAAAGGACGAAAAGAAAAAAAAAGAGGAAAAGAAAAAAAAAGTGCGTTTCTGTCCTGCTCCCCCCGGCCCCCCCCGGTGCCCGCCCCCGGCCCGCCCCGCTCCGCCCCCCCCGCGCCCGGGGCCGCCCGCAGGAGGCAGCGGGGCCGCGGCACGGCCGCTGCCAGGTAGGGCCGGGGCCGGGGGGGGGGGGTTAGGGGGGCGATCGGGGGGTCGTGGTCCCGGGGGGGCCGTGTTTGGGGCCGGGGAGGGGCGGGGAGAAGTGCCTGGGGTACTTTTTGGGGGCGCGCAGGGGGATGCGCAGCGCGCGGGGATGCTGCCGGGGGGTGTTGGGGTGCGGGGGGGGGGGGGGCCTCCGGTGTCCTCCAGCCTCTCCCCGTTCCCCACAGCAACTCCTGGCACCGTAACTCCTGGCTGCCTCCGGTTCCACGAGCCTCCTGTCCCGCGGGGCTTGGCCGTAGGTCCGGTACCGCCGCAGGCATCGCATCCTTGGGGGGGCCGAGAGCGGGGTCCCGCTCGTTGCACCCCACAGCGAGCGGAGGCACGGGCACAGCCTCCCCGCAGCGACCACCCCAGCACTCGCTTCGGGGTGCTCAGCTCGCCGAGACGCCTGGCTCCCACCGCCGAGCGTGAGCAGGGCGCTGCCGTGCGGGGCTGGACCGCGGTTGGGTCACTGAGGTCCGTGTGGCAGAGGCCAGGCGCTCAGATCCCCCAAGTGCCTCGGGCAGGCATGAGGTGGTGGCAGCAAGAGGGTGGAATGACTGCAAGAGCCACGCGAGTGGGCTCGAGGCGGTCGGCAGCGGCCCCGCGTGATGTGCACCTCCCCAGGGGCGCTCCCGCACGGGGCTGTCTCCGGTGCCTCCGTTCAGGACACGCAGACATAACCCTCAGCACACAGCTATGGGACATGGCACTGCTGGGAAGCGTTTCCTTTGTCCGCCGGCTAACCCAGAAATAAAATATTTAGCTCCGAGTGAAAGGTTGAGCATCCGAAACTCCATCACGCGCAGCGCAGGGACTGCAGCAGAGGGCAGGGCGAAGGGCAGCCCCGGGGGAAATACCAGCGTCCGCCTTTGCGCCCGTTTCGTAGTGCTCCCAGTGTCTCGCGTTCGATTTGGGATGGACTTGGCGGAAAAATCTGATCTCTTCCTCGAAACGGCAACTCAGAGGGGGGAGCCCGTGCCCTCAGGTCCGTGATTGATTAGCTGTCGCTTTGGCTGTAATACTTCAGAAATAAATACATCTGCCAGAATGACAGCCTGAGTGATGAGCAGCTCGCTGCATGAGAATTTGTGGTTGAGGAGCGATCAGGTGGCGGATAAATTAAAATAATCCTGAAACCGGAATACGAAAGCGAGTGAGCCTGCCTGGTGCTGTGCTCACGGGGGCCCTCCCATTCCCCGCTCTGAGAGTTTCCAAATTATTTGTGAACAGAAACAGCAGCAACAAACCCCACAGCTGGGAGAACCTGGGCCATGCCCTGCTGCTTCGGCCGTGGAGGTTTTGTACAGATTCCCCCTGGCACGTTGCGGTGCCGGGGATGCTCCTGGCTCACAGCACGTCTTTGTGGCTCTGGGTCCAAAGCAAAGGGATCGGCCAGCCCCCAGGGACGAGGGGCAGGGACTCGCCCCGCACACCACCCGATTTTGGCACCCGAGCGATGCTGGGAGCAGCGAGGTGCAGGTTTCGGTCGGTCCTGAAGAACACGTGAGCCTGGCTGGGGCGCGGGAGCGAGGAGTCCCAGCTCCAACTTTTTGCATGCGGCCGTCTCCGAGACAAAGCAACGGGGAGGAACCAGATGCAGAGAGCTCCTTCTTAATCCATATTTATTTTAGGCCTCGGTGGAATTAATGTTTCCGGAGTCTGCAAGTCCTACGCATCTGAGGTTTCACATGAAAACGAAGCTGGACCAAGTTATTACGATAATACGCTGCCAAAATGAAGGGTTGCTGGAGTCAGAAATGTGAAACATGGGGTGGCTCCGGTCTTCTGAATTAGCTTGGTTTAAATCTATAATTTCAGCCCATTCCTCCACTGAACATGAGCCTCAGCACCAGCGAGGGGAGCGGCAGTGTGAGCTGGGACAAAAATCTCAGCGCAGAGCCCCGACTGCTGCCCCCCTGCCCACCGGCACTGCGGGGCGGTGGCACGTCCGTCCCCTGCTGCCCCCATCAGCCTGCAGAGGGGTTTCCAGTGGCCGGGGTCCTGTGTAGCTGCAGAAAGGGTTTTAAGACTGCTCTGGGTTTAATCACCCTGAAGCTGATGGGACGTGCTGATGGAGGGACCTTTATCAGCGCCAGCCACAACAGAGCCCGGCTCCACAGCTCGCTTTGGGCAACCACAAGCGCGCTTTTTTTTTTGAGCTTTCTCAGGCTGTGGGGTTAGGAAGTGTTATTTATGTATCGCTGCGGGTTTGTCCAGTTCCACAAACGCAGAGTTTTCATCTCTGACTAAGCACCGAGGGGAGCGGACGCAGCAGGGCACCCTCCCTTCCCTTCCTCCTCCACCAAATTTGGGGGGCACCAAATCCTGGCCAAGCCGAGGACAGCCCCTGCTGTCATTGAGTCGCTGCCAGCTTCTCTGACCCCATGGATGGCCACACCTGGTAACAGGGCAGCGAAGGACGACATGTCCCCGGTCAAGGAGAAGGAAATCAGCAGCTTGGGCAGGGCCAGAAGCCTCCAAAGTGGGGGGATTGAGGCAGAAAGAGGAAACATGAGAAATGAGAAACTTCCGAATTTCTTTGCCTTCTGACTTTGGAGCGCTTTGGATTCATGTTTTCAGGTGGTTTTCTTTTTTTTTTGGGGGGGGGTTACCTGGCTCTGGGAAAGGAGACCTCAAGGAGAATGCCACAGGTTCAAGGAACGTGATAAAACCATGAGAACAGACCAAAGCCTTTCTGAGACCGTAGCTGGAGCGAGCTGAAGGTCAGCTAACAGAGGTTATCAGAGCAGGGGATGGATGTGATCATTTTCCCCTGCCAGTGAGCCATAAAAGAGGGGGAGCCGGGACATCTGATACTCCCCGTCTCGTCCTGAACCGTCCCTAATGGACGTGCTGGCAGGGAGCTCGCTGCTGTTATTAAACAGCAATAAGCAGCTTAATAAAATCGGGATATCCGCACCTTCAGCGCGCTGTTTGACAGGACGCCTGGGGCGGCCGTTTGAGTGCCGCCGGACTCAGAGGGCTGCACAGTTACCCTGGAAGCGATCGGGATGTTCAGTAAGTGGTGCTGGGCGAATTATTTGGCTGCCAGCATTCCTGCAGGCACGTCCATCGCTGCTTCTGTTGTGAGTCCCTCCAAGCGGGGGCACGGGGACCTTCACAAGCCACCTTCTGGCCGCTGAGGCTGCAAATGGCTTACACTGGAATCCTGCTTTCTCGCCCTTTGTGCGACCCTTTTTAATTACACCAACAAGCGAGGCAAGCCAGGCCTTCAGACTGCTTACATTTAGTTAGTCCCACGGAGTTTTCAGACTTGTATTTCTCCACCTGGAAGGAAACTCCTTCCCGTGCCGGAGCTCCCACCCGTGCGGGTGCCCCCGGCCGACTGGCAGCGCGCCGCTTTTCCTCCCGTGTGGTGAAACCGAACTGAAAATCCCTCCGGGAGCAATTCCCCGGGAGGGAGGCCGTGTCCGTGCTCGGTGTGCCCGCCAGGCGCTGTGCAACCCCGCAGACCGCCTGGGTGCAGCGCTTCCCGGCGGTGCCGAGCGGTCGCAGAGCTCCCCGCCGCAGCATCCGGCACCCCGGGGCTGCGGCGGGCCCGGCGGGGACGGGGAGGGACCGGGGGGTGTTTCGGGGACGTCTGGTTCCTGTCGTCCGCGGGAGCAGCCTGCGGAGCAAACCCCGTAACGTGAGGCAGCAGCGGTTTGAGACCGCCGTCCCCTGTCCTGAGTGAGCACAAGGTGAGAAGCGGCCGAGCGCGGCACGCGGGAGCCCTCTGGGTGTCCGAACACACGACAGCCCCACGCTCGCTCTGGCGGGGCTGTCGGGACCATGGCCCGGGAGAAATGCTCCCATCTCCTGTTCTGAGCAACGTACTCAGCAGGATGGCGCATGCAAGCAGGCAGGGCTGGGTGCCCTAGGTCCATCAAGTGCCAGTCCGTCGTTAATTCATTTGCATTTTTGACTCCGTTCAGTCGCAGTTGCCGCTTACATATGGGGATGCAGGCCTGAAGACCTCCAGTCCCATGGGGATTGAATCTGGCAGAAAACGTAGGTCTGATGTGTGTGACTGCAACGAGGAAATGCTACAAACCAAAGTTTCTTGCTAGGTTTTTTCAGTGGAAAAAAAACAATTCTATGAGTGTTACTTTAAAGTCGGTGCCGTACAGAAATGCGTTTATTTTTCCGTCCTGCTGCTCTGTATGGTGAAACCCCCGTCAATATGCTCAGAAAAGATGTGCAAGTGTAACTAAACCAGAGGAATCCGCCCCAAAATACTTGCAGAAAGCACTCGACAAGCCAGCGTGCTCCGAAGCTCGCTTTGACCCATGGGTGCTGACGGTGGCGGCGTGGGAAGGACGGCGCTTGGCAGGCTCCGGGGCTTGTCCCGCGGTTCTTCAGTACAAGTTAACCCGTCCGTGCCTCGGGCAGCGCTCGCGAGGCCGCGCTGCTTCCGTTTCTGCACGTTTCCTGGCTGTTTGGCTTCCTGCAAAGGCAGAGCTCTGCTTTTCTTGAAGCTGCGGCTGGCAAAGTCCCACTTTGCAGTCGCGTAAGAACAAGCAGACGGAGCGCCGGCAGCGCTGCCTTGCAGTGCCTCCAGGCATTTTCCCTGCTCACACGACTGCTTTGGTTACACTGTGTTATGCCCTAGGGAAGGGCGCTGGCCCCGCTTCGTGCTGCCAGTCCTTGGCGAAAGCCAGCACGTGGAGCAGCCCCGCTCCGAGCATCCTCCGTCCCGGCCCGTTCGCACCCTGGGTCCACGTGGGTGCGGGCACAGCTGGCATCAGCGGGCACTGCTGCCCGAAACTCCGCCTTGGAAAGCGCCAAGCTTGGGGAACTTCAGAGCAGAAGCTGACTTTATTTCTCTGTTGCCAGCCTGGGGGTGCCAGCAATTCTGCAAAGCCCTACAGAAACCCCGGGGCAGGAGCTGTGGGATGTGCACTGTCACGAGCAGGCAAAAGCACGCCGTGTCTGCCCTGTGGGCTGGCTCCCCACCCGAAATCTAAGCTGGCACCAGTACCCCCGATGCAAAAGGGTGGCTTGGTTCGTCTGGCCCCGGCAGCACGGGGCTGTGCCCCTGCCTCCCTGCAGCAGGGCAGCCGCCGCTCGCCCCGTCCTGCTCCGGTCGGCAGTGCCTGGGAGCGGGGCTGCAGCAGGACTGATCGCAACGCCGAGCCCGCTGCGGCTGCTAATCGAGAGGCTGCCTTTTAATTGTGGCAGCTGCTTGCGTTTCCGCGCCCGGCGCCGAGCAGAATAACTAATGCCTGCAGCCTGCGAAGCGCAGCCGGCGGAGAGCCAGCCCGGGGCGCAGCCTGCAGCATCAGGTATAATAGGAGGGGTTTCGTTAATAATTGACCTTTTTATACATTATTTTTCCTGATAAGGGGGACAAGCCGGTGGTAGCCCAAGCACCACTCGGTGTTTTTGTGGAACAGATAAACGCGCCGTGAAAAGTGGCTAATTTGGTGCAGCAGGCTCGAGCTGTCCTCAGGAAGGTCATGCGAGATCGATGCGCTGGCTTGCTGGAAAATTAATCCCTCTTTTGTGCTCCTTGTCGTAAACTTGTATTTGCTTTTCCAGCAAGGTCACCGGTCAGCTGACCAACTTTCTAACAACTGGAGCCGCGCGGCTGCGGCACGGCGCGCTCAGCCGCTGCCTGCAGCGCGGGGACGGAGCCCTCGGAGGGCGGCACGCGTGGTAGGGGCAGCACGAGCAGGTAACGGGACATTCTCCTTCTGCAACAAGGTGCGAACGCCGGTTGCTGCAGTGCAGGAGAAAACGACAAGCAGAGCTAAAAAAAAAAAAAAAATGTTGTGTTAGAGCTAATGAGGCTGTGTTAATGCGCTGCTCAGCGGGGGTGAGTTATCTGCTTGCTGTAGTCGCAGGGTTAAATGGTTCTCATTTCAAACCACCAGCAAGATGCTCACAGCGAATGAAATCTGTATCTATTCGTCTCTGCGGGTCAGTTAATTTGCTCTGTAAATCTTGCAGGCTGCGATGCTGCTCTCGTCTCTGCTGGCACGGGGGGTGGGGGCTGAACAGCGAGGGAAGGGTGCAGGGGAAGGAAGGGTTAAATGTGGCTGCAAAGAAGCAGCATCAGGCACGGCTGTGTAAAAGGCAGCGCACTGCCACTGCGAGCGGCTGCCCGCAGCAATGAGATGCCTTCGGTCAGTGCTGTTGCCTTCTTGATTTCCCTTTTTGTGTATATATTTGTGCTGCCTTGAGAAAGGGAACACCACTCATACCTGGGCTGGCCGTCCCCGCTGCCTTTCTGCCCAGTAAAGCTGAAATTCAGCGCTGCAGCGTGTGCGATGCTGCCTGCCCGGAGAGCAAAGCGGTGTCCTTCAGGGGGAGAGCCAGCAAAACCCAAAACCTGGCCCAGGCTCAGCGGAGCAGGATGGAGACTTACTAGAAAGTGCTGTCCTTCCTCGAGTCTTGGCCAGCCCCTCCTGCTGGATGGGTGGCGGTGAGGACGAGCGCTCCCAGAGCCAAGGGGGTGAGGAGAGTGGGTGAGGACACCGCCGTGCATGAGGACGCATCCATGCACGAGGATATCACCATGCACGAGGACATTGCCATGCACCAGGACAGGTACCGAGTGCACCCATGAGGGCCAAGGTGCTGCTGCTGCTGCTCCTGGATGGCTCAAGGGGGACACAGGAGCACCAACGAGCTGGCCGGGGATGCTCCACATCCTGTTATGAGGCGATTTTGGAGTAGATCGGTCAAAAGAGAAAAGTCGTAGCAGCAATTTGGACTGCAGAGTTGGGACCCAGCCAGTTCATAAAGGAACCAATTAGGTGTAATTATCTAGATATTAAGAAGCGTCCTATTGCTTGGCTTTTTTTTTTTCCCCTCCCTCTAAGTAAACGACCTAGAGGAGTGAAATGTGGCTGGTCGGACCATAGCTGGGATTCCTAATCGCTCCGTAATTGACTGTAATCAGAAAACTTAAAAAAAACAACATTTGAGGAAGAGGTTAGTGCTCGTTTTGGCGCCTGCTATTTATTGGCAGGAGACAGAAGACGTTGCCTTTCACAGCGAAAGCGCCGTTAATTCAGGAACGCACCGGGTGTCTGTCGGTCCGCGCGGCGCTGGCTCCACGGGGCAGGAGGTGCCGGCCCCGGAGGTGTTCCCGAGAGCGCTGGTGGTCTCCTTGCCTTGGGGACCCTCCGAACTTTCCATTTGGGCCATAAACTGGCCATGAACTTGTCTGGCGTAAGGACAGAACTGATGGTTCCTCTGACAGGTTCTGATCTCTCCAAGCATCCATCCCACGCTAACAACGCAGCGGGATGTGACGGCGTTTTCCCGGCTGGTCGCCGTTGTAGTTAAAACATCATTAAAACACATTGCAGTTAAAAAGTCATTTCAGTGCTTCCAGAAGAGAATAACAGCAGCACCTCTGTGCTCTGTATACCCTTACCCATTTACCTCGCCGTTTCCATCAGAAGAAAGCTACAAAAGGAGTTACAAAATGCAAAAAAGATCATGTAAGAAAAAGAGAATTGGGAAGACGCAGGCTGGAGAAGGCCAGCAAGGCAGAGCTTCTCCTGGGATGGGGAATGAGCCAGAGGTCTTGAAAGACAGTTCCAAACCAGGAAAACGAACGAGACCGGGGCCAGACACGTGCGGCATCAGGTGAAGCGAGGGGCAAAGGCAGCCTGAGCCCATTTATGGGGAGCCCGGGAAGGTTGGCCAAATGCTAGAGGTTATGGAGGCAGAACACGAAAAGCAGAAAATGAATTCAGACCCTGCGAGTTTGGTCAGTGAGGTGAATGTGAGCGGGGCTCTGAAATGAGCAGCCCCGGCGACCTTCCCAGCTGCCTGGCCAGCCTGGCGTGGGCTGGGGGCCGCGTGGCCCTGCCCTGCCATTCCCCTGGGGCCAGGGATGCACTTGGACAAGAAGCTTTCCGGCTGCTGGGAGACCGTCGCTGGCCTGGAACCGTGTTAGATGCTCGAAGGAAAATCTCCAACAGAAAAACTCACTTTTTGCCCCGTAGCAGGAATAAAGGCAGATCTCCACCTGAAGATCCTCCCTGATGGGAGCGTAATTTGTCTGTGTTTCAGTGCAATGTGGTGAGGTCTCAAGCTCTTTTTTTTAAATTTTGTTATAACATTACTTTAAATTTTTGGTTGTTAAGCATTTCTTTTTAAGATGGCAATCCAGTCACTTCTGTGTGTCGTTTATGTCCCTTGCTGTTTTCAGAGGAGATGATATTTTATGTAGGGTATCTGTTGCAGACTACATCCAGCTTACAGCAATCAGCAAAGAGCCCCTGTGCCATCTCTCAAACCCAACAGAAATTCTCCTGAACACCTCTCCATTCTCTTTCACAGTGAAAACCACCCATAATGCAGGGATATTTCATCAGAAGGAGCTCCCTGGGATGTGGCTGTGAGTGGTTCCCGCTGGCGAAGGAGCTATTGATTCGAGCACGCTCGGAAGTGCTGAGCAGGCACAGCCGGGCTGCAGAGCACAGGAAGCGAGGGGGGTCCTGTGAAGAAGTGGAAGGCTTTAAGGATGGATTAAGTTCAGATGATGGGGCTTTTTTACATTAAAATTGTTTCTTTTTTTCAAGGGCGAACCAGCTCATCTGCCGCAGCTTGTCAGAGGATGGGGCACTGACAGCCTGACCAGACCACATCATGGAGAAGACAGATGGTACGGCCGTCATGGGATGTTTGTTTCCTCGTTTGTTTCTTGAAAAACCCACACCAAAAAAAAAAAAAAAAGCCCGGAAGTAATTTTCTTACCAGAAATACCGTAGATTAACTGTTTTCTGTAGATGCACACTAGGGCCAGGAGTGTCAAAGCGGAACTTGTCGTGGTCATTTCCCTCCTGCTCTGAACACCTAGTTAATTCATGTTGTTTTTGATCTAGCAGCTTTCCAAAATTCAATCTTTTTTCTTTTCCCCGTGGTTGTTTCAGCAACCGGCCAGCCGCCCCAGCCCGACGGGGACGGGCAGCAGCCCCGAAGCCTCCCCTACTCCGTGGAGACGCCGTACGGCTTCCACCTGGACCTGGACTTCCTGAAGTACGTGGACGACATTGAGAAAGGGAACACCATCAGGAGGGTCCACATCCACCGCAAAGCCAAGCAGCCGAAATTCAGCACGCTGCCCCGAAACTTCAGCCTGCCCGAGAACGGCTCCCGCGGGTATGCGGCCACTGCTGGCCCAGGCTGGCTGGCCACCTCGTGCCGCGCACAGCGCAAGGCTTCGCTGGGGGCGGAGGAGACGCCGCGGTCCCCCGTGCCCGGCGAGGAGCCCAGCTACCGCAGGAAAGCCCTCCTGGCCGAGACGTGGCGGCACGCCGAGCTGGTGCGCTGTGAGGACGAGCTCCAGGGGCGGCCGCAGCTGCTGCGAGCCTCCAGCATGCCCGCGGCGCTGCCGCCCGGCCAGCCCCTGGCTGGGGATGGGTGCGGGCTGTGTCCCCTCCGGTCACCCTCCCAGCCTGGTGACAATGAGAGCTGCCCTGAAAGCACGTTTCGTCCCGCGCTGCGTTCACCCAACGGCATCACCTCGAGCCTGCCCCAGGACTCGTTCCTGCAGCAGCAGGAGCAGCCAGGGAAAGGCAGCCCCGTGCGGGAGGGCTGGCACGGGGAGGTCCCCAAGGAGAGGGCACCCACACAGCCCCCATGGCAAGGCCAGCACGCCGCAGTGCAGCAGCTGCAGGTGGTGGTGGAGAGCGGGGCCGAGGAGGGCGATGCTGCCGACGCGGTGTCAGCCTCGCCGGGTGCCCCCCAGCTCGCAGAGGGAAGCGTGAGCCTTGGGAGAGTGGAGGAAAGCATAAGTGAAATCGCTCCAAATGTGCTGAAGAAAGATGAATACGGGGGTGCCCGCACTCAAGAGGATGAAGAGGAGGGAGGAGATGCAGGCGAGCCTGGTGGGATCGCCGCTCTGAAGCAGCAGATTGCCGCGCTGGAGGAGCAGCTGAGCAAGAAGAAAGAAGAGCTGGAGCAGATTAGAGCAGTGTTGGAGCAGCAGGATCATGAGATCAAGGAAAAGGAGAAGAGCATCAAGTTACTGGCCAGCTCCAAAGCCCAGCTGGAAGAGCAGCTGTGCCGGGAGAACACGCAAGTGGCCACGGCACCGTCTGGGCAGCGCAGCAGCACGTTGCAGTACTACGATGCTGCGGTGAACACCGAACCCTCACACGTGAATGGCTCCAAGGAAGCCCATGACAAGGGTGTGAATGTAAATATCCCCCTCTCCACCAAATCCATCGGGTGCGGTGTGCACAGAGCGGACAACATGAACTCACGGGTGGTGGAGGTGAGTGCTCAGGGAGAGCAGGGATGGGCAGGTGGTGGCACAGAGGGACCTGGACATTTTGCTGAGCTCACAGAGACCGAAGCTGACCTGGGGCCTGGCCTTCATGCCCCGTGCTTAACTGAGCTGAAGATTGACGAGCAATTCAGCGATGACAACCAAAACCAGAGAAATAACTACGATACCCAGAGTCTCGCTGCTCATGCAGCGACTGCGGCAAGCTATCGAGCAACAAAAACTGACTCAAACACAGGCAAAACCAAGGCAGGCTTCGATGAAGACAAAACTGAAGATGGGATGGAAGATGACGGTCACCCTGACCACAAAGATTTCCCTGCTGTTGACCCCATAGGCCAATATGTAAAGAAAATCCAGGAGCTGCTGCAGGAGCAGTGGATGTGTTTGGAGCATGGCTACCCCGAGCTAGCAAGCGCTATCAAACAGCCGGCCTCCAAGCTCAGCTCCATCCAGAACCAATTAGTTAATTCCTTAAACTCGTTGCTGTCTGCCTACTCTACGCAGAGGCCAGCAGATAAGGAGAATTCGAACACGCACTATCAACAGTTGGGTAAATAACATTGGCATAGGTTTCAACGTGTCCGGGCTGAATCTCTCCCCATTTAATGGAGCGTCAGGCAGGTGCAATGCAGTGGAGCTCAGAGGTGTAACAAGTATGCAAGAGATCAGAAATAGCCCCTCCTAAAAATGTGTGTTTGAGGAAGGCAAATCTCCTCTCTTCATAAGCCATGTGACCTTAAAATAAATAAATTAAAAAGCAAACAAAAACGTGTAAAAGCTGATAAAAGCTGTGACTCAGTCATACAAAGGATCACTTCCAAAAGTGGCCATCCTTGTGGCTGTTCCATCAAATAACCCCGCTTGCCATTTTTCTCAACTGGACACCTCAATTTGCAAGCATGCAGGGATCAGATGCTCTGGGGTAAATCAGGAGTTCACCAGAAACAGAACCAGTTCAAGCTAACTGAGCAGCTAGGCTGGGAACAGACCTGTCCCAGTCACACAGCTGTTCAAATAGAATAATTTTAGCTTTATAAAGCTGAGAATCCAAAACTGAAGGCTCCCTGTTCACTGTCAGAAGGACCTCACAAATAGCTGTGACCTGTAACAGCAATACATAGTGAGACGATTCAAACTCCGATGGAAAGATTCATCCATATAGTATTATGGGCGGGGCTGTAACATAAATATTGGGAGAAAAATATTACAAGAGTAAAGCCTACTTATATTCGCAGAACACATATATAATTCCCAGTCACTTTCTATTCCCAGCCACTTGAAGATGTTTGAGACCTGTACTTTTAAGGTGTCAAGGCAGATTCAGATTGTGGCCAGTTGTATCAGCTTTTTTGCAAGGTGTAAAAGGAATCTTGTAAGATGAAGTACTAAGATGCTTACGGTTATGATTTGTAGTTTGTTGCTACAGGTTGGGAATAATCATTGATAATTACAGCACATCTGCTTAATTAATCTGTTATTTTGTATTTTGCTAGAAATCTCTCCAACCACAAGTCTTAAATCTATCATGAAAAAGAAAGGTTATGGTTTCCATGCAGGAGGCAATGGGACCAAAAAGAATCTTCAGTTTGTTGGGGTAAATGGTGGGTAAGCATCCGCTGAGAAGATAAAACTGCCTTTTAACATGTAACGTCCTCTGTATCGCTGAAGAAGTCATTCTTTTTCTCCTCTTTTCCTCTCCAAACCTCTTGATTAAAAGGCCATTTGAAATGGAGCCTCTTTTATCCCTTCTTTAACCTGATAACCTGTAAGTAACCCTGTAGAAAAGACCAGGATGTTGGTGTTTTCAGGGCACTCAGAGACACCTCTGGGGACCGATACTCTGCACACCAATCTTTTCGGGCTTCATCCAAAACCCAGCTGGGTCCATGGGACGATGCCCACTAACTTGGGTGGGTTTGGAGGAGGTCTGCATTGCCTGGGTGGGTACGCTGCCACTAACCTACCCCTGCACTCCAGCAACGGCCAACAAAAGTTGGTTCTGGGAGAGAGAAAAAATGATTTCAGTAAACGAGGAATTGTCCTGGGGTGAAGGAGATCTGTATTTTAGTTTGTGCTCCAATAAGCAGTTCCCTGTGTATCCAGTACCGAATTCGCTTCGGCCTTTGAGCTAACCGGATCCAACAACATGTGCTGTAGATGCAGCTCTGATTGCAGCACGGGCACCTCTTCTACCAAGAAACACTTGTGCTGGCATTGGAGAGGGCAGAAATTTCACTTTCCCTTTGCTGAGCACACAGCTATGTGTGCAAGTTTAAATGCTGGTTTCTGCTCACAGGTACTTCCCCACCCAGTTTCCAGCTCAGTGGCTATTGCTCTTGGCTTCATCAGGTTTTACTCACTCTCGTTGAGTAGAGCTTCTACTAACAGTCACTGAAATGTAGGGGTAAAATGTGTAGTAAGTAGAGGAATCCTGACAAGTTTGAGAAGGATCCATCAGAGTTAAATGTTCTGTCTCATGGAATATACTATTGTTATTAATACTTTTGGACAATTATATGAGAGATGTCTCTAGCAGGGCTACTTGAAAGGTGGACTCAAGTCCCTGCTGGAGGAGCAAGCAAGGTTTTTGCCTAGTGGTCCTCAAGTTTGCCACCCCCAAACATGCCACCTGCCCATATTTCTGGTGGTGGGTGGGTGGCATGGAGCCCTTGCCTGGCCATGGTGGGGCTGGTGTGGTGGCCATCCCTTCAAACCAACCAAGCAGTCCCTGAAGTAACCTTGCCTGCTGCTAATTAACTGCATCTATTGTGCTCCTGCTGCCTTAAGAAGACAAAAAAAGACTAACCCCAGGTTTGGCTGTGGCTCTAACCTTCTAACTTGTGTATCACACCGGGCTTCATCCAAGGCCCATTGGAGTCAGGGGGTGTCTTCAATGAGTCTTGGTCAGGCCCTGTGGTTGCCGATGGGAGAGGAGTGAGTAACATGTGGTGTCCTCAAATAGCTACGAAACGACTTCAAGCGAAGACACAAGTTGCGAAGACAGCCCATCGGAGGGGGACGCAGAGAGCGAGACTGAGAGAAGAGCTGGTGGTTTGGAGCCCACACAGGAGGAAGGTGGAGGTGAAAGCAAGGGGGCTTCATCAGGCACCTCCTCGGAGGAGAGACGTGAAGATGATGACCTGGAGGAGCCTGTGGCAGAAGCAACGCCTGGCACTGAGCACAAGGCTGACAGGTAACCAGGAAGCCAAGGAGTGAGCGTGCTTTCCATGGCATTTCTAAACCCCCAGGAGGTATGGCACTTTGTCTGGTCACTCCTGCAGGGCTGGGGATGGTGCTTCATGTCCTCAGTGGAAAGGCAGTTGTTGGCTTCTGGAGACACGGGAAAAGGCTTTTAAAGAGCTAAATATTTTCTGAGTTACTACACAATCTAGTGGGGATTGATTCAGGCCCAACAGTTGATTGTGGAAAAGGCGGAGTGAGTCATATTTGGTGAGAATTAGCTCATTTCTCCCTCCTCAAGTAAACTTTCTAAGTCAAGTGCTTTGCAGATTCAGGGATAAAATTTCTTTTTCCAGCTTAAAGATTCTTGTAAAAGATGAATTTCGTACAGATATGAGACTCTGGACTTAAAGACTTTAAAAAGTGCTTGGCTTTGTATCTAAAATCTGATTCAGGTCAATGGGACAACCTGTGTCCCTAAAGTTAAGTGCTTAAATAAGCGTTTAAAGTATTCTGACCTAAACTGCACATTATCCTTCCTGCCTCAATGCCACTTGCAAGTTCTGCTTCATGTTGGGCTTACAAAAGTATTTTCCCTCTAGATGCAAACCCTCTGAAGATTTCCTTGCTGACTGCCAGCTGCTCAGCCAGCACCTCTCGGAAATAAGGACCACAAGCGACAAGCATCTGGTATAGATATTTTTCAATCAAATTTCAAATGCAGTTCCCACTCTCTGTTATGTTTAATTAATAAGATTATCCTAACGGTGCATTACAGGCTGTGCCCTACCATGCCATGGACAGCTTGGTAAGGAGATGGGACAGGATAACCTCTGAGTTGGTTTAGAATAGCCAAAAAGAAAGGAAAAGGGGGAAAAAAAAAAAAAAAAGAAGAAGAAGAAGATGAAAGCTTTCTCTGATTACTCATTCATGTTACCACAGGAAATTCCTTTCCCCCTTAAGTTATAACAGCAATCACAAAACCACAAGCTAAATACTGGCTGGAGGATGCCAGAGCATAGGACAAAGTGGTGCAGGGCGAGGAGCCGGGGCAGCGGCAGGTTTGCAGGATGACAACCCCTCTGCTCTGCTGGGAAGGGATTTTTAGCACCATGCTTCCAAATCCACTCACAGCACCATTTTCTCCCCCATTTTTCTCCATCTGGACAGCAAGCAATTTGCCCCTCTGAGAAGTGATGGCACTGGCAGTACACACAGTTACAGGGAGACTCCCCGTGACTAATTGGTTCCAGTGGCTGCTCATTAAGCTTTAACATATTTTGGACTTTATTTTTTTTAAGGGTGGTTCTCTCATGAGGTGCTTTGCTGTATCAGGTGGAGAAGGAGACTGTCCGGAGCCTGGTCTGTGCCATGTGGGGTGCAGGCCCCAAACTGCGGCCTGGCTGCTCCTGGGGCAGGACAGCCCTGATCCGCCCCTGGAGGGCCAGTGGTCACCGTGGATTTCAGGTGGTGGAGCAATTTTTGGGTGTTTTATTGCTGTTATTTTGATAAAAGGAATTAATTTAAGAGCTAGGCTGGGTCACAGGTAGGTGCTTCACCACACAGTCAGCACGTGAGACACCAGGGCAGGCGGGGAGCGGGTGTTGGCTCGCCCAGAGCCTGGGGGTAAGGTGACGGTGGCATTTGCAGCGGCATGTCCTCAGCACCGTCTGCCAGGAGTGGTTCCGGGTGTCGAGTCGCAAGTCCTCCAGCCCCGAGGCGGTCGCAGCCTACCTCCAGGCGCTGGGGGCCATCCAGCCGCAGCTCCTGGAGGCGGTGGTCAACCTGGCTGACAGGAACGGCAACACAGCTCTTCACTACAGCGTCTCCCACTCCAACTTCCCGATTGCAAAGCTCCTGCTGGACACAGGTAGGAGCAGCAGCGCTCTGCTTGGCAATGGCTTTTGTTGGCTACGGGTGTGGAGGACATTTTGTGTTGCTCTCACTGGCAGGGCATGGTCCCACTGGGCCTGACCGTGGTGGGCAGAGCCAGGTAGCGGGGTCCATCGACACATGGCAAATGGTGAATGAGGTCTCAGGTCCCCCCGGGGAGTCCAGTCAGGAGCAAAGGGAGGTGGGCTGGGGACCAACTACAACCTACATGCCCGGGAGCCTTCCAGCAGACAAGCATGGGGCCATCCATGGTCTGTCCAGGAGATGTGCGTGAGCTGGAGACCAGCACCCTCCTGCATAGCTCATGGGTGTGTGTGAGGGTCCCAGCTGAGGCCCATCAAGAGCATTAAGGCTCATTAGTGTTGAGGGCTTTGGAAATGGCTCAGGGTTGCTGTGGGCAAGGGGAACGGATGGGATGGTTGCACTGCTTGGTCCCTCCAGGGGCTCCCCCAGCATCTTGTAGCAGCCAGTGCCATGTTGTGGCTTGGAGCTGGGGGCTCAGACCCGAGTGTAACAAAGCCCGCAGCATTGCAGGAAAATTGCATTTTAAACTATTGAACTTTCAGCTCGCATTGCAAAGAAAGAGACTTTCAGCTGAGAGTGTACTGGGGGAAAAAAAATGTATGCGCTTTCAGAAAGAATAGAGACACTTTGGCCTCTTTTCATGGGCAAGACAATCCGTTAAATGTTAGGGAAATGGCATATTATCATACACATCTATGTGCCCATTGTTGTCACAGGCTTGCTGGCTTGTTGTCACAGGAGCTTGCCCTGACCCAAAACACGGGAAACAGCGTGCTTCTGGAGAGCATGTGCCAGTGGGATCCTTGTAGCTGGAAATAGGCCCTTCAATTTGAAAAAAAATAATAAATAAAGTCCTTGAGAACAGCACGAGAAAGGCCTCAGAGTAAAAACTGCATTTTGCTGTGAAATTCATCCATGTCTTCAGTGATTAGCTGTGGAGATATCTGGTGGTCAGACTGCCAGCATAAGAGCCTCGCCTGGAAATTAAACAGATTAAAAACCAGGCCTGAAATCCCAGAGTATAAAACACTCTAAGATTTTTGGTGCCGAGAGGCTCAGCAGAGAGTGCTCCTTGTTGGGACACTCTTGGTGGCAATGCACACGATGGTGCTGAGCTCCCAAATCCCCTGTGGATGTGCCAGCCACCAGGACAGAGCTTAGAAAATACTTCCAGAGCTCCTCTGAGCCAGCAGTGCTAAACCCCAGTGATGAGCAAAGCGTGGCAAGATGAGGTGTGCAGCGCCCTTAGGTGACCTTCACCTTTCTGCTGCTCCCTCCTTTGAGGAGGTAAAACAAACAGCTCCACACCTGGTGGGTGCCCAGGGCATAAATTATCCACTATCATTTTTGTTTTAGGCTATAATTTGGTCATCAAAGTTAATTGAGTTGACCTCAGGAATTATAATTAAATGTAGCAACATACATAAAGGTCGTTTAATGCTGTGCTCACAAGACCCTTAATGAATGGATATGCAATGCAGATAAGGCTCAATCCTGTATAACTATGAAAATTGCTGCTGACCGAGCTTCGGTTCTCGGTCGGATCCTTCCCCCCCAGTGCAGGCAACACTGCTGGCCTTGCGGCCACAGCCACCTTCCCCTTCCACGCCGCACATCGCATGTCTCCCTTTTGCTCTCCCTTCCCTCGGCTCCCTCCTCTGGGTGGTTCCTGGCGGGGCTGAACCCTGCTTGTCCCCGCTGTGCCCCCCCTGCCAGGGGTCTGCCGCCTGGACCTGCTGAACCGAGCGGGCTACACGGCCGTGATGCTCACCCCACTGGCGGCTGCTGAGACGGGCGAGGATATGGCCGTGGTGATGAGGCTGCTGAAGGAGGGGGACGTCAACGTGCGAGCCGCCCAGGTGTGTGGGGTGCAGGGGGTCTGCAGGGCTCGCGCGGTTGGCAAAAATGTTCCCAAACCAAAGCCGGCCGAGCTCCTGCTCGTTTGTTTACGACCACAATGGCCAAATTCCTGTTGTTCCCACAGTCGGCTGGGCTGGAAGGAGAGCCAGGAGGTTTGGCCGGAGGAGGTGGCCCTGGGAGATGTTTGCTGAGGGTTTGGTGAAATCTGAGTGGGTGGGCAGCGCAGGGGGCGGGTGCGGCATAAATTCAGACTGTGGCTGAGCAAAACACGCTAGTGAGGGAATAACCCCCCTCAACATCGTGTCCCCAGGCACATCTCCGGGGGGGTGTAATTCCAGTGGCTTGTACTGCATGAACCGCAGGCTGAGGCTCAGAGGTAGATGTTGGGTAGGAGTTGCTGTTTCCCAAAAATTACGAAAGCAACCCCAGCGAAATTGCTCAGTGGCCACCCCACAGCTCCCTGCGAAGTGAGGTGAGAGCTAGATAAATATTAAGAAACAAACAAACAAAAAAAAAGGTTGAAAATTTTGCAAAATAGTTTTCTGGAGCTAGAAATTTAACATCTGCAGAAGCGGTACCAGGTTCAGGGTGGACCTCAGGTACGGGAGCTGGGCCTGCTTTCCTGGCAGGCGGCCATTTTGTTGTAGAGTCACACCTTTGGGTCTCAGCAGTGGCAATGCCTTCATCCAGCTCTGTTTTCAAACAGCCCTAAAAGTTAGTCTAGATCCAAGGTGAAGCGTCCAGTGGGGTGAGGGGGACCCGTGGCTGGGACAAGCTGGGAGCTGGCTGATTTTTTGCTGCTGCAAAGAGCCTCGGTGCAGCTGTGCTGCTAACAAGGAGAGGTGTGTTGCCAGTACCTCTGACAGCCCCAGTGTTATTTAACAGTAGTATGGAATAATATACAATAACGTGCAATTATAACAACATGTAACAATACTGTAACAATACATGGTATGCAATAAGAATATGCACGCTTATAATATAAATACCATAGGCTGTATGCAATAACATGCACTGCTATTATATATGCAACAGGAATGTGTGTTATAATAATATATATGTGGTAATAACAGGCGATATTGTTATATATGCAGTAGGAATATGCACTGTTATAACACCTGTGTGAGCGGGCAGGCAATAGGCATGGGGCAAGTGGTGCTGAGCTGCGGGTGCGTTCACAGGGAGGCCAGACCGCCCTCATGCTGGGGGTGAGCCACGAGCGGGAGGACATGGTGCGGGCCCTGCTGTCCTGCCAGGCCGACGTCAACCTGCAGGACGAGCAGGGCACCACGGCGCTGATGGTGGCCTGCCGGCAGGGCAACGCCGACATGGTCAGGCTGCTGCTGGCCCAGCCCGGCTGCCAGCTCGCGCTGACGGACAAGGTGAGGCGCGCGCGGCCCCCGGCACAGCCTCAGTGCCTCACGTCGGGAGGGCTCATGTGGGTTTGACATCCTAAGTGATACGTTTTAAGTGGGAAACGACAATTTCAGCCCACTTTCTACTGAGGGCACTGCTTTTAGCGGCATGCCCCTGGCTGGGGCACAGCAGCACCTCACATCCCAGCCAGAGCCCTGGGGCAAGGGGCCCAGCCTGGCGCAGTGCCCTCAGAACAGCCCCAGGGCCGCATCACTTGTGGGCTGATTATTTTGGTTGTGCTGATTGATTTTGGCCGGGGTTAATTGACTTTGGGTGGGCCGCAGCCACACGGGTTGCCCATCTTGAGTGCTGCCCACCTGTCCTTCCCTTAGGACGGAGACTCGGCGCTGTCCCTCGCCCAGAGGAGCGCTCGCGGGGACATCGCCGCGCTGCTGCGTCGCGCCCAGCACGGCCCCAGCGCCTCCGCCTGACGCCGAGCGAGGAGGAGGAGGTCAGGACGGAGAGGCTCGGCCTCACGGCACTGAGGGTCTTGCAGCACACGGGGGTTGATGACCCGCAGCCATGCCTGGAGCCTAATTCTCCTCATTAACCTGCTTGTGTAGCCTTAGCCATGCCTGTTGCCACAAGTGGCTCAAATGGTGGTTTGGAGAGTTCGATTTCCAGATTGCCTTGTGTTAATGCTCACCGTGCTCTGCTCTCCGCACGGCTCCGGCGGCCGAATTGAAGGAGGAAAGCCCATTAGAAAGCAACACTTAGTCGTGGTAGCCTTAGGTGGCGGCTGGCCTTTTAATCAAGCACTTACCTGTATCGCATTTAACTTGTAAGTTTGTGTCCTAATATTTATTATTAGCTCTTCCCCATGTAGAAGGTGGCGGTGATTAGTCAGTGTAGGTAACAACAAACACGAGCTGGATGGATTATGGGAGACATAAAATCCCGTTCATGTTTGCTCATGCGGGCCTGATGTAAGAATTAAAAATTAATGCTGTAGGAAAATATTTGAGTACAGCAGACCCAAACACACAGACATTGTTTTGCCTGGATTCATAATAACCATATGGCTCTAATTTTTTTCTAATTAAGCTCGAGCCGACAGGGAAACGTCACCCATCGGCATGCACGGAGCCTGGGCGCAGTGTGAGGAGCAGCGATCCCAGCCAGGTCCCTGCTGGCATCACCCAGCAGCTGCGTGGGGCGACACAGTGATGAGCGGGCAAACAGCCGCGCCGTGCCGTGCTTCCCCTCGCCCTGGGCTGCTGGGTGCCCACCTCAGCCCAGGAGGTGGGGTTGGATGGAGGGGTCTGGTCCAGCCTCACCCCCGCTAACACGTAGGGCAGGCTTTTTTCTTAAATCCTGCTGACAGAGAGCGAGGGAGGGCTCAGCCCCTGCCTTCCAACCAGCTCCACGCTGCCGTGGGTCTCTGCATGTCGCAGTGCTGTGTCATGGTGCCATGTCATGTCGCGGCGCCGTGTCGTGGGTCAGCACCCGCTGGATGCTCCCTGTAGGGCCTGGCTGTGGTCACTGGCCCCTAGCTGACAGCACATAGTACAGCTCCCTGACGGTGGATCTCCTCTGCTGAAAGCAGATCTTCTTTCAGCTGACATCTAGTGTCTGCTCCATTCTCTCTGCTTCCATCATTTTTTTAAGGAAGAAGCGCTCGCCACGCAGAACGTCCATTTGCCTTTTTTTACCCCATCCTCAGTGGAGTTACCTTCTTCCTGTATGAATAAACCCGAGTTAAACTTCACCTGTGGTTGCTCCTGTACCTGTTACCCTCGGGGCAGCACTCGCCGGGTGTGAGGCAGAAGGGATGGACAGACGTACAGGCAGACCTCCAAAAGCAAAAGGGCCGAGAAGGGAGCCCCTGGCGCACTGCACATACACACACTTCATTAAATCTCTCACTTTTCAGTGTCTTCAGGCACAGACAGTTTTTTTTTTTTTCCTTTACCTTTTTCATTTACCCTATTTACCTTCCTGGGCGCTGAGCACCCATTGCCCCTCCATGCAGCTTTACCACTGGCCCCAGCCGCAAACAAAAAGCCGCAATCCCCATTTCGTGACCATTTCCACCCAATTTTCCCTGTGGCTCTGGTGCTGAGGGTGCGGGAGGGATCCAGCACTGACCCCATTGCCCCCCAGCGGGAGCTGAAGTTCCCGGCTTCCAGTGAGGAACGTGGGAGAACCTCCGCAGGGGAGCGGGGTCGCTTTGGAAGAGCTGCCTGCCTGCAGGACCCCTCGGGACGCCGAGCTCACCCCCGCACAATTTGGGGACAGAACACCTGATTTGAGGCGTGCTGTGGCTCTGCGCCGAGGAGACGCAGTGGTTGCAGCCTTTCCCCTGCCTCCCCTCTTCCCTCGCATTTCTGTCCCCGCAGCCCGGGCTTCTCAACGCATGCAGCCCCCGGATGTTTATTTTCATTCCTCGGCCTCATATTTCCTCCTTTCCCCTCAAACTTTCTCCCCGGGGGATTTCTCAGCCTGCGGGACGCTCCCAGGGCAGGAGCAGCCCAGGTGCTACGTAAAATAAGGCAAAACTCATAAAAGCAGCATGCGACCCGGGGGGGCCCTTGGAGCAGCTCCAATTTGGAAAATCATCCCCAGGATCTCAATGTCACAAAGCACCCGAGAGCCAGCCCAAATTTCTGTATTTTGATAGCATGGTGGAAATCGAACTAAATATAGCCAAGCAAAAACACATCCCCAGCACGAGCTCTGAGCAGTACAAATGGAGACAATTAAGTCACAGCAAGGAAAGAAATTAATCTAATGATCTTCACAGGCTCACCAGCGAGCCCGATTAGCTCCAAAGGGGAAGAATGGTGAGAAACTCAACTGCACGTGCTTTTTCCACTCTCCTTACGGTCATTTCGAGCGTGTCCCTTCCCTTGGTGGCACGCAGGGGCGCAGGGAACCCAACGGCCCCATCTGGAGCATCTCCACGGCCGTGGGAACCGCGTCGCTCCGCGCAGTCCTCAGCGTCGCAGTAGGGATGAAACTGGGATGGCTGCCAAGGATTTGCTGTTTTTTCCTCTTGCTCATGGATAACCTTCACAGGAAGCCCTCTGGCACACAGACTTTGTCCCCCAGCCCCACGAGCACGATCCCGTCAGGAGTCCTGGGGGCACCAGGGCTGTCCATCCGTGCACTAGGCATGGAGCGGGTGAGTGGCAGTACGGGATGGGGAAACGCCAGGGGGGCAACAAAGCCCCCCGGGGGCTCGGGGACCAACGCATGGGGCTGCCAGGGCTCCTGCTGGGGTTGTGAGGCGACATCCAAGCCTGTGGGGGGCTGGTGGAGGTGGGAGGCCCCCGCACCGCCGTGACATCAGCCCCGAGATATGCGAGGAATGGAATCGCCCCGGCAAAGCGCGGCCGCTGCGACCAACTCAGGCTCCGTTCGTCCCGCGGGGGCACCGACACTGCTTGCTATCGCCTCGAGACCGTAAATTGCAGGAAAGGGGGTGAAATGATTGCAGTAATTTGCTAACATTGTCCAGGCTGCCTGAAACGTTGTGGTTGGCTGTTGTTAGAGGTTAGCTCATTTCTGGTGCTGCGCCCGCCAGCTCTCCACCTCCCTCCTGGCACAGGCAGCATGGGGCGAGGGCGGCCTCCGGCCCCCAAAAGGGGCCCGGGCAGCTCGGGGAGCGCCGAGCACCTCGCCCTGACCCCCACGCAGGGCTCAGTGCCATTAATTAAATTACTGGGCAGCTTGCGGGCCGTGCCTTGGCTCAGCTCCTTCAACATCTGCGGGCAGCAGCTGGGTGCTGGGGCGAGGCCGAGCTGAGCACGTGGCGCAGACACCGGGCGCTGCTTCCTCCTCCGCACCCGGAGGAAATCCAAACCTCCCCATTTATCAAGCAGAAACTGCCTGGTCAGCAGGCGGGATGTTGGTAGCTTGGTGACTGTCGGGAGAATTTCGGGTTTAATATTTGCAGGGAGATGAGCCTCTCGGCACAGGCAGATTTATTTGCTGCAGGGGAAGGCGCTGCTGCAGCGAGAGGCCAGGAGCATCCCAGGGCCACCCAGTGGGCGCCCCCGGGGCTGAAGGCAGCGGAAATTAAATATTTTGTCAATTGCTCCATCTAGTGACATTCCGGCAGAAAAAGCTGCAGGACCCTGCAGCAGGGACAGACACAGCTTTCCCCAGGGGTTCAGTGTGGATGTGTCCCCCCACACCTGAGCCCAGCAGCGCACAAAGCGGCCAGGAACACGCAGCAAAAACACCAAATGATTTCTTAAAACTTAAAAATGCTCCCAGGGAGTAGTTTTCAAGGATTGATGTTTCTTTGTGAGGGTTGCGGCCCCACGTTGAGACAGGTACGACACCTGGTGCACAGGTCAGCAGGGTAAGGCTGGCTTTCCAAACTCCCCGCCTGAAGCTGCAGCCACCAAGCCAGGGCCCCAAAATCCTGCAAAGGAAGCGGGGCAGGGACTGCTGCCACTGGCCCCACTCAAGCCCAAACGCAGCTTGGAGAAAACTGCAAAACACACACAGACAGCCCTCCCTCCCCCAAATCCATGCAGCTTCAAGCTTTTGTTGCTTTACAGTGGGAGACAGTTGGAGCTTCTGCTTTGCTACGCACAAATAAACCAGGACCTGCAGCAAAACAGCTCCCAGGATGCCAGGAGAAACCCCAAATCCGGCTTCTAACCTTACTGAGTTTTTATGTTAAGCACATCAAAGTGCTAAAAAGGAAGCAAAAAAGCCAGAAAGCCTCATGAGACTGGAGAGACCACTCGTACTCAAAGTGCAAACAAGCAGCCCTCCCCAAAAAACACGTTTTCTTCAGAAGAAACCTATCGCCGGGCTTTCACGGCCCTCTTCTTTTTTGTTCTAACTCCTCCTTGTGGCAGCTCGCTGGTGAGCCTCTAACAGCAGCTGAGCCCTGCATCACATCGTGTCAGGAGAGAACAGAGCTCGTCGGGCATGGCAGAGAGCGCGTGCCGTGCTCAGCCTGTGTGCAGGCAGCCCAGGGCAGCCTGGATGGGAAGCACAGCAGAATAACACACGTAAATGTGGTTTTAATTGGCACAATTACTTTGATAAGGATGTAATTTTTAATTTTGAGCGAGCGCTTACAGAGGCACACCACCTCCAGCAGAGGCCGTGGTGCCAGGGATGAGAAGTGCTCGTGCTGCCGCTGAGCCTTTCTGTGCAGGACTCAGGAACAAACTGCTTGAAGCCCTTTGCTTTGCCACGTTTGCGCAGGGAGCAGAGAGCTCAGGGGCCCATTGCGACGAGGCTGAAGGCGAAGAGGAGGTGCTCCTGCTCCCCTTTCAGCCTGGGGTGCTGCAGAACCAGGGCATCTCCGCTGTCACCACCCGAGGAGGTGCGGGCATCGCAGGGCTGTGAGCCTTAGAGAACAAAAAGGCCCACTGCTGCTGAGATGGAAACAATGACCACAGCAATGCTTAAACAGAATGTAAATACAGCTAAATTATGGATATGGAAGTACGAAACCGTGGAAAAAGTGATAATGGAATTATATATCAATGCTCGGCACAACTGTAAAAACTAATGTTTTATACATGTGTAACGTTAAATTAATCCATTCCAGCTCTTCCAGGCGAAGGTACATTAACTGCTCCATCTCAGCGTAATCGTGTTACCTCAACGGGCTCTCTACGTGTCGTACTACGAGGGTGGTAATCGCCCTTTGATTAATTACAGGGAATTTAGAGGCATTACAGCTATTCCTTACGCAGCAGTACAGTTTGACACAGGCCCCTCGCTACCCCTCTGCTGGCTGCCCGGCCCTGCCCTCCCCGCCGCGATGCATGGGGCTGCCCGAGCCTCGTCTCGGCGCGTGGCAGCGGGGTGATGCCTGGACAGACTCTGCGCCCTGGCATGCAGGGAGCTCACCTGGGGGATGACAAGTCCCAGAATCTAACAGGAGATGTAACTTGTACTTTTCTTGGCAGAATCAGCCTGGAAATGCAAACAGCCCTGACATGGCTCCTGGTACTGTTAAGGGTGTGCTTGATGCTGAAAGGAGGGACTGAACCTGCTAAAAGAAAAGGCTCTGACAAGGGAGTCCTCAGACCAAGGCAGGACGGCCCTTCCACCAGCACAGACGAGTTCAAGCAGCAGTGTTGTAGCACGTCCAAAAGGCTGTGAGCACACCTACAGCAGAGATGTTCCTGCTGCAGGCACCCTTCTCGTCAAGTCTGATCCCTCCCGTCACAACCCACTTGCTTTGGGCCTTTGCCTTCACTCCTCTTTTCTCCCCCCAGTTTTTGCTGCCTGCACACTACGCCCTTGGTCTCTCACGTGAGCCACCTTTTGTGAAGTTCCCCTGATTCAAAACCTTTACCAGGCAGGAGCCACCTGCAAGGCAGCAGTAGCCCTCTGACGGAGCACAGACGCACAAAGGCGGGCTGGGCTCCCTCCCCGTGAGGGTCTCGCTCCAGAGCGAGCCGGTGACCTGGGCAGGAGCCCCCAGCTGGCACCACGGCCTCTGGTCGCTCCTGCAGCTGCGGCGGCTCCTGCTCCCCTAGGAAGGCAATAATGAGCAAACAAAGACATCTCATGCAATACAATTTTGCAATGCCTTAAAAAAAAATAATGCACAGCTACTTATGTAACCGAGATTTATTTAGAATCTTTGAAGTCATAAAATGTCTTATTTTACTGATATATGTAAACATACAATCAGGAGGTTTAATTGCTTTTCCCTTGCACAGAAATAAAGTTTTAAACAAACCAGAACACCTCGACCCAGACAAGCGTAATGCAAATTTAATTATCTAACTTGGTCCTGTACAACAGCACACGCTTCTCCGCATGGTCACTGGTTTATCAATTAGTTGCAATATGATTTTTGGCAGTAATATATTCAAGACACAAAGTGCAAATTACAAGAAGCAGAAAATGTTATCTCATTCTGAGCAATGAGAAGTGCAAAATATCCCAGCCCATAAATCCTATTCTTTATGTGCAGTATGAACAGTATGTGCATAACAGGCTAACAAATAGCCATGTAAAACTTCATCGATTAAATGCAGCAACATCTTAGAGTAGGAATGCAACGGCTATAAAAACGATCAGAGGAATCATTACATTTTGTTCATAAATTCCACACGCTATTTCTGAGGGTACCTCTTCACATCTGACCTGCCTGCCTCAACTTCTGCATGCCTTGGACACTTCTGCCACCAAAAGCAGTCTGTTAAGAATTCCTCGGTTCAATACCATTAACACAACACCCACTAACTGCTCCAGCAGGCTAAATGCACTTTGTGATTTCCTAAGGAAAACTTTTAAATGAACTAAGGAAAACCTTTGCAGTGAGAGCTAATCGCAGCTTGCTTATTTCAGCGTAGTTCATCTCGCGTCAGTGTATGTGCTTTCCATAAAACGAGGGAAGAGCCACCCAGCTACAGCGCACAGACCAACTGCACTTAATGCTAAGCCTGGGCTACTCAGTTATTACAGTACAGCTTCTGAATTCTCCTTCCATTTATTTCTAAGGATTTTTCACGTCAAACAGCCAGTTTTGATCCCTCCCCCCCCCTTTTTCATTTCTCCCAGCTACATCATCATTATAAATTACACCAAATAGCCCGAATCAGACTGGGCTGCTTCCTCCAAAACCCCACCGTTCCTCTGCATGGGAAGATTAAACCACAATGACTGGCACTGCCATTAATCTGCCTGCCAAACTCATTTTCTAAATCGCCAAGGCCGCAGCCGTATAATCACTGCAGGAACGGCTGCGGCACGTAACCCAGTTACCGAATTTTGTCTGAACGCTGCTGCACCCCACCTCTGCCACACAGGGAGCCCCGGGAGGGCTCCTTGTGGGTTTCAGTGTGCTCCCTCCTGGCCAAGGTCAAAGCAAAGAAGTCAGGGGCTTCGACTGCACCGTCTGACCTGGGGGGCAAGGCTGGGAACCACCCCACCCGCTGCGTGCTCTGCCCCGGGGAGGACAGCTCCTCACCCTGCCCCAGCAGTTCTCTGCAGCGACCAGCTCACGGCTGCCTGGTGTTACGTGGTATTACCCAAACCTGAGCTCCGGCACCCCCAGGAGAGAGCCATCCTCTGTGATCCATGAAAACCTCCTCCTGCGCTATCTGTTCCCGAGGAGCCTCCTGGAAATGGTTTGCTGGTTTGGATTAACTTCATCTAGCCTTAAAGACAATGTGCAGAGGGACAGCTCGCCATCATTACCAGAATTATTGGATCACGTTGCCGAAGCAAACTTTTGTCTTCATTAAAGTTTCAGGATGAACAATTATGCTGCAACTTGGCACAACAACTGTCTTTGTATGCAACATGCCTGGCGTATATCAGCACATTTCTTCTTTAAAAATATAATTAGAACGAGATACGTTGTTGTTCATGCTGCTTAAATATCTGAAAAGGCTCAAATGTTTTAAAAGCCTAAAAAAAAAAACTCGCCTCTCCCCTAGTTTATTTTTCATGCTAAAGGCTGCAAATTGACACATCACAGTAATTACCTCTGACTAACTTCCATAGACCTACCCAAAGAGATAAACATGAGAAGTTCACATTTGACTATCAGACTTACTGTGCCGAGCACAAATAATTTCCCAGAGGAGAATTTGATATTTCATCATTTGGAACAGTGGTAATTTAATTACATTGCTAATGTTTTCTGGCATACTTGAAAGGACAATTAGCATAAGTAAATCACGAGTGAGATGACAAGTCACTCAGCGTTTATTTCTGCTCATCAGATGAGATCAGCTGATGATCTAAATTCTCTTTTGTGTGCGAACAGAGCCCAGGTTCAGCAGTTGTATCTGGGTTCAGACCGGTGGGGATAAACTGATGCAGAACGTAAAACTGATATTATTCTTTGAAGTTTCTTAATTAGACTTGTCCAGGGGAAACTTAAAAGCCACCAGAAGTAGGGGAGGGTGGGGTGAAAGGCTGATCGACGGGGAAGGCTAAATGAAGCTCAAGATGCACACTACCCATTCTGGCAATGGGGTGAATACTGATTAATTTTCGCCAGAGTTTGCTTTACATCCGGCTCAGGGCTGAACGGTATTATTATAGCTCTACTGATGTTCTAAAATAATTGTATTTATCTCTGCAAGTGCAATGACATTCATGATAACACCGTTAATGTCACAGTTCCTTTCTGGCGCTTCAGAATAGCTACAGCTTGCTCATGAGTAACACCTTCCAAAGCTTCCCCATTAACTGCTAAAATCTGATCGCCACGCTTCAGTCTGCCATCGTCCGCAGCTGCTCCCTGCAAACGGCAAAAGGAAACGTTAGCGGCTGGTAGCACGGAGCCCTCCCGCCTCTCCTAATGCTGATGGATGAAATGAGGAGGGATGCAGCTCTGGAAATCCCACCGTAGCTGGGTGGGGGACACAGAAAAGGAGAGAGTTGTTGTGCAGTGCCCAAATCTCCTGGAATGCTTGGACATTGCCGTCTTCTGACACTGCTTACCCAGCCCCTGCTGGTCTGGGGCAGCACGGGGAGGAATTACACCCCAGGGAAAAGGGGAATCAGCTCAGTCCCTGGAAACACCACAGTGTAAAGTTTGGTTCTGTCCTTTATAATTCTGCAGACACTTGTTAGAGCAGTATGTCAATGTATTCTGCACCTAGCGCTGAGAAATAGGTTAAAATGTGGGAAGGGAGATGCAGAGCTCGTGCGAGACAACAGCCTGGGCACTGCCCCAAGCCCCAGACAGAGCTGGGCTCGACTGAAGGTCCTGGGAAGCTGCACAGAGCTTTAGAAATGGCTGTTCTCCTTCTGAGCTCCTGAACATGGCTCCTTTGCCCAAATCCTGCCCTGCCCAGAGGCTGGCTCATGGTGTCTGGCTCTGTCCCGCGGCCCCGTCAGTGGCTGCGGTGGATCCCAGCTGTGATTTGGGGGTTTCTCAGCTGTGCTCACCTCTATGAGCCTGTAAATCTGAGCATCCATTTAAAGGCACAGTATCTTCTCATGAGAATAATTGCAAGTGGTGAAAAGACCAGGTATCTGTGGTTTGAACTTCAACACAAGGTTGAAGGTTTAATTTAATTTTATTTTTTAATATCACCTACCCTGTCAGAAATGCTGACACAACTGACAGCAAGTGGGCACAGGACAAACAATTTTGTGTGACTGACTTCAAGTCTCTTTATGTAAACTATCCCTAATTCCCACTGCTTTCTCCCCCCCGTTTCCAGAATTACATCAGTCCTGGTTCCATGAGAGGATGTTGCTGGCACATGCAGAGAGCATTCTCAGCAGCAGGAAGGGGGGGGAAGGGGGCACCTCTCCCTCCACATCTGTGGCCATTTTGGGGCAATTTTCCTCAAGACAAGGCTGTAAAGTACCAGTTCCTTGGTGGCCGGAGCCACTGCTGTACCTGGCAGTCCTCCCCTGACGTTCAGGGCCAGGGACCAGCTGCGGCAGCCGCACCGCGAGCAGCTCAGGCAGCAACCAGCCAGCACAGAGAGGGGAGCACTCCCAGAGGGCTTGAGAGCAAAGCTGGAAGCGGGGGAGAATAACTAAAGCCAGGACTGATGTGGAAGCCAATTCATCATCGAGCCACGTGGTATGGCGTTTTGTTCTTTTGGTGGTTTTCTCATTGAGCTGACCGTCTGAGCACAGGGCTTTGCAGCTGAAGCTCAGCCACAAGGACACGACATCTCTGCAACTGCCTCCTCTCGTGGACAGCAGGAAAAATGATGCCTCCACACTGCTTGGAAGGCACCGAGATTTGCAGATAGAAAACCGCTCTATAAATATTTTAATGTATAAAACCAAGTTTCCAAAGAACACAGACCAATTTTGCTGAGATAAAGTATCTTGTTTCAGCCATCAGCAACGTGAAATATAAACTGAGAAGCCAGCTGTGCGTTCTGGGGCCGCTCACATCAACGTACCTAGACAGTACATTTTGCTTTCAACTCCATATATATTATCCAAGCCAAATCTTACGTTTATTTTTAAAGATAATAAAGAAAAAGGGAGAAAACAAAACAAAAAGAGATACCTTGGCAAATATAGTCTTGACATAAATGGGCAGGTCTCCATGGGGACTTCCATACCCCCCTACAATACTAAATCCCAGTCCATCAGAGCCTTTCTCCAAAGTAATAATCTTAGGCTGAGGTGCTCTGAAAACACAATAAATATCACTTAGAATAACAACGTCTGTCTCTGGGGACTTCCTGCAGAAGGAACGCTTACAGAGATATTCATCTACCAACAAGTTTTTCATACAGTCACCGAGCAGGATTCTCGGCCTTGGGCTCAAACACACTCCTGCACAGCCCTGAGCTCGCTTCAGCTCGCGCAGGCTTCAGCTCCTCCCTTTGAAAATACTTACTTTTAAAGAGCTCACCAAGAGCACTTCTCTCTGATGCAGGAGTGCTGCTTCTCTAATCTGCAGTTGCTGCGCGTACATAAAGGAGCGTTTGCTTTCTTACCAGCCAGGCTGTCATCTTCAGTCTGGGAAAGTGGCAACTGCAGCAGCTTCCTTACAGCGTCATTTGATTTTATGATTTCACTGGGATGAGGCAGAGACAGGCTGCAGCCAGGAACACTCGTGTTTGTAGTCTCAGCTCTACTGCAAGGTCTTTGGGCAGTTTCTAAGAACTTTTATCCCACTCCATCCCTGCGCCTCCTAACCCCAGGGGCTGACTCCGGAGAGCCCCTCACTCAGCGCCTTGCTTAGACCCTGGACTGCCCTTCAGGGCTTTTACTGTCTGCATCGCAAGGTTTTTGGTGGAGTCCAGACCACTCTATCTATATACCTACCTTAAATCAGAAAAAATAATCTCTACATATTTAGAAAGAACTATTCTGGACAAATGCTGTTTGGCATCTGCCTAATTAAAGGCGCAGCTCATAAAGAGTCGTACCTAGCCATTTCTTTAGGACGGACTGAATGCATGCGCCTACCTAATTCTGCTTCCTATTTTCAAATTTAAATTTCCTTAGTATTTTGATATAAAACGAGAATACAGATCTTTTTGTGAAGTAAGCAATTCTCCTTTGAGAGCAGCAATAAAAACAGTTCCTTACACTGTAAGACTAGTGAATGCAGCATAAATAGCTCAAGTTTTATACTCAAAATCCCCCTGAGGTAGGGCAGCAACTTGCATCTCAGCTTCTTAAAGTAAATATAATGAATCAAAGAATGAAAATGAAGAACATAATGAAGCTAATAAACCAAAATGAAAATGAAATGAATTTCAAAATGGTAACTGGAATGCTATGAGCCGCCCTAAAAAGCACGTGATGGGTAATGATGCGTGGCCATGGGAGGGCTCGGTCTCTAACTTTTATCACCGTATAAAAGTGCTATAGGTAGAAAAAATTCAGTGAGACTTTTTAAGAACTGTACATCTAAAAAAAGACAAAGAAAGTTCTTGGACATGTTTTGAAAGATTTGTCTCCAATACCATTTTTTTTTTAATACCTCGTCTTGGTCTGCCAATGACAAATGATTTTGCATTGCTATAATCAGAACTCCTCTCAGGCACAGAGGCCAGCAGACAAATGCAGAACTACCATGTCAGCATAACCATTAGAAAGGACAAGATAAGGCAAGTGTTTGGAAACACATTTTGTGTCCTTACTTAGACAGTTTCTGTCACCAGGTAGAGATGGACACAGGTGCGTAATCAGCTTGGAGAACGTCACAGTTACCATTTTAAAGGTGATGGAAAATTAGAGAGAAAAGCAATGGAAAGAGACCTCCTTCACCACCCTGGCTTTTCCCTTGCATGGGGCACAGAAATCCATCTCACTTATGCAGACTATTACAAACTTACTCAGGATCTTCAGAAGCATGCTCAGAAGAAGAGTTGAGGTTACATCCTGCAGACATGCTCTCCAGCTGGGTAGCGATAGCACTGATGTTGGTATCAGCCACAACCTAAGCAGAAAGGAGGCAATGAAATGCTGTGTGTGCTCACTTAATACCAGAGACACTTTAGCTAATTACATAGAAAACAGCTAATAGGAAAAACGGATGTTTATGTTTTTCAGTCAAATTTCAAATACAAGTCCTACTTTCTTAAATTTCCTACTAATTCGACATTTTCAAATAACAGTGTTAAAAATCATTGAGAGCCACCTTTCTGGGGTTAAATGCAAACTTTGCTCTGGAGCTTTCTGTTGCCTTTACATGACCAGCACTCAGGTGCCCAGCAGAGGGAAATGGGCTTTCTGGATAATGGAGAGAAGGAGGTTCGTCTGTCAAAGAAGGAGGTGTGTCTCAGAGCCAACAGGAGGTGCTGAGGATTGGCAAGGTGCTTCAACGTAAAGGTCCAAATACAGAGATCCAGAGATCCAAAGGCCTACTGGGCAAAGGTCCTGAAACACCTCAGATCGATTTGTTTGCTGAGTGGGGGAGAAATGAATCCTTGGTTTCAACTTCTCTGCAGTTTCTCCAGCATTTCCACTAAACGCAACAAACACGATTCTGAAAACTGCCCAGTTATGGCCCTGCATCATTCTGAAATCACCAGGAATTACCACGACACGCTAATTAACAGAGCTAACAACATTTGATGGGATATGAGGCAGCAAGCTCACTCAGGCTTTTTAAAACAACCATATTGACGTTTCATAGGGTAGGTACAAAGCCTAGCTGGTACTGAGATGTACTCAGACTCAGATGTACTGAGGAAGAGGTGACTTAAACTCCAAGGTTTGGGGTCCGCTGGTCCCAGAGCTGGTCTCACAAGGAATAAATAGCTTGCAGGATGCAGGCCCAATGGGGTTCATTAAAGACAAAGTGTCAAGGCCCGCTCTAGATTTTTTCAACCTTCCCCTGTATGCTAGTTTTTGTTGTTGTTGTTGTTTTTTTCTTTTTTCTGGAAAACGTTTGAGGAAGCCACTTAGAACATCTCCCTCTGATGAGATGCTCATCTCTGCTTGATGTTTATTGTACAGGGGTTTGGTTCAGTGACAGTGACAAGTAGCCAGTAAGTTCATTTTCAGTACTTTCTCTAGCTATTTGTGGCTTTATTTTATTGAAATTAACAGGGACTTTTTCCACTCCTTGCTGGGAACATGGCTTAAGGGAAACATACCTTCCTGAAATTAAAAAAAAAATCCATTATATAAATCCCCCATTTTAAATGAACGTTCACAATTCTGCCACAACAGTATTTCCCTCTCTCTAATCATTTGGAACCAAGAGGGTGGTAGCATTTTCTAGGAAAAAAGCTTAGTTCTAGTGCAAATTTCGCATCCCAGGACTAAGGTTCCAAGATGCCCTTAATGAAAGGCTCCACAGAGGAGACAGCTGCACCTGGCTCAGGCAGCAAAGGCGCCATTAAGTTTTCCTTCCCAATGCAGAAGGGGAAAGAGTGCCAGCCAGTATTTGTCATATTTTGTTGTTAAATAAAATAGAGTAAAATAAATCTATATTCAAAAATCTTCAGTTGGCAGTAAGAATGTATCAGAGTTCAACAACCTTGTAAAAAAGCTTCTCCTTATCTCATTACTACACCTGCAGAAAAGAAATTAAATTAAACCAAAGCATCAAAACAGCCGGAAGGGATGATTGTTCCCCTGAGACCCTAATCTCCCATTTGCAAACAGCATTTGCAAACTCCTTTACCATCCTTCCCAGGACGTACTGATAATAAGCCTTTCCACACCACTGAACGCAATTATCTGACCTTTCAGAGCAGTTTGCCATGAAGTGGTCTAACCCGATAATAAACAGAATTACTTAATGACACATCAGTCATGATTATCGCATCGATAGGATTATTTCATTTAGATTGTTTTAATAAAAAAGGAGCTTGGCGATTGAGAAGTACCTGCAGTTAGCATGTAACCTGACCGTATCGCCACGCTGACGGCAGGGCTTCTCCGCTACCTCCCTGCTGCTATCAAAATACAGCCTGCCAGAGCAGATTTTGAACAGGGGAAAATAGACTCCCTTCGATCAGAAAACCCTGTATCATCTGTAAAAGTATTCAACACATTTTGAGCTAGACAGCGAAATTGTGGAAGAAAAACTGTCAAGTGACAAAACCAAAGACATTTCTAGAACAACCTCTTTGTTTATGTGAGCGAACAACTGACAGCGTGCTTCATCAGGAATATTTTTAAATGCATGATGAGGTGGGATACGCTGTATTACAGCTTTCAAGATTAGCAATTTGGGGTTCTGCAGCAAGCTTTCATTTTCTATTCAGGGAATACTGTTGACATGAAAAGTGAAATTACTCAACGTTAGTAACAATATGATAACTATAATTTAACAGAAAATCCTCAGCTGGTGTGTATCTGTGTAGTTCCTCTGACTTCAATGGAACTACACAAATACACCATCTGCTCTGGAACTGGCTCATCACTTAGGGGGTCAGCAGTTCATGGACAGACAAAACAAAGAATAAACGAGTCTAAAACTAAGTTTATTATCATGTCTTTTCTTCTTTTTTTTTCCCCCCCTCTCACATTTTTGCCTTTTTTATAGTAACATTTAAGTTGTAATGAAAGTAAGAAGCCTGCAAAAATCTCTCAAGATGTGTTCGAGTCCAATATGTTGATGATAAAATTAGAGTAGATTTTAGTGGCATGTCTTAAGCTTATTTTCCAATTGTTACAATAATTCTGCAAATGAGTAGTATTTTGAATTCTCTCTGGCAAGTATTTTTCCTATTTCTTCGTGTAAACATAAAAATAAACTAAAAGACGAATATACCAGCAAGCAGCAATTAGAACCAAAGTGGTAGAACATGTCTTCTTTTCATATAAATGTGGCAGTGATAAACCTCTTCTTCTCTCTTGAGTGTTATTATTCATTACCTGTAGAATAATTAATTCTAGACAGCACTGTCTTGATGATGATGCTATCATTCTTACTAAGTGCTGCTAACATTCTTTCTTCTCCCCCTTTCAAGAGCAAGGAAATTAACACTGTGGACAGTTTGGTCACAGTCTACTGGCATGCATGCACATGTACACACACACAATTTCTTGTTCCTGCTAACTTCAGACGAAAAAAACCTTGGAAGCTTGTTGATTTATCATGTGTAGCAACAAGTTATTTTGTTCTCTTTGTTACGCTTTTATATAATCATGCTCACAGCCTGTACGAGTGGCAATAAATAATTTTTGAATGAAAATTATTTCTTGCTTTCATTCCGTGTAATTCCCATCAGCAAGCACCCTGCAATTCTGTGATGCCTTGTGCCAGTGATGCTTAGTTTTTTTTTTTCCTGAATGCCATTTATCTACCCTCATGCAGCTGCATGTTCAATTTATCACCATACCTGCAGGATAATGCTCCCATAAGCATTCTTTAGTAGATTAACAGCATCTGCATGAGACAGCCCATCCAAAGGTTGCCCATTAATACTGACAATCCGATCTCCAACCTAAAAGTACAACAGTAATGGAAAATTACTAGCATTAAGGAAAATTAAAATTAAGAATGCTTAAAATTCCTCATGAACTTGGCACTGCACAGTCATGCTTCTCTTTTGCAGGATCGCTTTTGTGAGAATTCTACATTGCCAGTGATCATTTACCATTCTTCAGAGCAAGTACAATACGAATTTTTTTAAAATAACAATGCGATCAGAGAAACAAAGGTGGGTTGTATTTTATTGTTTCCATTTGCAAACAGAGAGGGTGAGATTGACTGCTGTTCTCCCATACAAAAAGGGCTTATTTGTGTCCATTTGTGCAGAGAAGTTCTTTTCTTATGGATTATGTAGGCACATGATGAAAGCACTATAGGAAAGCAGGCACCTCTCTTTATACAAAAAACCTGATTTTGACCCTGGCACTTAACACTACTGTGTATTTCTACTAGAGACACAGCATGAATATAGCACTGTTTGCTACTGAACCTCAGGGGCCAAAGTTTTCCTATGTAACTAACTGCACATTAAGTTCTCTTCAATACTAATGACTCCCTGAAATGCTCTCCAAACTTGGTAAATGATCACCGAGGTCATTCCTAGAAATACCCACATATCTTGTGGGTCTGATATAAGCATTTTATTTTTGCATTCCTTTATCAGGGCTTTGAGATCAAACAACTAACTTCTGATGTCGTTTGTCTTGTTTGAGCTCTAAAACAATGCCCAATCTGAAGTCTCCAGAACGTCTGCCGCTTCCAGAGAGCTTGTTGCTGTCCTCCCTGGGCCTGGATGAACATATGCTGTAGAACTTCCAGCTTATTAATTTTTGTTCAAACACATTCAAAGACTACTGCAAATGCATTTATGTTCTCTTAACGTATCTTTGCCATGTAGGCAATCACAATTATCCCCAGATGCAATATAATCAAAAGGGGAAGGGAGAGACGGGGCTTTTTTGCGCATTTGTTTTTAAACAGGGACAGAGTAGCCTATGAGACGTTATCAAAGTGAGGGCATATACAGAAGCACCTGAGGCTCCTTCTTCTCTGAGAGAGACACAACAGATGAAATGGAAAGTGTTGAGAAGACTCCTCTACTCACTCTGAGTCTTTGGGTACGTGCAGCCACACCACTGGCTTGAATCATAGCAATGAAGATGGGAATATCTCCCAAAGGACTCCCCTTCCCTCCTGCTATACTGATACCAAGCGCATCGTTTGGTCCCTAAAAGAAAGCAAAAAAAAAGCATTTTCAACTGGGGCTGCTTACAGAGGTCAATGTTTAGGGTATAACCCATCTGATTTATGCAACATAGTGAAAATAGGTAAGTTTGACATGCACATACAGGTCCCATTACACAGACATACATTGGGCAACCTATTGCAAACAAACAATGCAATTTTACTTCTGAGGAACACTACAAAAATTAACAACTTCAGTCAAAGGTGTCAGCTTTTTGAATTGATAGAAAATAACTCACTGACCCTTGTTATCTCCACAGTCCTTGGGCCCGTATCCGCTCCTACTAATAAAGAAACAAACAATTAGCTTCTGTAATTAAGAGATAATATAATTAAGAGATAACACTGTCAGGTGACAATGGTCCCTTGCTGCCTAGTCAGAGTTATCACCAAGCAGAAGCACAGCCCTTCCTGTGCCAAATCAGGCAGCACTGCTCACGTGAGGAGGACAGGATTGCTGTTTCACCAAGAGATGAATACGGATGCAATCACTCTGCCTGACGGATGCCACTGTGATGCCCATTGTCGCACAGCCACTGCTCTCCACAATCTCTTGAATAGCAGCACTCTGCTGGCCTGAAGAAAAGCCCTATTGTGCATTTCACTCAATTAAAGATTGCCTTATTATTCATAAATCAGTGTCCCCACCACAAAGGGTAGGGCACACGGCTGGTCTGAGACTGTTGAGGTTCCATTGATTTCCTGTTCTAATTTGTGCTGTATTTGTAAATAATAGACAACCAGGAAGTCTGGCTGGCATATATCTAGCCACAGGACATTTAAAAGTACTCAAAACATTCAAAAAATAGAAGAAAAAAGGGACACTGCAAATGAATCATTTGACTGGGACTAAATAGCTTAAAAGCTGACGGTGGAGTCAGGTCCTGGGCTCTGCTGTAATAATCCCTAATTGCACCAGCTTTAATTAACCTGTTTAAAGAATCTTATAGAAGATTTATGTTAACACGTATCAGTATTTCTTACTGCCACATGTGTGCTTGTGCAGCTACCTGTTATGAGTGCTCAAGGCAGGACTGCTGAGGTGCAGTGAGGTCCGACACCGCAGGAAGCCCAGCCTTGGGGACGCTGAACCAGGACACGCAGACATGCACTGTTAGAGCTGCAGGGCCCTTCATCAAAATGGTGCAAGGAAGGCTGCCCAAAAAGCCACACGTGCCTCCTCCAGTGCATGCCAAAAGCCAGAAGAAATGTCTTCTGCCCATGGTCAGCCACAAGCCAAGGTTACAAATTTCTGACCCAGGTCAGAACACACGAACGCGCAGGCCCTCTACAAGTTCCTGCAGGTTGTAGATTCAGCACTTGCTAAATCTGCAAATTGCAATCTGGGCATTGTGACTTTCTCATTACAAAATACCCTTTTATACGCTCAAGAGCAACAAAGATATAAGTGAAGTGGTGGCAGCTTTATTCCCTGAAAAAAACTATTCTACAAGAACCTTGCCTGTGCTAAGCCTCCGACAAGGGCGCTGGGGAATAGGAGGGTGCAAGAATTCTGCATTTAAAATAGAGGAGCCATTACTCTACTACGAGACATGAAAGCAATGTCATCTGCTGGAAAGTGTTAAGGGTCTTAAAACATCAGTGGTACGTCTTCTGGGAGGCTGTGTAGGAAAACCAGACTCAAGTATTCAATTTTGCTTTTGTACAAAAAGAGCAACAGTGCAAGCAACATGCAGCTATTCTGACAGCTGTCCGGAAAATACCTGAGTTTCTCTGAGACACATCTGCTGAAGACCTTTTCGTGCTGACAAAATTCTGCAAGGTAGAGAGGACCGGAGCGAGTGCGGGGTGGAAATGGCTGTGGGCACTCTGTTGGCTCGCCTGAAATTAAACGTAAATCAGAACCTGAGTGTCAAACCCAAACGTTAGCTTCAAACCAGCTCCTGCGACATACGGGCGCAGCTGTCCTCTGGGAAATCAGACTGGAAATGCCACATCAGCCACACGAGTGGAAACCCCCAGCTTCATTTCCACGGATGGAGCCTACCACAATCTGTCTCTGCGTTGTGGGCACACGTGTAGAGTTGCTCAATGGTACTACAGAATGGCACTTGGGGGTTTTGGGGGCAGACGACCTCCAGAGGTCCCTTCCAACCTCAACCACTCTGTGATTCTGTGATCTGCTCTAGAGGTCATACAGAAGCAGGATTAACCTCCTCCATTGCTTACTCCCAGTTTGGCTCCAAACCTAAGGACAAGGGGGAATAATGGTTGCTGATAAATCTGGTGGGCATCTTCCCCGCGACCATTTAACCAGGAAGCTCCCCCTATTTCCAGAATAACAACAGAGGTACAGCACAGGATGCCTGTGTCTTACTGCCAGCAGGAGGGACAAGCTGGCAGACAGCTGCTCGTGCACGCTATCGATTCTGCACTGCTCCCTTCCAGCGCTGCTTTTCCCTATCTCCGTATCTGGCCTTATCTTCAGACTCTGCTCCCCCTCAGAGGAAACATCGTTATCAGTTTAGGAAATGTGTCTGAACAACAGGTTTCACTGCGGCCAGACCTTTTCAGCTAAGCTGGCTTATACAAAACAAAGATCTGCTCCACACTTCTGGGCGCACAGCAGAGCTTTCTTCCTCTAAATGCATTAGGCGGCGAATCAAAAGCTCTGGCAGCATTCATCCTAACTGACCAGTGTGCAGCTGTCAGTGACGAACAACAGGCAGAGCACAATTTCCATGTCTAGTTGCCAATTCATGGGTCAGTTAACACAATTTGCAATGCGCGTGAAAGAAATCACTGTCCTGCACCACGAGGCTTATGTGTCTACTGTTAAAGGTATGCAACAGACCAAAAAAAAGCCAAGTGAGGACAAAAGTTCTGGATGCTCTTGGCCAGCAGCTTCTAACACATCGCTCACAGTTGTGCAAATCATTCAAGCTGATTTGCCGTATTATCTGCCAAGATTTTTATAACTCTTGGAACTGTTTTGCTGAGAAACATTTATTCCGTTTTCAAAATCACCAAGTCACTTCAGAGCAGAGAGATGAAGACTCTCCAATGACTCTGCATTAAGCGCAGCAACTAAGACTTCTCGTATTAAAGAAATACAGAAATTAACAGGTTCCTGAAAAAGCTACAAAATGCTAGAAAGAAAGGGGATGGCATCGTTAGCACTTGATTTTACTTCCTACCTAGAATCACGTCAGATACTATGGCATTTTGCTTCAGCTATGAGTTTACATTGCAATATGTAATCATTTTTAACTATCACTTTTTGATTACAAAGCTCTTGCTTATGCTAGCTGTTGATAAAACAACCCAAAAAGTAATAATCATGACTGCTGTCTTTACTTAATGCAATCAGTATCATTTTCCTCTGTTGCTTCATTTTTCCTTGCCTGAATGCAGATGTTTCTCCAACAATATTTAGGCATTATTTTTAAAGCCGGGCTTAGCACAGCTGTTCCCACATGGCTACAGGTTCCTTAGCCCTTCCCGACACTTCACCCACACAGTCAGCAGACTGGATCACTGCTGACCTTTATAAAGCTAAGAAATCATGCCACATGACTATGATTTTTGGCACCCTTTTGGATTGTTCATGCACGAAATCAAGGACGAGCCTCTTCTCCTACCGACCTGATCACTAGGATTGTTTTTTTTTCCCTTAAAAACATTCCTACTTTAAATTACATCCCTCAGCCTTCTATCGCTCTTCGCCATTTCCAAAATCAAGCCCTTCTCTTAGCATTTGTGGAGGTTGGGCTGGATCCCACTGGTGCTCAGCCTCTGCTGCCTGCTCTCTGCGTGCCAAGGAGAGGGAGGCGTGCTGGCAACATCTTCCATGTCCCCAACAGCTGCCCCCGTGCAGAGAGGAGGCAAAACACTCCATAGCAATTGCATTGCTGTGAACCACAGCTCATCTCTCTCTGGGACATTTGCAACTTCAATATCATGGCAAAACAGTCAGTCTTCAGAAGGAAAAATCCATTAAAAACCAGTTTTCTAAGTCATCTAAGCCTTGCTTCTCCTCCTCGCTGTACTTAGACTTTAATACTAATAGTATCAATGTCTGAGTGGATTGCGGGGAGTCAGAAGAGGGGGAAAGCCCTGCACTGATTGAAAAATGAATTGTTGTCCTTGCTTCAGGTAAAAAGCAAGTGAAGCAGGAAATTGCTCTGTGTTTTCTTTGAGAGCAAAGCAGCTCTCATGTGGTTCTGCCATAAGATAGGCAAAGATACAGTTCAGTTTCATTAACTCATTTTGATTGACAAAACAGCTGCAGCAAATGCATTCAGCGTTTTTTGCAGGTCTAAAAACTTCTGGGCATCATCATTTGAGAAAGATATTACATATTTCTGATGCATTTCGGGAAGACAGTCTAACAAACAAAAAAATCATTAACCAATTCTTCCACTTATTCAGCATTTCAGCACGATGCTTCTTCTGCAGTTGAGCAAATAAAATTATTGTGATAAAGTATTTTGTTCCACATCCTCAGCAGTAAATGTCGATAGAAGAACTGAGCCTCGTGTGCAACCCCGTGCACTGTTCCCATTCCTTGCCCTTCACAACTTCATTTTATATGTATGAATTTGTCACTAACCTGACTGTTTTGGGATGTTTTCCGTGCTGACAGCCACGATCCAGCTCGCAACCTCCCAAGCTCGAGATGCACTAGGCCTTGGGCACACTTGGGAAAAAGCCACAGTGTACAGCATTTAAGTAGACATATAATATTTCACGCTGTCCTGGAGAGAATTGTGTTTATATTCAGCACCACAACCCCAGGAAGAAAACCACAATGCGCTGAATACTAAAAATATTAACACTTTCATTTGGACTACATAAGAAGTACCTGTCCCTGGACTGGGGTTTATCCCGGTTGCTGAAGTCAGTATGAATGTTTCTAGTGGCAAATGGTTCTTAGGTCACACTGCAGATGGCCAATTACACAATTAAAACAAATAAAAAGCCCCCGACTCTTCCACGGAACTATGTCACAAACAATACTCATGAAACAAACTTCAGAGGAAAAAGCCACAGAAAAGGGTGAATTTAACACATATGGACTCAGCTTCAACTACACCCTCATATCACCAATTTCCAGTTCTTAAATAGGTAAAGTACTTTTGGCTAAGTACCAATCCTGAATGGAGAAAACAAGGAAATAATTTCCTTTCCAGAAAGAAAGGAATCATATGCAGGAACGCTGCTGGAGATGGCAGGGAAAAAGCCCTCGCCTCCAGATGCAGTTTTGTATACAGGTGGGTCCGCAGCAGCGCTCCCACCCTTCATTTCACCCTTGGTCCAGGCTGTAGGCCCTGGGAGCCTGATGAAGGAGCTGACAACAGGAATTTGTGGTCAGGGCATCCCGGGTCCTCTCCTCCCTCTCAAGCCCAGACAGCAGCCACATGCTTTCTAACGGAAAAAGGCAAATTCTCCCAGACCACACAACTTCAAAGTATACAACCACTCCTGCAAGATGAAAAGCTGTGCAGAAACGGATTGAAGTTGCAATTTTATAGTTGCAGGTTAGCACAGCAAAGCCAAAGGCATTTTCCTTCAGGGCAGCTCTCATTTGTATGCCTCTCAGGTTTCAAAATATTTTTCTAGCTTATGAAATATACAGTTGCACTTTCAAATAAATGTCTAAATATTATACATGTCTTTGTTTTCTCATTTCATGCCATTCCACTTCTAAATACACATGAAGTGATTTTAAATGAATCTCTCGCAGTAATTTCAGATGAAATTCCTGTCTTTGTAATCAGTCTGAGCTGTCCTGTGTATGAGTAAATAGCACTTCAGGATAATTACCTCGCACAGTGTCAGTAACTGCAATTCCATATCTTAAATGTATTATGTACTCACCTTAAGTATAGTGGCAACAGTCTCTTGTGAGGCATTTCTCATATCCTCTCCATTAACAGACAAAATCTGATCTCCTTGAATTAATCTTCCATCTAGGTCTGCAGCTCCTCCTTTAACAATGTCAGAGATAAACACTCCACTTCCATTTCTAACAATGCAAGAAGCATATGGCTAATTACACAATCCAATATTCTTTGGGAGACCAATTTAGATTACTTGCATTTAAGAGACATTAAAAGAAACCTGTGAGAAGAGCAAGAACAAGTTTTATACCCCATTCAACTATTTGAGTGTAAAAAAAAAAATCTGAATTTTAAAATTGAGGCATGTTTTGCTGCATTTAATGCTGTCTTTCCCCTTTTTCTGTTAGTTCTGTTTAATCCATAAAGATTCATGAAAAATACCATTTGTACAAATAAAAAGCCAAGGATCAGACTAAGAGGGAGTTAAACCATCCCTGCATGTGCCTGATCTGAATTATGCAGCCTCAGATTTTTTTATTTTACTTTTTATATTCCCTCTAAAGGTTCAGCTTGGTTTCTTCTCTAAAACCCTGGAGGCCCCAAACGGAGAGAAGTTTGCAGAGAAGACTTTTAAGTTTGCACTGAGTTATGCAGCAGAAAATCCAGCTTTGTGGCTGTCTGCCTGCAGCGAGGCTTGCGAGAGCCGGAAAGCAGCAGTTGGGCAGACGAGGGGCATCTGAGCAGATTCCCAAGCTGCAGCCTCGGCAGGAGGCTCCCTTCCCATGCTGCAGGACCCTTATGTGCCTGGTCCTAGCTACCAGGGCGCGCTGTGGAGCTGGTTTAGGCTGAGATGCATGCGCTTGGGATCCTTCACCCTGCAGGACACAAGGTTTCACTGGCTGATCGCTGGCCATCATTGGATCAACTTCAGAATAGAGGTTGCCTCGACAGTGGGAACCCCCACAAGGCAAGCAGTTAGCAACAGTACAGGAAGTTTTGCACAGAAGCAATTGAGGGAAGGCTGGAGTCTGTATTACCATCTGTAGGATAATTTACATAAGCTATATTAATTACCCAACCTGCAATCTGCTCACAACACCTGGGTTAAACATCGCCACTCTTGTAAAAGAAAAAAAAAAAACTGCTGTGGAAACTTCACTGACCATACGCAGTCAGGATAATGACATGATGATTTGTAATTGGGAAAATAAATTTTTTTTGGCAATGCAGAAGAGCAACCATATGATTCGTACCCACCAGAGCTGAATGAGTGCTCGCCTGTGTCGTGCTGTAAATCTCTTCTAGCAATGAAAGATTAAATCTATCAGTGCTCTAGTTTGAATGATCTAATAGCACTGGTTTAGAAATATATCAGCAAGAAGTCAGATTTTATTAAGCAGCTGTTACCTACCACAGTATCTCGGATTCTGCTCCTTACTCACAGAACCACTGTCTGTAGTGTTGTCTGGTCACTCAGATATCTTACACGATTTGGGTCTAAATCTTTACCAGCCTCTTACCTTCCACCAAAACTGGTCATTTTGAAACTGAGCAGGCTGTAGATCTAACAAATGAATCAATTTTCAAAGGCACAACCTCGTATTTTGAAATAGGAAAGCTTTTTTTTCTCCCATGTTGAAATCAGAAAAGGCACGGTTAGGGCTCCCAAACTCAGCCACAGCTCTGTTTAAGCCACCAGAACTTTCCCCAGTTCTGCATGTGCTCACCTGGGCACGCACAAAGTGGGACACAGTGCCACAGACTGGGAGTTTTCCCAGGGAAAGAGCAGCCTTTATTACACAGCTCTGCTGTTGTTCTGTTAAGAGAAGTAAGGATCACAACCCCATGACATCCTTGAAGATAATCAGATACAAAATCTTGTTGCTCATGGACTTTTTCCTTTATTTCATACTCCATTTAATGGCTACAGCTGTTCACACGGCGAAAAGCAAAGTATTCCTTGTTTGTAGTGCAGTCTGATCAAAGAGAAGCTCTTACCGTTTTCCAGCTATGCTGAGCCCTAGTCCCCGGCCTGTTTTCTTTTGAATATCTACATGGAAAATCTCTAAGTTTTCTTCATCTTTGTAATGAGCTTCATCTCTATAAACAACCAATTGCACCTTCTGAGGCGTCTGTCTCAGCGCAGTGATAGCTTCTTCGTGGTTGGCGTTCCGCAAATCGATCCCGTTCACCTGAAATAATCAGTGTTTTCTTTCCAAATGACATATGCGAATGATCCTTTCATCACATCCTACCCTTGTGTGACAGGACAAATTTGTCAAATTGACACCTCTTGGCACTCTAATTTAGTGCTCCGATTTGCAGAGGGCTGAGCATCTGCTTTCCTGCTGAATGAGATTGTGTGCGTTCTGCCACCATCTAGATTAGATCCAAACAATCAAAACATTGTGGCTTATAAGTTTTGTGGGCATTCTGTCCTTCTTTTTAAATGCTGGAACCTTGAACAGTGCTTGCATGCTTACAACTAGACAACACACGACGTGCTCCCTTCAAACTTCCTGTACCTCTGCTGCTCTTCCTTACAGGTACCAGTGCTCGAATTCCTCCTCCCCTGGCTAGGTAACACTGTCCGGCCAACAACACAAAGAATCAGAAACATTAGCACGCTTTAGTTAGCTGCTTTAATCAGAAGCATTAGCACACGGTGAAGCCGAGGCAGGACATGTTAAATGGTTATTTTGCTTTATTCCAATAGATGGCACACAAGACCACTCCTGTAGCATTCGATTACATTTCTCTTACAGGAAACGTGGAAATGTTTCAGTATTATCATATCGAACAAGAAGTTCTGATTGAATGCTTAAGTACCTGAAAAAACTATCGAAACTTGAAATCTGATCTCCTAACTTTGCCAAGCCTGATACAGAGATGCCCTGTAAGGTGTTTGCCCGTACTCTGTTAGGCAAAAATCTCTTTTCTTCAAGTATCAACGCATAAATGTTTTCCAAGTCTGGTTAGGAAGCAGCAAGGACTGTAGCTGAATAACAATACAATGGTAATCTACTTATGTAACATAATAAGTTTTAAGGCAATGGAAATATTTCTCTGTAGTTCTAAATATGCAAAGTTATAATCATACTTGATTTTGCATTAAGATAATTAAGCCTAATCTACAGTAATTGTATTTTTTTTATACTAACTCTGTAGACATTTATACACTGCCTCAGTATTGTTTCCTTGACATGGCATCTATGTGTGCTTTATCACACTAATCTGAAACTCATTCAGAGTCATCCTTCTGCTTCATTAGAACAGCTTTTAAAAGCTGAAATAATAACAATATTATGGCACACAAACATTAGCACTTTCCTGTTTGGCCAGCGAAGAATTAATTAACCTTCCCCATTTTTATCCCCTGGCTAATTATCGTACTCTGTTAATACACAGTTATTTATAAAATGAAAATAACAGTCAGCCTTAACGCTAAAAAAAACATTTTCTGTGCAAGAGCTGTAAAGACAGCTCCCCAAGTGCCCCTCACTATTTTTCTAACCCTACACACTAACGCCTTAATGGCCATGCTGGGAATTTGTCCTGATCTGACAGCGAGGCACTGTAAACAGCTGCGCACCCGCTGCCTGACGCAAGTTTCATTTGCGGACCAGCACTTCTTTCTTAACCCCTTCCCACCTCGACTTCCATCCTTGCTGCAGGAACACCACGTTTATTCGCAAAAAGCAGCGCTGTGCGTGGGGAGGCCTGGCCTGAGGGAGCCGGCAGCGCTCCTGGCCGCGGATGGCGGCGGCCCTGAGGCCCTGTGGCCACCATCGCCTTCCTGCCTGGCACTTGGGCCTGCCCCGAGCCTCGCACACGGGCAGAGCAGATGTCACAGCTCCGGCCGCAGCGAACGAAAGGCCTCCGAATGCAAGATTAAACAGATGAATAACGCCGAGCTATTGGACATGACAGTTGAACTATGTAATTCGAGAACTGCCGTGCTCAATTAAATTTAATACATTCTCAATTTGTCCCTTCAGTTTATATGAATATATAAGGAAACATGAATTTGTCGGGATGCTCTTAGTGGCAGAAAAGCAGCTTCAAGTACAGATCCTGCAAAGGATCTCTGTTTTCCCTGAAGGAAACCTGTGCTGAACCGAACACAAATCTACACCAGAAAGACATAAGCAAGCGCATGCAATGACGAGACGCGTTTACCTCAAGGATTTGATCGCCGGCCCAAAGCCTGCCATCTCTGGCTGCTGCCCCTTCTTCATAAACTTCGTGGATCACGATGGCATCCTGAGGGAAGAGAAGGCTGCATCAGTTCCCCCATCAACACCTTGTCCATGCGCTGGCAGTGCCGGGCCCGGGCCACAGCCCATCGATGGCTCTGTGCCGAGGGCACAGTGCGTGAGGAGAAAACGCACTAATGTAGATACATAGACACTTCTAAGAGTTTCCAATAACAAAATGACTGCCACAATCAAAATACGGAGAGCTAATAAGAGGGTAAAAAGGATTTTGTTCCCCACTTCAGGGTAGGCTTGTCTAGAGCTTCTTGGGCTTCTATCATTTTTATACATTGGCATCAGCAATACGTGAACTCAGTGTGAACCGGGGTATTAATATCATCTACTTTTTATGATATTATTTAAAACCAGATTCTTTGGAGCTATGAATATTTTTAGGGACTTGGCATAGAACTCAGCTTTAAGCAACCGCTGAATGCCTTGTGGTAAATAGTGCTGGTTAAATCTGTAAGAAATGAAATCCAGAAGAAACGAACAATGGCAAATGTTAGTTTATTACTGAGGTTGGAAAATGTAGTCAGTGGCAGATGTAGCTTCAGGGAAGGTTTCAGTGATTTAATCTTATTGCCAGCAATAGATGTCCCCGAAGAAAAAGCATTACAAAGAACATACTGTTCTCTTGCTGGTGCTTTCCTTTTGCATTGTTCTTTTTTTTTTTTTCTTCCCTGAAACAAATAGGTGAACATCCTGTTACAGCACTTCAGCTGTGGTTCTGACAACCACCAGCACTTGCAAAAAGATGGGCCGCTGCACCATGCACAGGCTGCTGCCCTCTCCAAAGGCATCCCCGATGTCAGGAAGAACTTTAAAACTGCTCTGGATAAATACTCTGTGATTAGTTTAGCTAGGCAGGTTATCGGATAACCCATTCTCAGACAAATGCAACCAACAAAAAGGCTGCGGTGCGAAGTCCCTTTGTCACTTTGACACAGCAGTCAAACATGCGTCTTTCCGCAGTGTGTGCAACAGAAGCCTGCGAGGTGAGCAGGGTGTGAGCCCGCTGTGCGCGGCCTTCCTGGAGCAGGAGCAGGAAATAGCTGCTGTGGCAGAACAAAGCACGCTCGTGCTTTGCAAACACTGTGAGATACTACATCTCTCATCACCAAGTTAACTCCCCCCACGTTGCCTTGTGATACTTCCCCGGTGCACATGGTGTATGTTGAACAGAAAGAGAGCGTGGATGCCCTAAAGCTAACGCTCTGATCAAGACAACACTGAGAGCATTATTCTCTTTCATTCCCACTACACCTTATTTAATGATGTGGACTTGTATCTACAGCCGCTCTGCTGCCGCTGCAGCACAGCACCACTGTCATAAGCTTCATCTTTGATACATGTACACCAGTCATTGAAAAAAGCCTGAAGGATTTTAATCACAAATGGATTACAGCTGATACAAGCGTCCCAGATGGGGAAAGAGAGATTTCAATCTACATAAATGAAGGCAAAATACTATGAGCTGTGTACCATGGTAATTAAGAAAATCAAAAGAACATTTTGATTTAAAAAAATATACCATTGGCAACCGCAGGGTTTGCTTGAAATAACTGGAGCAGCAATTACCAGTGGGACCAAGTAACACATTCACGTCTGTCTCAGCACTGCTGAACTTCTCTGCTACACATCTGAGATCTTCCTTTTTTTTTCTTCTTTTGTTACCTCTGTTTTAAAAACGATCGTTTAACTCTAATCAACACAAGAAACTTTTGTCTGGGTGGAAGCCAATACGGTGACAGTGATGTATATTTTTATGTATATTTTTTCACCTAAGGCTGATCATGGGTGAGTTTGAGAAAAAGCTGAGTCTTTGGTTTTAGAACTTCAATAGCACACTTCACTTTTACTTTTCTAAACACTTTTGTAATGGAAGACATTTAGAAATCGCCAACAGGATAACACACAATATTGACCAGTTTGCTAAAACAGTAACATCCAAGTAGGGCACACGAGGGCAGTGGATGAATAAGAGGTTCAGAAGAAAAATTGCATGTGACATTGATAACAGCTACCAGCTTCTCCCAGTACTGCATTATTGAATGTAAAACCACATATACTTAAGGCTTAGATTCAGGAATTACCAAGTGTTATCAGTTGAATAACCTGCATCATCGATTTGCAAAGGTAACAATTCAGTACTACTCTGTAGTTCCTGCAGGTGTTAGAAGCCAGACCTAGAACTAAAAATACACAGGGCATGAAAACGTACATTCCTGTTCAGTCTGAGCCTTCCCTGAAGAAGGAAACATCCATCTGACCTGCCAAAACACTGTTTTCTGAGCTTTTTTTTTTTTTAAAGCAGCATAGTTGAAAGAGGCTTATCAAATCAATTAAAAACAGAATGAAGAAATGTGCCCACAATGTACTCTCAAGATTTTTAAATAGTCCATAGCATAAGTCTTACCTTCCTTAGCCTATAAACTGTGACAAAAGACATCTCACCTCTGTTATTTCTGGCATTAGCTCAATATACATTTAACCCACAAGTAATCTTTTTCCATTGAACCTAGTGGGATCTGGGTAAGGCCCTATTAGTTTCGATCATCCATGACAAATCACTAGAAATTACTGACATTATTAAATATTTTTATTGATACCTATATTTTAAAAGGAGCTTGAACATGCAGTAAAGAGATTTAATGTATTATTCCAGCCATCTAACAACTAAGCCCCGATCTGTAATGACAGATTTAAGCTGTAACACTCATCTCAGTGCATTAGAAAACAACCTGGGATCTATCACGACTAAACCAATACAGAACATTTATTTAAAGGATGGGTTTTGGTTACTGGACATCTGCAGCTCCTACTCACTAGCTTCAAATTCAGTTTTGTGCTCAGCATCTTGAGAAGTCGCGTCCTTAATAGTTCAAAAAAAAACCAGTCAATCAATAAAACAGAGAGGGAGGGAAAGTGGTGTCAATGTCCAACTACAGGCTGTGAATTAATGGTGGCTGTGGACAGATTTTCATTCCCATCCCTCACAGCCTCCTCTCACTGTTAGTTTCGTACAGATAATGGCAGTCCACAAAAACTATCAGCACAGAAGGGGAAAATAAAAACACCATATCAAGAACACAGCTATTTAAAGAAAGATATCTTGTTGCTGAAAGCACACACTTCATAAGGTTTACAGAAACATTAAAAAACTTAAAGCTTTCATCTTTGTATATTTTGACTACTCCATCAGTCTGGCACCATTAATCAGGAATTAATGCAAAGTTTAACATCTCCTGTACATGAAGGCAGGATGCAGAATACAAGCTAGGGCTTAAAACCAGCACAATTCTATGCTAAACAAAGCCCATGCTCACGGGTGTGAACATCTGACCAAGAAAATTTCAGTCAAAGTAGAAAGGAAGCCGTCTGCCACTGCTTAGCTAAATCTATGTACGGGAAATACAGCTTGTAAAACAGGCTAAGTGTGATCTACATTGTGTTTTCTTTTAAGGGAGGGGAATAGCCCTGAACTCTCGGGAAACTGGATCTCAACTCCACCCCAACTGTGAATATTTTTTCTGCTTGATTTATAACAACTTCAGAGACCCGGCAGGGGAAGCATATCAACTCACCCATCAGCAGAGAGCACAAATAGAAATGCTCCCATTAAGAATTACATTCAGTAAGAGTGACAGCTTAATCCCTCTATCTTAAATGTCAAGAACTGCTAAGGCAGAGACCTCAGGCAATGACCACATAGCACTGTCTTACTTGAACCTTTGGGAGAAAGGTGGCGATGTCAGCTTCCTATTCAGGAAAATCACTGACCAAGCAAACCTTAAAAGCCTGCAGGACTATAAACAGTGTTGAGAAAGGCTCACAAGCTGTCTGGCTTTAGGCTGGGACTGCTCACACTTTTGCTGCAAGTTTATAGCATCTGAGCCAGTTTATTTTCTTCTACGCAGCTGTTCTTCAGAAGGACAAGCAGCAGTTTTCTGTGCAGGTGCCCTTTTCCACTGAAAATCAAACCCTAGACTACTATGTTATTTGCAAACGCTGGAAGCAGAGGGATTAAATGGACACAAGACAGCAAGAAGGCTCAACATTAAACACCGTGGATATTTTGATGAAGTTGTATCATCTGATAAAAGGTGGAGGAGCATGCCACAGGGGAGATTTCAGAATAACTGGAACAGAGAAATCCCCGCACACCTGGTATTGACTACATCTGAAAGGAAAAAGGCCTGAATTCTGGTAAAGAGGCTTCTTGCCATAGCAGTGAATAGCTACTGCAGATCATTCACATCGAACTATTCCTTTAACTGAACTAATATTAAATTTGTGTTCATCTTTGCTGTGCTACTTCAGCCTACAACACCCAGCCATTATTTTGACAGGATCAAAGGCACTTCACAGGAGTGAGGTGAACCACTGCACAGGGAGGACTGCAATAGCCACCAGCACAAAACAACACTGAGTACTCCATTGGAAATAAGTTGTTTCAAAATCCCCAAGTGCGTTTTCCAAGATGTGAGTTTTAAAGCTGTAAACATCAGACAAAAACCAGAACAGTCCTGGGAGTAGAAGCCAGATCCGTAGCTCTGTCCCCTACAGCTATAAGGCTCTCTCTAGCCCCATAGACACCGCCAGACAGATGAGGAGAGCATTACATGGGGAAGAGCTACCTGTCTCCCTGAATGGACACTTCTGAGCAGTACGGACAGGTAATGCTGAACATCCAGGTCAGAACACAGAGAGAACAGATTTTTAGGAACCTATATGGTCGAGTAGTGATAGAAAGGAGACAGCAAACTGTTGGAATTATATGAATTTTAAGTGGCTATATCACAATTTGGTCTGTTGTTAGGTGGATGCAATCTTACTGCTACCATAGTTATGTATGTGGTGTAAGAAACGAGGCCTTCCGCAAGAATTAGAGTACTTTCCTGAGGAAGCAAAAAAGTAAGCTGCATATAAAAAAAACATTCAGGAAAATATGTTTTTGCAGTTAGTTGACAAGTTGTGTTTTCCTAAGATAATATTACATGTTTCCAACAAATTTCCTATACAGCCACAAACGTTACACTAAATTAACGTTTAGTATAGATAATAAAGCTACAAGGCTTTTTGCTGACTGCAGGATTACAGACTTATCTCTTTCCCAGGGCAAGTAAAATATCATTAGTTATTTCCTTTTTAACTTTTACAATACTTTGTCCGGAGTAGTAAAATTGTCATTTCGTTTTTACAGGCTGGTTCACAGATAAAGGAGAAATCAACTAGTTGCACAGTGTGTTTCGCTGAAGCATTAGTCCCATATAAGAATCTTTCAGTAGTTAAAATAAATCCAGCTGCTGGTTCCTTGTAGGCAGAGGAAATTACAATGGTTCTGTTATGATCTTCCATTTGCAGTTCTAAATGGAACCTAAAAGATAACAGTTCAGCAACAAAATCCGAAGGCCAACTCAAAGCAAATCACTTGACTTCTTACAGAAGTTTACCTAATGCATCATGCTGCATGTACCTCCTTCTAACACTCAAATATTTTGCAATTGCTATCGTTCACAAACCATTAACAGGCACCCAAAATCCCAAGCCAAACACTACTGTAATAAAACAGGCTATATAATGTAAAAATGTATTACTGTGTTAATGTAAAAATGCTTTACCATTGCATGATACTGAAAAACTTCTCTACTCAAGGTCAAAACAAAAGGTCTGTTTCCCATTTAAGAACAAGCCTTTGCAAGAGATGGTGTTCACTTGCCAACTTTCATAAAAAAGATTAATCCACAACATCAATATGAATATAATTTTTCATACTAAAATACAGATTTATTTTAAGGAAGTGGATAATATTTGTATTACATTTTATAGGCCCCTATAGTTACATCTGGTCCTTATTTATTTAAATTTTATTCGGCTTGCATAATATTTTTGCTTACAGTTATATTCTCTAAGATCAGAAAAGCTCAAACCTGAAAATTCAATGGCACTATTCATTAACATTCCTTCGGTCTGCAGTCATAGACATTTGCAAGCTCTCCTTTGATTCTGAAATAATAAAACTAAGGTAATAAGATGTTTAGTGTAAAAATATATGACTTAAGTTAGAATGATAGAAAGAGCTATGTTTCTATGAATCACATGCCAAAGCAAACCAAAGTTTTTCAAAAAGTATACATGCTCATTTTAGAGGGAATAATAAAACACAGAGCTACATATTAAAATGTTAACTCTCTCACTCTCATTATTTTATTAAATAAAAAAAAATATGAAAATTTACAGTGCACAGTGCGTAACACGAGATATAAAGAATGCACAAGATCCTGAACGCATTTGAGATACGAAGCCAAAAGCCAGTGGTTTCAAACTACCAGCAAGCAAGATACCCGTGAAGTCCATTTTGATATGTCCTACTGCTTTTGTGTACTGTTAGCTTAAATTTTATGGTTGATTTACACTCCTGGAAGACACCAGTTTCTTCAAGCAAGACATTGCTAACCATACAGTCAGCTAAACCTTTGCCAAAGATCTATCAAATATACGATTTGCAAAACTTACTGCTTTAATTCCCATTTGCGATAACTCATGTACAAAGCGGTTTGCTTTTTCATGCTGTTGCGAGCTAATGTCCTTTTGGAATTATGATGAATCCACCAGCTTCATTTTTACATTATGCAACCAGGAGTCAAAGCAATTCCCCACAATTTCGAGCTAACTACGTTTACCACTGTCATTAAGTTGCCTTCTCTTTTATAAACGTCAGTGATGCTTAACAAGTGATTGAATGTTTTTCCCTCCCAACCACAAGCTTTTCCCCTACAATACCCAAGTCATGATTAAAAACTTCGGACTTCTATTACCATTTTTTCTTCTATTGTTCCATTCATTGTGCAATAGATTTAACAGCATCAGTATCTATAGCCAATATACTGCTAAAACCCTCCTGAGGCCAATAGCTTGCTTTTCATTTGTAGTTACAAGGTAAGCATATTCCACTAAAACAGTTGCAGTCTTAGCTGTACTCGATGACTGCATAAAAAGTTGCTCAGACCTCAGCTGTCTGTAACTGATGGAGTTATTTCTTGCCTGAATCTAAATATAACTGAGGTGGGAGAAAGCTCCGCCGAGGGAGAACCTGTTTGTTTAGGAAGGCAGGAGCCGCACCAGCCCTCACGTTCAGGTGTGCCCCCCCTGCTGAACGTGCAGCACGGCACAAAGCACAGATAGCTCACTTGGCTTCGGTGTTAGCACCAGCCTGGCTTTGGCAGCGCCGAGATCCTCGCAGGGTAATTAGCCCTCACAGCTCCAGGGGCAAACAGCGGGTCCTAACAGCTGCAATTTCAAGTCACAGTTTTCTTGATTATTCCCTTGCCCCTCCATAACAGATGGGGTTTATGCAAGGTCTGACTCACCTGGACTGACAGAATAAATCTAAATATGCTGCTGTCAAACTGCATCCCAACCACCACGAAGCCCCCCTGCCCTGCTGTAAGCCAGAAAGCCTTCTGGGCTAGCAGAGGTGATTAGGAAAGATTTTCCTCTCACTCCTGTGCGACCAGCTCTTGCACCAACCAGCGTTAGAGCTGAGCGCAGGCATATTCTGTTACTTTTTGGAGCACTGCTTGAGTTTTCCAGTTCCCTGGCTTTGTGGATCACTTTAATTTACAGATGGAGTACCTTAAGGTTTGTTAATTGCCTTAGAAATGCTTTTTATTAAAGCCAGCTGAAAGCAAAAGTAAAACATTTTTATATATCCCATTCAAAGTAGACAGCCCAGCACAAAAATTCTACACAAGAGGTTTGTTGTCATTTTCAATACAAAAGACACAGGATACAGGATGCTTCTTTTCGTTCTTTCTCTAATGTTCACATCTCACACTTGACTGCCTTCCTAGCCACTCTAGCTCCAAAGAGCCCCCAGGTTACTGCTCCCACAATGTGTTTTTTTCCCTTTTATATTGTAGGTGCCTCTTCAGCACTTAGCTGTGGTCTCAGGCCCCACCTGAGTCCCTGCGCTCTCCTCCCCTCCCGAGGTTTTGTAACTCAACCCAGAGGGAGTATCCACGCACCAGCCTCCACCGACCCCAAAATCCTCAAATGCCCTCCGGCACATCCAAGCATCACAGTATTTGCCCACTGTGTGGTGACGATGGAGTTAGGATGAATTAAACCTACACGCCATCTGCAGGAGCACACAGACAACTTTTTCAAACAATTCCTTGATGCCCCGCTCTCAGATGATTTAAAATGAAAACCTCCTAAAAACTTTCTGGAAAAAGAGTTTCAGAGGAAAAAGCCCGTTACTTGAAACCAAACCATTTGCCTGGAAACAACTTGTGCAGAGCGCCCCGAAACAAAAGCGGGATAGCTAAGGAAGGGCTCCTAGCTCCATGGTGAGCACCCGGACGGTGTGGTGCCGCTGATGCTGTGCCCCAGGGCTGCCCCTCTGTCCCAGGGCAGCCGGCCACGGAGGCTGGCTGGCTGCCGCGACTGTCAACGCCTGAAAGCTCAACTCTACATCCAGTCAAGAGTCCCGACATGCTCCTGCTCAGAGCTGGACGCCCAGGCACGAGGAGAGCCCTGCCCAGCTCCCGGAGCCCCCCTGACGCTCCGGCAGGCCTGCTGCATTCATGGGGCCCGAGCGGCGGGCGTCCCGCGGCTGGAGCTGTGCAGGTGCCCTGGGAGCGCTGGCAGCTGCCGAGTGACAATGACACTCCTGTCAGGTTTATGGCTGCCATTAGCAGTGGCGGGGCTGACAAGCTTTTATAGGGTCGTTCAGCAAGCAGGGGGGCGGGAGGGCAGGATGGTGTCCTGGGGAGCGGAGTTAGAGCCCCAAAACCTCATTTTGGGATGTTACTGAAAACACTGTTTTTTTTTATTTTTTTTTATTTTTTATTTTTTTAATTCCCACTCTGAGAGTTACTTTTACAAGTTTGATTGGACTACAACCAAAAAAAAAAATCTTCTCACAAATTGAAAGCCCTGTACCCCAGCCAGCTCCGCTCCGCAGTTTAATTGCTTTAAAGGAGAGGCCATGTGTTGTGTTCTCCCTGGGGTGCAGGAGAAGGTGAAATGAAAGACGCTGGAGAAAAAAATAATCAACCCTCAGAACAAAAGGAAATAGGACAGCTTAAGAGCTACAGCAGTCTAGATCCCAACAACATGAAGACAACTAACCAGGCCAGTCCTTTCTTCCCTGTGCCTTTTCTAGGAGCACATCCTTCCAGCTGATGCTCTCCAGCTCCCATAAGTATGCAGCCACAATCCTTGCTTGCAAATACAGGCAACTCGAAACGTTTTGCAAGTTTAATGGGATGGTCATCTTCTCAACAACAACAAAAAAAAACATTTTACAGGGGGTAAGACATCACTTTCCCACCTCCTGAACAACCTTTACTTGGTGATTTCTGATGGGATTCCCAAGGTTACGATTTAAAAGCCACACTCCGTGTTTCATTAGGAAGCGTCCCGTTAGCAGCCTGCCAAGTTTATTCCAAAAAGCTGGGACTAATTAAAAAAAGATCCAAAATATTCTGAAGTGAGCCTTCCCATCACATGCGAACTGCTGCTGTGTATCAGCGTTGACTACCAGCAGCCAGTTCAGCATTTTTAGATGAAGTGCATTTTATTACCACAGCCTCCCTCCGGCCCCAGGGCTGATAAATGACTTCTGAGCTACTAGGGACTGGGGTTCAGGGCCTTCGCTTTTAGCAGCCACTTGCACACCTCTGCAGGTATGAAATAAATAGCACAGTAGGAAAGGACAAAGACACAGGTGTGAGCGTCCTGTTTTCTCACAGGACAACCAGGCAGAAGAACAAGTTTCTGCAGCCATGTGGCACACACAGGCACCAAGCCACGGAGTTGCTCCTGCATTGACTTTTGTCTCCGGGGGAACACATTTCCATGGTCTCATCACAGCATCTCACCTCTGTGGTCTGTGTATGCTACCTCAACTGTATGAGCACGGAAGGCAGTAAATTCCTATCTCATGCCTGCAGAAATAAGCTATGAGTGGTTCTATTCCCATTCCTCTGACTTGGATTTGACAACTCCCATTCCAAAAACAGCTTTAAAAAGAAACAAAAAACATCTCAGAAAAACAAACAAACACAAAACTGCTGAAACCAATCACATCTTAATATTGAATTAATTAATAATTATTAATTACAGCTTAATTAATATAACTTCACTGCACTGGAGAAAACAGTGGCTCATGGATACTCAACTTCTGCCACGTGACCAGACCTTTGGAAGTGATAAACTTCTGTGGCATCTGGGCATAATACATGCATAAGCAGTGAAGCTGTAAGTCAGCCTTTTTTGAAATATGTCCATCTATATCATAGTTAAAAACAAATGATGGAGAGTAAGAAAAAAACAATATATCACTGTGCTCCAGGTATATAGGTATTTTATTTCTCCTCTAGTCCAAGAAACCCCAAAAGACAGGCATTTTCTTACGGTCCTAAGTAGCATCTTCTTTCACTTGTCCTCATTCTGTTATGTAAACTATTTCAGATCTTTTTTCTTTCATTTTTTTTTCCTTTTTGCCTTCATGGTGAAAAAAAGCATCAAAATAATTTGGGAATAATTTGAGGGAGATCACTACTACAAGACAGAGTGATGTTGATCCTACCGGCTGAAGACACTTCACTGGCTACCTGCTGTAAGGAGAACAGTGTGCATGCACTGTGTTTTGGTTGGATAAGCAAGTTATGGAGAATCCCAGAGATGGTCTCTGCACATGGTGAATTATTAGATTAGACTGTGGTCTCACAAATGTAACTTGTTTCCTATGAAATAACATTGTTTGCCTTTGAATGAGCAGATTAAGAAATATGACAAGAAGCAGGGACTCATTTTGGTAGGTCCAAAATGCAAGGATTAGAAATGTTGGAAATCAGACCTCCCTCCCTCCATGAATTTCACGGTTACTGCAATCAACTGCATAGATCATAAACTCCTACAAAGACACTTTAATGAATAAAGTAATGAAAGTGCAATACTTAACCAAAACCATTTACTCAATTTAAAGAACAAAATCCTCTGCGTTTTTCTCATCTGCTCTGTAAAGTAGATATTTATAATTTTCATTTATTTATATGAAAATCTCATGAAAGACATGCACCAGATTGTGTCTGACAGACTGCCATGTATTATTTCCAAGTTCCAGTTAAATGAAAAAGCAGAGAGATGACTAATACTGAAATTCCTATTTGAATTTACTCAACACTGAGAAGCTCGGAAAAAAAAAAGGACTAGACACAAACCAGTGCATGGCTGGACATAGTGAAAACCATATAGGCTGATTTAACCTTTGGCATAACTCAGATCTATCTCCATGTGAAACAGAGCAATTCATCCAAACTCCACACATCCAGAGACTTGGATAAGTGGGATAGAAAGCTGAACCTTTTCCAATTTCAGCTTTAATGCTGTAAAAGATACAGCCTGTGCTTTGCAAAATAAAACCACCTTATTACTTCCACTTTTTTTCTTGGTCTGGAAAAAGATTGCTACATTGCAACTGTTTAAAATCTCTGGCTGCTGACACTCACAGCACTTTATTGTTTAACGATGAACAACCATGATATTTTTGGGAACAGAACAATTGCACGTAACAGAGCAGGCTCTGTTGTCTTACATCTCTCTGCTGCAGTGGATTCAGGAGAATGCAGTAAAGTCACCTCTACAACAGACTAGTTTACTGACAGAACTGAAGTTGACATTTAAAAAATAAGCTGACATTCTCTTATACTGTAATACAGCATCTCTTAAATGTAGAGGAGTGAAAACAGCAACAGCAGAGGTAGAAATGGCGTTAGCATAACTAACTTGCTGAGTTTACACTTGAACTGATATATTTTAAGGTAGCTGAAATTAATTTCTTTAAACAACATAGCCAAGGGCAGATTAAACTAAAAGACACAGAAAACAATAAAAGATTGCCTTTGATTTACCTCTCTTAAGCTGGATGGGAGATGTATCACATTTTGTTTAAATATCTACTAAACATTTATATTCTGAAGATGTAGGTGTAACGTTGCTGAAGTAGTTCTACCTCTGTGACACTCTCTTTTAGTCTAATCGTTCTGGTAACTTACCTGCATGAAACTCTGAATTCACACTGGTTAAAAACATAACATATATTTGTAAACTCTGACCATAGCTGAAAGCACTTCTGAAACACAGACCTTTCAATTTAAATGCAATAGAAAATGACTGACGAGATACGAGGCAAAATTAACCACGTGTTATTGAAGATTGTGGTTTCTGGTTTCTCCTCCCCATACTGACCAATGCAGTAGGGTAGTAACAGACTAGTGGCATAATTAGTTTCATTACCTCTTATTCTTTATCAGAGACATTAATATATTAGTTTAAAAGAAGCTCACCAGGGGAGTATCTTTCCCTCCGACAATGCTGAGTCCAAGCCCTGACCGACCCTTAGATATCTCTATAGTCATCTCTTGCCCAGGAACAATAGGACATGTTGCTGGATCCACAGGCAACAGAGGTGGAAAGACACCTAAGAATGTGGAAAAGGAAAGAAATAAGTCACACCATCACATGAGAAAAAAAAAAGGAATCATATGACAGTAACTAATTAAGCTCTCTTATTTTGCTCTTCATCTTTACAAACCTAAACCAAACTTGACAATTACTCCGAGTCACTTCTGAAATCTCTAAATTAGACCATCTCCAAAGCTCTAGGAGTAAATACTCAGAGTAAATGTGTGGTAGGACACTGAATTCAGATACAACCTATACAATTCAGATCACGATGGCAATGTGTATTCCATTCAGGGTAGATAAGGTCATGTCCCAGATTGCCTTTATTTCTGTCTTTATTTTAATTAAAAAGAGGAGCAAAAGCCCTCTGTATACAAAAGTCATGAGAAGCATGCAAAGACATCTTCAGGCTCTCAAAAATTATAAAAATGAGAGAAAAGTACAAACATTTTATAAAATAAATTAAAATAGTACATTGGATGCTCATGGTAAAAAATCTCAGCAAAAGTTATCCACACACACAAAAAATATCCTGGATTAGGGTACTTAATTCACACAATAATGTTGAAAAAATAAAAACTGGTTCATACTGCGGCTGGTGACTTCTGTGTCTGGAGGAAGATAAGTAGGTGCTGACACCAGGGGTATCTCCTGCAAGTTGACGGGTACATTTGTTGAAGATTTAGATTGCTTGATCTGGTTGAGAACCTAAAATTGAAGCACAGCAGAAGCAAAACAGATCAGTTATCGAGCACAGAAATGCATATTATGCATTAGTTGTCAATCAGCATTAGTTGTCAATTAGTGCACCGTACTAAATCTACTAAGTCAATAGAAGGGAAACATGTAAGAAGCATAGGTGATGAACTGAAAACATTCACTTTGAAAATAAATAGCAAATCAGAAGTCTGAATAACTGTGCTTCCAGCAATCATGCGTAGGAAGTAGGAACAGAACTTCACCTTTTGTCAGTGGTGCCTCTCATGCCAAACAACATTTTTTTCTTCTAAAGAGCAAAGAACATCCTTGACATTAGCCTGTAGGACTATTTTTATATACTTAAAGAGAAGTAATTTTTGAAGTTTACCCCCAAGAAAATTATTTTAGTATTTCTCCAGTTAGCCCCTCTACCCCATAAATCACACAATCTTCAACTAAATACAACCCCCTTAATGGTCAACAAAAATACACAAACATTTTCTGGGAGCTGCTCCTCTGCTTCCGACAGATCCACCAATATTGGTTTGTCAGCTTTACATTTCACATCCTAAAAGGTCAAAAAAAGAAAGCGAGGTGTATTGAAAATGTTATACTAGCTTTAATAAAATATCCTCCAAAACCAGAAATTACTGGCCTGGTTAAACACAGTGACATTTCATCATACAAGTACACTTCTAGCACACGAAGTTGAATTCCAAAACTTAGAATTACTTAGAGTTACTTAGAGAAAAACTGAGAGTTACTTAGAACAGAACTTAGAATTACTAAAAATTAGTATGAATACAGAAATTACCAGGAATTACTGAAAGCATACAATTTAAGGAAGAGATTTTCTGGGAGGAGACTATTATGTATTGTTTATATAGCTCCTAAAAATATGAAGTGATAAAGAAGATGGAAGGCCATTCTCCAGGGTGACCAGGATGGCAATTCCCATACTATGTGGAAACAGACAGGTACTCGTGTGTCTATCTTCTGACACACCTTTCGTGGTAGTCCTCAGCAGCACTGAGCGTGCTGCCTGCACTTCAAGTAACTGCTTAAATGCATCACCCAGCCTCATTATAAGCATCTCAAACAATGGCACTTCAATCATGGGCTTCACTTGTATCCTAATTTCTTTCCATACCTTTACAATGCACTAAAGAATATTTTTCTCCTACAACTGCCTCCAGATAGTTAGTGTCTCTTTTTTTTTTTTTTTTAACCTCTATACCAAACTTAGGCCACTTTGATCACAACATTAGATTTAGTTATCTTACTTCATGTTAAAAAAAAAAAGATAAACAGCCTAATTTCAAAAAAGCTGATTACCAACTTCAAAAGACAGAGATATTCTGCACCTCAGAAGAATGTCTAATTAAGATGACAATTCATACAAAAGAAAACATAAATCAAAATTTAGGTAACCAAGCTTGAAAATACTGGCCTTGTTTCCTGAAGTTTTATTACACTGAAACATGCCAAGCCCCACAGGCTTTTTTTCTGCATTTTTTTCTTGCTCTAAGCATACAATTGAAACTATTATCCAAACGGATAACAAGAAAATATGATAAAGTGATCTCATTGTATTATCAGAAGTGTCAGGGGAGAAGTGGGAAGATTGCTTTGTCACCTTATGAGATAGTGTTTTGATGAGCAATAAAAAATTCCATACTTTCCTTTTCCATTCTGATATGTGCCTAAAACTTCAACCTGCACATCAAGTAAGCATTGTACATCACCTTTAAAGCCCTTTAATCCTTTCTATGATGGAGGTGTCTTGATAAAATGAGAAGATTTGCAGCCCCTCAAACGCCGAATTGTGCACTCAGCTTTCGTCATAGGCCTGTGACCCAACTGGCTTAATTTAATTCAATTCCCCCAAGCACATCCAGAAGCATTTTTGTGAAGCTCCTCCTCTTTGCCAATAATTCAAGGACATCTTTTCTGTTTGTATTAAAGACAGATCATTGTTCCAAGTTCAAATCTTGTAGGCAAAGTGAATCCGTTCTCACCTAACATGAGTTTAAGTATTTATTATTATTAACAAGAATACTATAATTATTAAGTATCTACCTACAGGACAGCAAACTACGCATACACTGCCAGGACATTAATGATGTGAGGTGCTTCAGAGCACATCCAATGACTCTTCAAGCCATTTTTCACCTCTGTAAAGTTAAAAGTGTTGAGTCTCCCCCAAAGCCCCCATCTATCAATTCTTTTCCAGCAACACCTTGTAGAGGCCAGGACAGCAACCGTCCTCAGAAAACCACCACCTGCCATCAGGACATCTCAATGTGGCAGCTAATGAGCGTGCCGACTTTGCCTAACACTTCCGTTGGCTCCAGTCCAGAAATAAAGTTGTTTTCTTTCCCCGTCTTATCATCCAAGTCTACAATGATGTCCATTATACAACTTCATACTTTTTAAAGTGATGAAGTGACAACAAAAAGTATCTTGGGAGAGACTGACAAATTTATCAGCAACACAAAGTGACTTGAATTTTTTATTCCTGCTGTCATTTGGTGAGCCGTCCTGTCCGTGCTTTGAGCTGTGTGCACTTGCAGAAGATCTGCTGATAAGCACATACATTTTATTTACTCAGTGAACTTGATCTTACATGTTGAGTTTCACATTCCTGATTTCTCCTGACATATGCCTGAGAAATTCAGTAACAATGGTGAACTAATGTTAGGCTCTGATAGCAACACACTGTGGAAAATAAGGCATTATTTTCTTTTGCCTCTGTCACTAAAAGATTGCAACAGAAATCTCTTCTCAAAATAACGAGCTGCTGAATGTCGCACTGCAGTGTCGAAGCCTTAATGCCAGTATGACCCATATCCACTGAAGGGACTGATTACAACCAAATAATAGCAGCATTTACAAAAATAAGATACCATTCTTAAAAATGCTTGCCATGTAACTTTAAAATCTTGATCGAAAGCAATATCTGAAATTCTGAAGCTAGCCTCAAGCATTTTTCATCCGTTTGTGCCTCCATTTTGAGGGCTGGCCCAACTGAAGCCACACGGAACTGAGCAGTTGGATCTGCAGGCATTCAAATACTTTTCTAATTCCACCTCCTAGTACTTAACTTTTCAGTAGTTATTTATCTAATGGAAAAAAAATCAGGAAGATCCCTCTAAGCGAATAGCCACTGAATAGGGGCAGGGCAATGCAGCAGCCAGAGGACTGACGCATTCACTGCCTCCTGGTACCGCCACTGAGCTGGGACAGGTTGCCTCCCCTCTGCACCTCAGCAGGGATAATACTATGGGCCTGCTGGACACTGTGTTTTGCATTCCAAAGATAAATGGCAAATTGTAGCAGCTGGTTGCTGTTATGTGAAAAATTTAAGTGGAAAGATAAGCTGGTACAGAGAGTCAAAACAAAAAACTAAATAAAGTACTATGCTGATGCTCTCCACAAACATATCCCTTTGTCTTCTCTTACTTTTCTGCTGTCTTATACAGGACCACTCTTACCACCAACACTTTTTCATTTTATTTTTATCTTTCAGTCTAAAATACTGAAACTGCTACTGTTTGGCTCAACAGTTCACTTCTTTCTTGATTCATCACATTTGAAAAGACGCTGCCAATATATTTTGTCCTCTGTTGTCCCAGTGGCATCTTCCCTCTGTGCCTATCTTGGATTGCTGCATTTCTTCTTCCCATTTTTATTTTTTGCATTAAATTCATGCTCCCTCTATTAGCTTCCAAAAAACTATACAGAACATATCCTATACCAAGTTCATTCTTTACAACATATTTTGTATCTTTTTATCCACTTTTGTGCAGTTGTTCTCATTACTTTGTAACCCATCATTTTTTTTTGCCAAGTTGAGCAAGAGCAGCAATAAGAAAAAGTGAATTACACCCGTAAACAAATACAAGAAAACCCTTGATACATTTATGTTCCAGCCCATCAAGGGAGAACTCTGAACAAGGCAAACGAATATGAACACAAATAATTAAACTTCTTTGTAACTCATTAGGAACACAAATCCATTTTACATGTTTGGTTAATTCTGATGCTTGAATACCATGTACTACTTCCTAACTCTTAGAGTTCATGGACTCATTAATTAAATATTTACTAGTTGCAGGACATCATATATATTCAACTCACATTTGCAAAAAAACATGACGGAGCAGGAAGAAGAAATTGGGAAAACAAGTATCAGATTTCCTTCGTGAAGGCCTGCAAACAAACTGCGCACACAGCAAATCTCAGTGAACCCACTCCTTGAAAAAAGAGTGGACTGTTGGGCAAAAAGATTGTCTCAGCAAATTTTATGTACCTCTAGGTTAGTCACTCTTCGGCATGTTTAGTGGTTTTCCATTTCAAACTTTTAATACAGAGTCCAAAAAAAGAGATTAAAGCTGAACCCTGAAGGACTTTGATTTCTGATAACGCACGATCCTGACATACTAAACAACAAAAACCCTATTTGTATCAACGAGAAGTTCAGTATTTATTACAGTGCATACTGACAGTAACACATTAAACCAGAAGTTATGGGCTTGATGTAGAAATTACTGAAAGTAACTCTATAGCTATGTTATTCAGGAGGCAAGACTAGATTATGATAACAGTCATTTTGGCCTTAGAATTTATGAAGCTATGAATATAAAGAAGAAAATAATTTACAGACCATGCTTTTTTCTGAAGTTTGTCATACATGGATAGCAAGAGTAGAAACTGAATCCGCCTAACTGAGAAAGCAATCGAGAGAGAGACAAAATGCTACATAAAAACACTTAAACTCAGTATTTTTACTAATTATACTGAGGTCTTAATTCATGAAAATACATGAAGAGAACTTATGTATGTAAAGCAGGAAGCTGGATTCTGCTCTTACATGCTCTGGATATTATTCAACAAAAGTATGCTGTAATACACCAACTGAAACACAGGTAAAAAGAAAATCAAGCCAATGAGCTGGCATTTTCTAAGCTGTGATTGTTACTAAGCAATGCTGTAAGTATTCACTTACAGCTTTATTGGATTCCTCATCAGTCAGGCTTTTCATGACAACATCTAGACTTGGGTCTTCTTCACTGCTTCCAGTTTCGGCACCACCATGATCCTGGTAGAAAGGATTGATAACACTTTTTAAACAGAGCTATGATCCCCCATAACAGCTAAAGAGAAAAAATAGACAATTTTACCTTTTCTTTTGTTTTTCTAAACAAGTAGCAGCATGAAAAAGTAAAAAGATCCACAATTAAAGCATCCTACTGTCAGGAGACAAATAAGCGATACAAGTTTTGAAAGACAGACCTCAGTCTCCAGCCATCCCCAAGTACCAGGAGGTGGTCCAATACCATGAGGTAGCACTTTGGAGCAGATCTGGGTCAATTTTCAAAGCCAGACCAAACCACATCGAGTGTGAAAACCATTGAGTTTGGATTAAGGGACCCCCGCCAGACTTCTGCAGAGGGAATGAGTTTCACAAATGTTCAATGCATTACAAAGGAATCTAAGTTTTCCTTCGTGCAGTCCAAGCGGGTTGGTACCAGCGGGACTGAGGGCTCTGCCCTGGGGGAATCGCCGAAGCCAAAGCTCCTCTAGACAGAGCGTGTGGCCACCAAGCTCTGCAGGCTGAAGCCAGCACTGGAGCACAGCCTCCAACCTCAACTGCAAACGGGACCTCAGGACTCAGTTTCTTCTGCATATTACGGCAAGAATACTGCAAATAGCATTCAAATACAACTAATGGAGAACAAATTATTGAAGTTAGTGGACCAAAAGACATCAGTATTTTCACCAAGATGTGCTCCAGAACCACCTCCTACATGAGCTCTGGCTTTGAACCTGTGCCACACGCCTACACTGCACCCAAGGTATAACAAGTTTCTCTCTTTCTGAAGAGGATTCCAAACAAAAATGGCCTTTAGAACATAAAATAGCACCATACAAGGTAGAAAAGCTTTTCTGATCAGGACTTTCTGCTATTTTCTCTATATAATAAGAAGCATGTAGTTAAGCAAGAAAAAATATCTTTCCCGTACCAATAATAAAGTTTAGATAGAGAAGAAATGGCATCTTTTCACGAAAAGATTGAGATAGAATTTAAAGTTTAAATTATCACTAATTTAGCCACATGCAAAATGTAAGGTGGTAATTTTCCTTCCCTTTTGAAAACTGACCAGGTCCTGAATCTGATATTTTTGATATATTATTTTGATTTACTTTATCTTAAAGTAGTTTCAATACACTCAAGCCTTTGATCCAACTTTGGAGCTGCTCTCTCTTCCAATGCAAGATAAACTACATACAACAAATCAATTTTTAAGATCTTCCGAAGAAAAATTATTGCTGAACTGTCATGAGACATTTTACCTTATAGTGCACAATTGCAATTATGCAAATGTCTCGACCACTGCATGAGGAGTAAACCACCCTCTGTCCTTACAAGGCTTACTCTGTCCAGGACAGCAGCAGAACGTGTCGCCCCCTCAACTAAACAGGTTACGGTGGGGTGGCTTTCTGATCGATGAAACATTTTTCAAACTGATCTTTTAGCACATCGAATCATTACTCTGCTTTTGGTGGTATGCCTGTAACATCACACCACAATGTAACCTTATCCTGTCTTGCAACTCCATGCAATGAAGCAAGACCTTGTTTTAAGGCACATTTACTGTTTATCATGTTCTGTATTAAAATGCCTTGATGAAGAGAGAAAGATAAGATGAAGATTAACACAATAGCATATGGTAACTATGGCTCCCTGATATTCTGTTACTTTAGCTAGGCTATTTAATACGATCTGACAAGATTCATGTACAGTATATGAATCACAATGTTAAATATTTATTTGGTATTTCAAGATATAAAGCACAGTTTTTTTTTTTTTAAGCACACAAATAGCTGACAAAGGAAAGCAATGTCAAGTTCTATACAACATCTTTTGGTTACATTTGTGTTATGGAATAAAAAGGTTCTAGACTAGAAGTAAAACCCAGCATTTACTTCTAAAACCAGACACAATGTAAATAATAAGAGCTTGCCAGTACAGCATGAAACTCAACTCAAGAGCATCTACCTTGAAAGGCGAACGTTGCACATGAGACCGAACTTTTTGGTTTCCACGTGCTGGTGGAGTCTAGTTACAGTCATTTGACCACAGACCAAAATGTGACTAAACAAAGCTTAGTACGACCCAAAGACACAAATATTAAACAAAGCTAGGAACAAATGCAGGTATTAAAGAGCCAACAAAAATAGAATGAACTTGGGCTCTGTTAATTGTAATTTGCAATCCCTGAGCTGCACCTGGAGCATGCTGCTTCGATGGGGGAGAAAAAGAAAAGCCAAAGCACTGCCCCCAGGTGACTCAGATCCAAACAAAAACCAAGCAGCTCTCACCCAGCACAGTGCAACTCTTGACCAGAGCTAGGCCTGGACAGAAGCAGCCAGCAGTGGCAATATAATCCAACAGAAATAGCAAGCGTGTGGCCAGGAAATGCATCCAGCACTAACCAGGGTGGCCCAGTGCTGCAGGATCACAGCGATGCCTACTGAAATATCACGAGTTTAATGCACCTGAATTCGTCAGTTCAAGGCAAGACCAAACCCCAAATGAATTATAAAACATCTTTTGCTTTACTAGCTCAAATAGAAATAGAGTTGAGAAGCAACAACAAGGCTAACCATGTGCTTTATCTAGAAAATGTAGTTACACTGTATTGAGACGTCAAAATGCTACCAGCATGGTGACACCGTGACAGCCTACACTGGGGCTGAGACAGCAAGCAGAGTAAAGAACACTGGTAACGTTACTGGACTAAGGAAGGTTTTGCATTAGATTGCATGTTACAACACCATCTACAAGAGCTCCCCGCCCAACCAGCTCTCATCTGCTCCTACAGAAAAAATGAGCAGGAACATGCGATACCCATGCTGGGGTAACACAGGACGGAGATGTGGCCAAGGCTCTCGGTGAAGCTGGGATTGCCTCAAGATGCTCTTGTCATGGAGCCACAAATACAGTGACCTCCTTACTACTGCTAGTTGCTGGCACCCCTACTTCATTTTTAGACATGCAAACAATATTTTGGGGGAAGTGAAACTTAGAGGGAGTGAGCTTTTCTCTGAAAAATGTTTATTTTCGCTAGGAGGATATCCACATTCCAGGCAAAAGACCATGACAATTCTAACCTGTTGAAAAAGGCGCAGGATAGGAGACAGCAAAGTTTGCATGCAGAGACTTTTTCTCCTGTACAGCAGTAACCTGTTTAATCTCTGTCATTAATGCCATGCCAGCCCTTTCAGTGATGATGAGAACAAAGAAAAGTGACAGTGAAATACAACTATTAGGTCAAACTCCTACCCAATGCATTTCATGATTCAGAGTTTCATTACAGAAGATGCTTGAATTTATAACGAACTGCTAATGATGATTAGTCTAATCTAGCAACCCCAAATTAAAAGCAAAATCAAGAAACCAACAACCCACAAACCTTACCTCGATAGAAGAGTGGGAGCTGGAAGGCAATGGGAAAGGAGTAACAGCCATCTGATTGACGGCATCTTCATTTCTGCAAAACAAACAAACAATGTATTACACAGTTAACCACAATGACCCAACTTCTGTCCGTTAGGAAAATATTATTACTGGCAAAAGAATTGCTTCTTATCAGAAGTCAGAGCTTAGAAAAGCACTTCATCTTTGCTTGTGTTTTCTGCTAGCAGATTACATCCCTTCCTGGGACCGCAGTAGTTTCATCTGGGAGATCTTGACATTACATACTTCGGAAATCTAATTTAATGTGGATTATCAGAGGATGCAGCTGGAGTTTATGCCCCCCTACACACCAACAGACGTGTTAATACTTTGTTAGCCTCTTCTAATAATGTCTATACTTGTTAACTGCTTATTTAGACTTGTCTAACATTCACATTGCTGAACTATGAAACCTGCTTTTGACGAAATAGATTGCTTTTGCTTTTTTGTCCACATTTGCAGTGGTCTTTTGTACAAAATTCAATATAAAAACTTGGATGAATTTTTAGAAAAAGCAGGAGAAAAAAAAAGATGAACACTGATTCCCTCTATGCATAAGCACATTATTTTTCCAAAGATGCTTATCATGTATGGCATCTTTTATTCTGTCCTCTTTAAAACTCATTCTTAAGTTGACATTCGATTACTCTAACTTTCAAAAGCCTTTCTTATTAAAGAGCATTCTGCATTACCGATGTTTTTCCTCAAATGTCTTTTAAATTATTTGGCTCTTGAAATTAGCTCTGCATTTTTTTTAGCCTCTGTAAAACTGAATCAAGTAAAATATGACTTCAGTGATATATATTTTTAAAGGCAAATATGGGGCATATTAAAAAAAAAAAAGACTCCAAAGTTTGCTTCAAAAACTTTTCTAGCACGCCTTTTTATCTTTGGGTTGAACGCCTCTCACAGAACACAGAAGTCAGGAGCATGATGCAAACGCTATTTTGCCAAAGATTCAGTAACAAGACACAGACTGCTTGCCAAAACAAGACAGGAGGAATCAGTAATCCTGGTGCTCTGCAGATACAATGCCTTTCATCTCGAGTTATGGCAGTCCAGGCAGTGCATCTTCAGGGTTTGATTTCTGGTTGCATCTTCCAGGTTAATGTAACACAAGCACAACTTTTCCCTCTAACCTCTAGAATAAAGTATTCAACCAGTAAGTGCTTAGAAGCACTTCATAGAAATGCCTGTAAAAAAGTCTCATTTTATCTCTTAGGAGTTAAATACATGAAGCCAGTACATTTTGATTGCTGAAGGACACCACCATAAATCAACAGCTCTCAGCTGAGCAGCATGTGGGAAATTCAGTCACAGGCTTTTGACATGACAAATCCTACAGGCAAATGTTGGTGAACTCATTTACTTATCTTCAACCAAACAGCCAATTCCAAGGAACTGGTTCTATGCCACTCATTTTTGTGCTCGCTCCCAGCCTCTCCGCCTGGCCCTGCTTGTAGCTTTGCAAGAGCAAGAAGCCCTGCTACGAGCAGAATCAGAGTGCCCTGTTACACAGAAAACGCGCATGAAGGACCAAGACAGAAAGAAATCCGAGGAATGCACAGAACCAAGAATGTGAATTTTATAATCATTTCCCAATTTTCAAGTTTGCTTTATAAAACACATTAGACAAGGACATTTTTCCTCCTCTTATCTTCATAAGATACCAATTTGATCACATTGCTGTTCTAACCTATACGAATAAATCACCAAACGTAAGGTGTCTGTGAAACCTAGCAATTTTGGCTTAACCATAGAAATTTTTCAGACAGTGTTTTACGTGAAGCACAGACAGGGTGAAAACCAACCCTTGTGTAGCTTACAATGCAGGCTGTATACCTTGCAATTAGGAGTAAACTTGGAAATAATAAGTGATGTATAAACCTTTGTAAGAAATACCACTCCAAGAAGTGCTAGACACAAGCTTCGTGAACTGCATTACAAAGGGGGGGGGGGGGGGGGGGGGGGGTTGTGTAATTAATTATACAAATCAGTTTCTCTTTAGTATGTACACACAAAAAGCTTTGTGGTTTTTTTCCTCCCATCACTGGGATAACATTTTTATGCATTTTTAAATGGATGGGCAATTTTATTCCAAGCAGTAACAAAACGCCTTACGGTTATTCTCCTGAAAAAAAAGCAATAATAATAATAATAAAAACAAGGTTAAGAAATGTCTCAACTTGTAATCTCCCCCTGCTAGGGCTCGTACATATTTAAATACTTTAATGCTGCTTCAAAAGAGAATGCTTCAAAGCAGAATCAAAGAGGGAACATATTTTAAAGTGTCAGATCTAATAATAAATTGCTCTTTCTGCTCTCCACTTCCATAAGTGTCCTCAACTAAAACATGAATTTATTTACAACTAAAAGGAGCAATCATTTTCTTTTGATGCTGGAGCAGACAGCTTAGAAGCCTGAACATCATATTCAAATTACAGTAACTGCAAATGAACATCCAATTTATTTGCCAATAGCTGCTACAGAACCACCTCCGAGAAAGCTGTTCTCAGTTACCAGCACTCGAGATTGCTCGGGGTTAACATGTCTGAGCCCCTCGCAGTCAAGACACGGCTTCGTACTCGCAGGGTCAAAGCCATGCACGACGCAATTCGTAGGGCAGGGAGGCTCCATCGCTCCCCCTCTGTTATCTGCAGGAAGGATAAACAGCCACTGCTCTCGCTCCAGCGCCACCCGGGTTTGTGGAAGACGCCTTTAAAGCTCCTTGCCGAGCCTGCGTACCAGAGAGCTGTTTGTATCTCATCAGCTACACAGAAACTGAGCGGGAAAGGAATTCCTCACTCCTCCCGCAAATACTTTTATTGCTTCTAACCCCTACAGATGAGTTTGAGTGAAAACCAGAATTGGATCTGGTTGGACGTTAAGTGCCGACTGCTTGCACCAGCCTCGCTCAGCACCGACGAAACAAGTTGTCTTCATTGCAAGAGGTCGCAGGAAGCAAGATCAAAGCAATGCATAAGTGGCAAAGACCCTTTAAAGTTTAACAAAGCTTATACGCTTTCAGATTTATTTGATTAAATTGTCATATTTCACTACATTTTTCTTCCTTGCTAGTCTAAATAGACCCCTGGACACTCCCTGTCCTTCCTCACCGGCCGATGAGCAGAACTTGGGAAGTTTTGCTCCAACATCTGCACCTCTGGTGAAGGGGGAGACGTTGGGGCTTAAGCAAAGACAAATGATGCCGTTATTGACTAATGGTTAACTACCATAAACACGTGGCACATAAAAAACCTAAAGAGATCAATATGCAAATATAAACCTTTAGGTTTATCATCCCTTTAGGAGATGATTCATTCCACACAGCTGAAGGCAAGCCTGAAGGGAAGCTGGCGCTGTGCAGCTCCACAGCTGCTCTGGACGCTGTGCTGCACTTATCAGAAGCTGTCTCTGGCACTTCGGAGGAATGTCACACACGGATGGAGTGGTCTGTGAAGCATTGCAGACAGTTATCTTTCTAAAGATGGTAACCAGAAGCTACAGGCTGAAACGCAGGTTTCTTTATTTGCTCAGCCATGTCTCATATCTGTAATTTTTGTATTCAGGTTCCCTCCCTTCATTCAAGGACATTTGCTCTTTTTCGTTGTGACTACTCGTACGTCTCCCAGACTTGTGATAGTACAGCTCACTGTCACCTAATGCTAAGGAAATACTTGGTGAGCATGCTGAATGAGATTCATCACCTGTCTAAAGCTGAGCATCTCATGTCCAAACCTCCCCTATAGTCAGCAACAAAACAGGACTATTCCAAACCCAGACCCACTCAGAAGTGCAATCATCCAAGCACTGAATGACCTGATGTAGACTGGGAAGAACTCAATTCCTCTCCACAGGTTCCTGACAACTGCTCACTTACCACAGAGGTTCAGGTGACTTCTAGATATCTCAATGAAGGGAGATGAACCTCTTGCCAATCCACCTGCAACTACAGGGTTTGTCAACACTAAAACGATCACTTCACAAAAGCTCTGTAGGGGGTTGGGGATGCTCTTCAGGAGCATAAAGAATTCCGAGGATCAGGGCAAAAATCAGTAACTTGTACACAGTTGCATGACACCTTAGTTGGAAGAGATCTGGAGAGCAAGCAAGTGAATGCTGTTTGCCCCGTAGCCTTAGGACTCCCACTGGCTGTAGCAGCTGGGTGCACGAACTCCTGCAAGTTATTGAACACATCTTTCTGTGTCTGATGAACAACTGTTCACATCCTACTTGTTCAAAGGAAAATGATATCAGTCCAGGATCTCCTATTTTCTCATCTTTGTTTTCATCCAGAAACTCCTTGGGAGAAGACGAGCTGCAGGAGAGTTGAATGCTGGAAAGACACACTGAGTGTTTCCTTCAGATAGGTCAAGGCAAGACCTTTCTATTGTGCATCATCTTGAAAAGATCTCTCCTACTAGAAACAAGAGCAGTCTTATTCTCCATTTCCTCTCCATCTACTCTTAGCTAGGTGAGATCCAAATGCACACTGCTATTTTAAGTGAGTAACTCCTCATTTTAATGGCAGGTTAGGTGATGAGAGGTTTGAAAGAGACCAAACTACGTAACTTCCTCAACTGTGTACTTGTTCACATCTGCGTACAACAGCAAGGAGGAAAAAGCTATGAAAAAACACAGGACAGTTCAAACTTGCACACACAGCATTTGACAGCTTATTTGAGTTTTCCCAAACAGAAGAATCTAAACAATTAAAGCAACTAAAAAACAAATTTATATTACTAAAATATGAGCAAATATGTAATCTAGAAAAAAAAAAGACAGCAAAAATTATTTCTAAAGGATGAAAATGTCTAGACTGACTGGTGTACAGTACGCAACGGTACCTACAGAGCTCTGAAAGAAGAGCAAAGATTCAGTGACAAAGGTGCAGCGACGGCAAGCGTTAAACAGCACCGAGAATGGGCCAACCCAGTCACTGCCCTCGCATTACCAATCCTCAGACCAAGCAGAGATCCCTCTCTCTTGCATGTCACCATAAATAACAAGAGATTCGTCTTCACAATTGCCCCTGGAAAGGGAAGGAGTGGTAAGCCGACAGATTTGTGGGCTTCCCTGAGAAGCTGCAATCCCATCATCAGAAAGCGAGTGTCATGGGACAAATGCCCGCAGTGTGGGAAAATGACTCCGGACCGTCAACAGATGCTACTGAAATAGGCAAACACCTACAGTACTGTATTCTTACAGCGTTGTCATATTTTATTGCAGCATAAGACAACTTTCTTTTAAGGAAAAAAAGGTATACCAAATGAATCAAAGAACTAAGCACAATAGGACGAGGGTTTGAAATCAGCAGCATTCACTTGGATTCAAGCCTTCAAACTATGTTTGATCTACTTATTATACCAACACTGGAGCACCAAAACAGATTAAAGGCAGTTAATTGAGCATGGAAAAATCATTGAATGTGCTGAATCTTAGAATTCTCCCTGTATAAGAACATTCTGATATAAACTGGATTTCCTCCTACAAATGTAAAACCCAAGTGTCTTATTTTGCATCTTAAAAGGATGAACATTTAATGCATGAACCAAAAATACAATGGACAAAACTCATTCTATTTTGGGAACTAGGGCATAGAGATTCCTACAAGAAACAAGTCTCTGTCTGATTATTGCAGCCTGTATTAGCCATAGTAGCTTGGAAGTAGCATCTGTAGGCCTATGAGGTCAGGTAAAATGCTACCAGACACTGGTCAGAGGAAGCACGTGGACTGAGCCATTTTGTCTCGTGAAGACCGTGCTGTGCTTGGGTGATTGGTTTGTCTGCTTAACTGTGTAAGCAGGTTAAATGTTTCAAATTTGTTACTGTAGAAAGCCACAAAGCAGAAGATGCACTGAATCTTAAAAAAAAAAAAAAAAAGTGACACTACAACTGCAAATCTTTTAGATGCTATTACAAGCTTACGTGATTAATGAGAGCACTGGGAAATGGTGCTGTGTTAAGACCTACATTTTGGAAACCAGCCAAGATCAACTCTTTTAAATAATCATTGTCAATTTAGTCGAAGAAAAGATGCTCATGAAGCAGAGCAAGAAACCTTCAGATACAAGGGACTGTGATTCTCACAGCGTTTACTGCACTGTCGCATCAGCAAAAATTTCAGGAAAGTGTGGGAATTAAATTGTAACACTAGCAGGGTATCAAAAAAAAAAAAGGGCAGATATTTATAGTGCAGATCATCAGTTAGGATTTTACTAAAAAGTAAAACAGACTGAGGAGGACACCTATTTTCTGTTCCACCCCCCAAAATAAATTCACAAAACACCAAGTTATTTAATGACCATATTACGCATCTCAAAGAAACTTTCTTGTGGCCAGGAATTCCTGGGCTTCTTTTCTAACTGATTAAAGACTTTATGGAAACATCCCCCTGCCCTGCACGTGAACCAAAACACCAGGAATAGGAAAACCTTGATGTAGTTTCCTGCTTCAAAGCAAAGCAGCAGCATGCTCATCACCGAGCATCCTTCATTCGAGAAAATAAGGCCCCAGGATATCAAAGAGGACACTTAGTAACAGAGTCCAAGAGTCCCACCAGTTTTGCTTTTATGTCCTAGATCGGCTCAGGCAAGCACAGAGGAACATTTTAGGCTGCAGAATAATGACTTTCTGGAAAACCATAACCTACTTTCCTGCGTGCTCCGGGACACACTGTGGCTATGCCACGCTATCGGCCTTCTGCCTGCACAAGGAGGTTGCATCAGTAACAGTGCTCAGGAGGAGGGAGGTATTTCTGTTGCAACTGGCTCCTCTGCTTCTTCAGTGCACAGCAGACGTAACGGTGCCCTGCTCCTTCCACGTCGGACAGCCGAGAGGCACTATGTGAGATCAGCCAAGCAGCAAACCTACCAGGAGAGCTCTCAGTCTGCTATGCTCAGCGCTCTGTTCTCGTCTGGAAAAGCTACTGTACGTGCACACAGGAGATGGATGGAGATTCAAGATGCCCGTAACTCTTCATATTTGGTAGAGGTGGCACCACAATGCATTAAGCAGTGCCATTTCAGTACCTCCATCTTATATTATGGTTTTAAAATAACTGATAAAGCAAGCGAAAACTTTTCCTACTAAACTGCACTGTGGACAAGACTTCTGGGATTGGCACAGCCTCTTGGCTTGTGCATTCAATCACATCCACTGATTTTGAGGTCTAAAGTGTAGGAACTGGAAGCACCAACACAGAATGGGCTAATGGAATATATTTTGCATGGGAATATTACTCTAATTTCTCCTTTAAGAGACAGCCTAATCTGGCTTTGGTAAAACTTTGAAACGCCCTTCTTACTAAAAGCAGTTGATCTCAAAAAAAAAAGAAGAGAAAGCAACATTTGTTTTTCCCAGCATTATAGACAGCGTCCTAGTTGCTGATAACATTTTCTCGGTGGGAGAATTTCTTTTCTTTGCGGTTTGAACGGCTGCTTGGATCAAGAGAACAGACGCGTCAGTTGTCAGTACACTCCAATGCATGGCAGAGAGCAGGGACAAGATGTGTTCTCTTTGGAAGTGCAAAGACAAGCTCATAACCTAAACAGCAGCATATAAAACAGACTTTTTGTTTTTAAGCCCTAGAGGGAATGACAAGAATCATCCAATGATATTTCCAGTATCTATTAGTTACGATCATCATGACAACTTTTTGCCTTGAAATCCACTTCTACACAAATAACCTGAAAAATGGGAAATACAGGTAAGAACTCACACAGCTTTTATTCCCTTCCATACCCATGGAGACTCGAGCTAACAAGCACACACTGTTACAGCCCCGCAGAATCTGGTCCTCGGCAGCCAGTTGTGGTGCTCGGGGCAGCAGGACAGGCTCGCCAGAAGCCCATGCTCTCAGTGCTGCCTGACAGCACTAAATTGAGCCCTGGGTTTTGGTTTCATACATTCTGCTTCTGCCTCTGGAGCTTCCATACCAGGCACATTTTCAACATGCAATTAAGTAACGGTGAGTGAGTTGTCGTACATGACATTTAATTTTCAATAGCTGGGAAAAGTAACACGGGAGCTGCAGGCAAGACCATTAATCTCCTCCAGATCCTATGTGCTGCCAAGTATAGCAACTCATTCTTCACGGAGCTAATGCTGCTCTTCCATCATTTCTGCGTGTGCTGTACCAGACAGAGCCATGAGAATAAATGTACACATTTATATGCATTCACCCACAGATTATTACATTGTTCACAGGTAAGTTGAGTATGAGCAGAGAATATAAAACAATATCAAGCATGATGTATATGCTGATCAGAAGACCACATTAATAAACTGGCATGGTTGTAAGTGCCAACAGAAGTCACAGCAGGAACACTGGCACCTATGAAGTTCCAGCTCATCAGTGGATATATGAATTCTGGGAAAGGGGCAGCTTCTTCCCAACCCCCTGTCAAGGGTCATAGCAGTAACGTCTCCTGAACTACAGTGAATGAATTGAGGTATCCTTAAAAATTTTCATACGTGGAGTAAAAGAAAAGATGCCCACATGTAATTTTTATGCAGATGAAAGATTGTAAATGTTTTAGCATATTCCCTGCTACGTAAGCCACCCCAGTGCTCCTTGCCAAAATCAGGTTTCCCCTCTGTACAAATAATAAGCCCCATCTCACCTTTTAAATCCTCTTTTAACACCAATGCAAAGCCATCCTTCATGTGTCCGTGCCACAGCTGCTCCACATACTCCATCCACACTTGCCTGCTCCCCCACAGCAGCTCCCTCTCCAGCTCCCAGCCTCTGCCCCGTTTTCACTCCCTTCTGAAAGCCCGGCTGAAGCAAGTTGCCCACCCGTCTTTGTGCTGACAGAACTAACCCAAAGCACTTCAGGAAGCTGGAAGGGGAAAGGCCTCATCCGTCAGGGTCATCTCAAGCCTTCAGAAGGTACCCCAAAATAAACAAATGATTTTATATATATATATATATATATACACACATAACATTAAGAAGAATTCTTGAGCAGTCCTAAGATGAATAGTCAAGGAAGAGGATTATATCACTCCACAAAGAACTGAGTAAGTTTGGCATTTTCAGAACAGGCTAAATGTGTAAATTACATACGTAAATATGTAACAAAATAGGCAAAATTATGAACAAATGTTTTGATGAGAACTGTTCTTACCGTATGAAAACTAGCTTGACCTTTGATGGGGCGGTCTTAATTACTGCAGAAGCATTCTGATGACTTCTTCCATACAATATCTGATTGTTTATCTGTTAAAACGAAAAAGAGATTTTCATTTAAATGAAGTTCAAAATGAAGTATGCATTGTTCTAATTCACACCACCAAGACTTCCATATTGTGCTGACTCCTCAATTCCTCTGAAGGAAACAAAACTGACAGCAAAGGAGATGAGACAGAGAAGGCAATGTCAGGACATACCACATTACTTTGCCTGTGAAGGATCAAACGCTTAATCACAGCAAGAAACACCAGGTACTACTTTGGACATGTTTTCTGAGTGCAAGGCAATCCTGTAGTTTTCAGAGGGAAACAGCACGGCTTTAACGCAGTACATGCTCCAGGAATTTTCTGTCTGTAGGTACCAGAAGTCCTTTCCCAGTTAGAGGAAAATATGATGCCTGATGCCTCCCAGTGCCACGCTCATTGAGTGGGACCTTAACAAGCACAACAGGACCTCTGAGATCAATAGAGTACCTACTCTCAAGCCAACCAAAAGCATACTCAGTAACCTATCACAAAAATAACCCGCAGGGTAAAATTTAAAGCATTTCACAGGCAGCTCTGGTGTTTAACACCCTGCTGCACCTCAGTGACTGCAATATTCTGGGCTTCAGCCCACCTTCTACTGCCCTTGCCTCAGAGGTACCCCAAGAGGATGCTCGCTTTTCAGCTCAGGCTTGCACAAGCTGCAACCACAATGATCGCACGCAGAAGATAAGGCAGACAGGCATACCACAACAATTTAAACAAAGGGAAAACTGTGCTGAGTACCATGGCAGAAAGAAGATTATGTCAAGGAGATTGCCAAAACCCTTGAGCAGTCTATTAGCCATACCCTGATGATTTTCAGGTTTAAAACTCTTAGACTTGAAGAGTTTAAAATGCTGAACCAAACACACAGAAAGGTGGTGAAGGAAAGCATTCTTTAGACAGACTACCAGGTCTGTCTTCAGCGTTGACTCTTCCAAGCTGAATAAACATCAAGAAAACAATGATCTGTGGAAGAGCAATTATTTACCCGCACCCACGAACACCTCTGCTTGCTCTGGCGTTTGCCACCAAACCCAAGGCAAAGCATTTCTTTGAATAACACGAAATCAAAAGGACTAGCATTTGGAGCTGAGATGTTAGTTCAGGTTCACAGTTCAGCTCGCGCAGTGTCCTGGCATCTAAGCGAGCATCAGATGCCTCCAAGCAGCACAACAGCTTGTTCATCAGTTAAGTAAGCAAGACAAGCACAAGAATAAAAACGCCAACGTTTGATTATTCATGAGGGTGGACACGCAGAGAGTTTACCTACCCGTTTGCCTGCTGTAAGCAGGCAGAACCAAGAGAGGTGCATGAGAGCCTGGGCTGGCACAAAGCGGTCGACGCCGAGGCAGCAGCATTGAACCCTTCGTGAGGCCTTCCTGAGGCGCTGCTTGGGCCTGGAGGCTGCAAAGGCAGGGCAGGGGCAGCATCCCCGGCCTCGCTCCGATCATCAAGGGCAAATTTAACATCTGGTGCCAAAACTGAATACCTGCTCGCATTCTGCTTCAGGCCAGACTTACAACTTTCAGTAGGTTTGTTGACTTAATTCCTCTAGGTTCAAAAATAACTTGTTCACTGGGAGTACTGGATGCCTTACAAATTGTTTGGATTTAGTTAAATTACCATCAATTTTTCTAAACAGCAGACTTAGATGAAAATTTATAGTCTTTGCTCTGGCTAAATTAATTCTCTTCAGTAGATGTATCAAGTAGTCCAAAATTTAATTAACTCTGAGCTAAGTCTGTAAGTTATAATTATTTAATTATACCAAAATGAATGGGTAATCAAAGTAATATATCTCTACAATTTTGGACTGGCCCACACAGTTATTACAGCCAGTATTATTATTTTTTAAAAAAAAGGTTACTTTCTTTTGCAAAGTAAATTAATGTTACTTTGGCTTTGGATACCAAAGTGATGAGCAAAGCACGAAAGCCTACTTATATAAACCAAGAAAGTACGTTTAGGATTTCATAAGCAACGTCATTTTATATCTTTCAGATTAAATAAAGGAATATGTCACATTAACCACATAATACTCCAGGAGTCAAAACCTGTAAATCTGTGCTTTATTTCTCTCGTTACAGATTAGAAGAGCAAAACAAAGCTTTGACCAAACAAAAGAAATGAAGAGACCTAAGCCAGCCTCAACTCTTCTTTGAGTGCCTCTTTGTAAAACATCTTGGGAAGACAAGAGAGCAAGGAGAAAGCTAAAAGCAAGCGATAGGTGTGAGGTCAGGTCAGCACACTTAAGTTGGATCCTTGATACAACTCCACACTGCCTTATTGCGGATTGTATCACATAATGCCAAACTTATCGTTGCCTTCGCATACAAAAGTTTTGTTTTACAGTTTCACACACTAAAGTATCAAAGTATAAACTCAATGAAATCTGAATTCCTAAATTAAGAGAAAAACATTAAAAAGGATCGTTTGTTTCTCAAACTTTAATTTGTTGAAGAGAAACATTACATTTGGATAATTTCCAAAATAACACTTTGTCCTGGTTTCAGTTAGGACAGAGTTAATTTTCCTCCTAGTAGCTGGCAGGGTGCTATGTTTTGGATTAGAATGAGAAGAGCGCTGATAACATGCTGATGTTTTAATTGTTGTAGAGCAGTGCTTACACCAAGCCAAGGACTTTTCAGCCTCTCTCTGTCCTGCTAGCGAGCAGGCTAGGGATGCAGCAGGAGCTGGGAGGGGACAGACCCAGGACAGCTGACCCAAACTGGCCAAAGGGGTATTCCATACCATCTGACGTCATGCTGAACAATATATAGGGGTGGCTAGCCGGGGTGGAGGGGGGGCCGGCTGCTCGGGGATAGGCTGGGCATCGGTCAACGGGTGGTGAGCAATTGCATTGTGCATCACTTATTTCGTACACATTATTACTATTAATACTATTATTATTATTATTGTTGTTATTCTTTTCCCTGTCTTAATAAACTGTCTTTATCTCAACTCACAGGCTTCACTTTCCCATTTCTCTCCCCCATCCCGGAGAGGGAGGGGGGAGGGTGAGCGAACGGCTGTGTGGTGTTTGACTGCCAGCCGGGCTAAACCACAACACACTTTTTTTTTTAAACAATGAGGCAATAATGTAAATATGTAAAATTAGTATCATCTGATTTTTATGAAAATCAAGTCAAATGTTATCCCAAAGAAGCAGCACAGCTTTCTATAACTATTTTTTTGTAACAATGCGTAAATTTTCTTCTAATCACAGGAATTGTAACGTTTTGAGATTTAATCAGATTCTCTGAAAAGTTTCCAAAAGTTTTTGGTCAAACTGCATAAACTGAAAACCCACAAAATGCACCAAAACCCAAAGTAATAAGCAAGAGGAAAACAGAGAAAAGATTAATTAATTAATTTGAATGCAAATTCTTCTTTCCTGCCCAGATTTCTCACCTAGCACAGGCTCAAACATGTGCCTCATCTGGATGTACAGAACGACTGTGTACGGACAGCCTCCTGCCCTGCTGCCCCGGTGGCTCTGCCTCAGCCCCAGCTGCCTCCTGCGGGGGAAAAGACGGGAGGAGGCAGAGCTGCAGGTCGGTGCTGCCCTCAGGAACACCACGCTTTCAGATCACAGCTTCAGAAATTACCTCCTAACACTAACCTTAACTGATAACCTGTATACTAAGTACATGAAAAAGTGAGTATTATGCTGGAAGTAGGAATTAAAAAAAAATTACCACTACTGGGATTAATCATTTAAGATGATTTTTTTCACATGGAAACCCTTCTTTCTATGTTCAAGTCATTGCTGTGCTGGAGGGATATTGCTACTTGCCTAATCCAGAGTCACAATTTTGGAAGCGGACAAAAACAATAATCCCCCAACAAAAACTGAGAGCAAAGCACTAATTCCCCCGATTTTAAGACAGACGTGACGTGATTTTGGCTGAGTCGTTCATTTACTTGGGCAAAATACTGACTTATCTGGTATGTTATTATAGCGTCACTTGCATTTCCCTAAGAGTCTCAAACAAAATCCCAGTAAAGCCACGTTTAGCACGAAGGCCCCCAGCACTGGGGAACGACAAACACGAGAGGAGCACGAACTGCCTCTCGCTGCCCAGCAGGGACATTGGGTAACTCGCATGCTGCTGCTGGACTGTGAAGGCTCTCTCGGTCCTTCAAGAAGTGCTGTGGCCTCCTTGTGCAAATAACCCGAAAAGAAGCTCCCTTCTATCTCCTACCACACTTCCAGCAAGACAACCAAGGACAGCCGGCAGAAAATCCCAGCGTGGGTAACTCAGCCCGGCAGGGCTCTGTACAGCTCGCTCCGTTAATAGACCAGTCGGCTCCCTTACGGAGTGACAACGACAATAATAATAATAGAGGGATTAGTCAGTGTGCATAAAACATACCAGAAGGACAGAGCCACACAGTGCTCAGGAGCAGTGGGGCTGAACAGCACGGGTCCAGCACCACGGGGACGTGCCACAGGCCATGCTGGGCACCGTCAGCGGCAGGACGGAGCCTGAAGTAATAAGACACGAAGCAGGGCAGACACCTGCACTAGAACAGCACGACTGCCAGGCAGGAACACCACAGATGGCTTCTTTACTTGGAAAAAGAACAGAAAAGCAGAGCTTGTGCCACGGTAAAAATACATCCTTCTGTGCAGGGACCAAATTCTGCCCTAAATACTTTTCCTCCATGAAGGGTATGAGAGTAGGATGAAAGGACCTTCTCCTTCAAATGGCTGCTCTCTCCAGCCACTTATCCATCCAAAATACATCACAGAAGACTTATTAAAAAATAAAAAAGGGAGATCACGTACTTTTTTTTTTTTTTTTTTAAATTATTATTTTGACCTGCATTTCACCCAATATATAGGCCGGACTGACTTTGAAAATGAGTCAGGATCATGCCCCTAAAAGACTAGGCTTGTTTGGAGAAGCTAAAAGTAAGATAATATGTCTTTAGTTCAGTGACAGCGGATTTCATGAATAAGGAGCAGAGGCGGTTTGGCAGCATCCCATAACCTTCAGCTAAGTTCAGTCAAACTCCAGTTCAAAGAAAAAACCAGGAGATAAGATCCATACACAGGTACCAGTTAACCTTCCCCCGGTAGCCAAAAGGAATAACCTGCACCCGCTGCAACAGCATCTGCTGCTTTAATGGAGCAACACTGGCCAACAGGAGTCACTCTAGAGGCTTCCTAAGATGTGAATTCTTCCCTTGCCGATGCGTTCAAATATTCAAATCTGATGAGCAAACAAGGTTGCAGATGCAAACGCATTTAAAACATTCAGTGAGAAGAGAATTGAGGGTGGTCTATCTGCTGCCAAACAGATGAGAACACCGAGGATAATGGCTTCAAATGCTTATGAGGTTGTTGCGAATTCCAATAACTTTTTTTTATTAGTGGGCAACAAGCAGCAGCTCAGCCTGCAGGCAGAGCGATGGAAACCTTGCCTGCAGGGCAGCACCACCCAAAGGACCAGAGGCTGCTTCCTCAGTACCAGACTGTCCAGGGCCCTGAATGAGGTGAGGGTCCCATGGGGGACACGAGTGCTTCTGTACTAACGGTCTAATTTTAAGTCTTTAAGCAGAAAAAAAAAAAAACAATCTGGTTCCTGTCACATCCTAACTTCTGAACACTTTAAGTTTGCTGTTAGTGCTCCTCCAGCAGCCTTTGATGTTTCAACTGCCTCTGCAAGTGAAGCCAGCTGACTGCCCTGACCCCTGCACGACTGGCAGGGAAGAAGCACGAAGTCATATTCCTACCTCCGTGACCTGCATATTTCTCAGATATGGGGATTCCTAACGGTTACTGAAATGGATACTGAACCTAGTGCTTACTGAACAAACCTGCCAGTGTAAATGCCCATTAGTTCCATCTCAATGCTGCTCACATATAACACTGAAATGCTTTTAAAAGGCAAAAAACAGAGCTCTGAATAATTGACCGCTGGTGTGAACATAAGACATCTGTACATGGCTAATACACAACCCGCTCCTTTGTAATGCAGGATGTTTTGACACGGGATACATGCTCACTGGGGACTGGAATGAGATCACCACATCCTTTCAGAAGTGCTCACACTTCTGCCCGCTAGTGACACACCTTTAATTTGACTGCAATGGTAAACACGAGAGGTAGTTACTGAAGGCCCTTTGAACTTCGTTTATTTGAAATACTGCATTTTTGAGATAACAAACATCGCTTTTCTTCCACTGAAGGAAAAAAAACATTTCATCTCCAACTTGGCAGGGAGAGGAATTAGGGCAACGCAACAGTTTTGAAACTGCTGCTCATAACATAGTGCGTGCATGTAAATCCCAAGCCTTGAGATACATGTGATTAATCACAGATGGTACATCCTTCATGTACAGCAACGTTTAACGTTAGATCAAACAATCACCAGAAGGAATTACTCATGAGATACATGAAAACCTCTATGAATCCTTCTTTGTAGGGAAGCATACCAATACAAAAGATTCTTTCAAGTTTCTCTTTAACTACCTGGCCTATAACATACAGAAAAACAGACAAGTCCTTTCAACTGGTATATGCCAATACTCAACAATTTAAATTTTTTTTTTCTACCATTAGAATCTGGTGCCAGGGAAAGGAAGCAAATTTGAAGGAAAAAGTCATTTACCTACACGACTTCAGCAAGGTACAGACCTTCATGTCATTTATCACACTTAAGAAGAAAATAATAAGCTTCAGATGGTGCTGTTATTCTAGCAAAACAAACCTTTCTTGTACCACGTGCATTGAAAACCTGTAATTATAGAACTGGTAGACAATGACAAATGCTTAGAAAATTCTGAGTACTCCCAAGGTATCCCCAGGCAGTCAAATTGCTTTTTCTCAAGTCAAGAAACATGAGAAAATAGTTCGTTCTCTGATGCCACAGCGAGTTGCTGAAAGATCAAAAATCACCACCCATGGAGAGCAGTTGGTCGCTGTATACCTGCTCTTCTGTGAAAGCTTCTTTCTAAATGAAAGATTCCCAGGGACAGCTGCTTTTTTAAACTGCTGAAGCAATCATGACATGGGGAACCGCTGCAGGTACTGCAGAAAAGCAGCATTTTGCAGCAGCCAAAAATCAGATGAAGTGCAGGAAATGTGTGTTTGCTATCCGAAGGTGAAGCAAGGAGAAAGCAGAAAAAGAGAAGACAAAATACGCTGCTTGCTGATGAGCTCTTTTCCCTTGTTGGTGAACTTGTGCCAGACACGACTAAAGAAAATAAGTATTTTAAGTTACAACAAATCAAAACAGATTACAGCATGAGATTTTATTTTCAGGATGGGGGATACCCCTGTCATCTGTAAAAACACATATGGTAACTTTGAGGGGGTTTAGTTTTTTCTCTTTTTTAATGTAAGGTGTGAATTTCCCTGCAAAACCACATACAGGCTACAAGGACAGATTTACTATTCCCTTCCTGCCTTTCAACAGTCCCTCCCTGAGCATAGCTTGTGAACATGCTGAGAGCACAGGCCTCACTGACAAGACATTAGTTTTCACAGGCCGATGATTTTTGTTTCACTGAAAACACATTTACCTGCCAAAGGGCAAGTTCTCAGTTGGCATAAATCAGTGCAGTTCCTTGCCTCAGTCACCCAATTCCACTCGAAGGCTTTATTTAAGGCTCAAACGATAGCCTCACATATGCCTCTCCCTCTCTCCATATGAACCTTATTTAGTAGTTAGGGAAGACACTTACCTCTAGAAGCTCATCGCCAATATGCATCCTCCCATCTCGTCCTGCAGGTCCGTCTGGATTGATCCCAACCACAAAGATGCTCATACGAGATCGGTCCTTGTTGCCAGCAAGGCTCAGTCCAAGCCCATTTTTGTCTTTCTCAAGCTCAATAATGTGCAACTCTCCCGGTAGATCTGCATATCTTTGCCTGATTTTTTCTACAAAGAAACATAAAATAAGTTGTAATACAAGATAACTTACAGGCAAATGCTCACGGACACGCACAAACGTGCTAGAGATAGATGACTTTGTATAATCTGTATTTTATTAATAGAGGTCTTTCCAGCACAGAATCTGAGATGACGTGTTGTACCTAACCCCTGCATTCCCTCCACTCGCTTTTCAAAAAGCTAAGGCCACAAAGAGAGACAGGACACTGCTCATAGTGATACATCTTTACCCTGGGCATCTCTGGACCACTGCAAGCCACCCGGCTGTCCCTGTAGCACTAACAGAACAAAATGCAGTATCAGCTGCAAGTTCTGCTCACATGAGAACTGCATTATTTTAATTATTTATAAAATAGACTGTTTCTAAAACAGAAATGTTTTGAAAAGAGGGTAAACAAGGGAATTCTAGAGGTACCTCTATCTTACCTTACAAAAACTACCAATTTCAGGAAACCCTCATAAAGTTGGAGCTGGTTAACTAACCCTTGTAGGAAACTGAAAAGCTTACATTACGAACGTACTGCAAACTCACATCTCGAGATAAAATCTTTTATTTTGATTCTTTCTGGTGCTTCAGGCATACAGTTACGATGCTCTACTTAGCGTTACGTGCTACTGTGCAGATGATTACTCAAAGCAGATGTCAGTGACAATGCACGTGAATGATTACGGCTTTAAACTCAGCTTCACTTTATATTAAGGCCGTTATTTGTCTTTCGTCTACATTTCAAGCATTTCTGTGACAGAATGCAATATACCCACAAAGTTATTTGGAGCACATTGCACATAGTGGAACAGAGCATGCTGACAGTTTAACCTGACTGTCTTTTCACCACCGGCATACAGACATCTGTAACTTTGGCTTACAAAGGTCAAATGCAGCAAGGGTAATTTTTTTCTGTTTGTCCTCTGTGGTTTTTGCAGCCAGCCCTGTAACACCAGCTGCATCCCCCATTACAGCTGGGCCACATATTAAAAAAGAAAATCGTGGTGTTTTGCTGTGCCTGGGTATCACCTTCAGTGCAGAGCCCAAGGTGAAAGAAACTGCTGCATTATGCATTAAGAAGAGCGAGAGGAGATGTTATATGCTCAGCCATATCCCTGAGTCAGCAGCAGCTAGATCAATATTAGCTATTACCATTCCACCACGGGAAGTGTATTTCGATAGCACGATTTAACCACCGTAGTGTGTTTCCATGACAACAACGAAGAGGGGAAAGGAGCTGGGGAAGGTGAGAGGGAAGCACCAAAAAGTGAATAAAAAGGGCTGCAAGGGCTGGCCGAAGCGGAGGCGTGCGTCGGGCAGCCCACGCGCGGGCTGCCAGGGTGACAGCGCCAGCCCTGGCCCTTCTCCGAGGTCCTTCTCCAGGCTCAGCAGCCCCTCACAATTTGGCAGGGACACCCAAGCAGCCCCCATCTCCAGCCCCAGAGGCACCCAAGGGCAAAACCCACAGTCAGAGCAGCAGCCAGCTCTCCCCTCGCTGTATTTCCAGGCTGGCATTTTCCTGCCTTGCCCCAAACCCCTGGTGGCCCGGAGCCTAAGCCTAAAAGCCTGGGAGGGTTACATTAAGGGTTAGACACTTTCCCCGGAGAGCTGAGCTTGTAAAGCCCTACAGAGGTCTGCACAAACTCAGGGTATCATGACAAATTAGAAACCTTGCTCGTTACTATCAATTACGTGCCAAAAGTTCATACAAGTGAATTAAAAGGCAACCCGTGTAGCTGCGCAGCTCTGTAATATATTTCCTAACTAATGGGGTCAAAAAGTAATTAGCGGTGTGATTTGCTACTTGAATTTGGGAAGTGTGATTTTTCTGCTTGGTATGCGGGATGCCTCCTGCCAAAAAGCACCAAGCAAGGAAGGTCCTGAAAGTGGTGCTCCTGAGGTACAGCGGGCGCGAGCAGCACCGCAGCTGCGCATGTTTCACACAGCACCAGGGTTTAATGTTCTTTTTTTCCCCATTAGATGAAGTCCAGGCTTGAAGACCACCAAGACCACCATTTTCTGCCTACCTCAACCTGACAGCAAACCGAACTTGTTAGAGTGAAAATCAGAAAAGAAAAGGAGAACACGCACACTTCAACGCCATGCAGATGAAGCAGCACATCTTTAGGGACTGCTTCGAAAGAGATTTTGCTTCAAAAGAGATTTCTCTTTTGACAGAAAAACTCCCTGACATTGCCCCACACGAGCCTGAGGCCAGGAGCAGCGTGGTGGCACGGTGCACGGACCCCTCGCTGCAGCCCCAACCCGCAGACAGGAACCTCGGCACCTGTAAGTCTGTGAGCTCTGCAGGGCTTCCTCCTGCTGCTCTTCTCACGTGGGAAGAACGCTAGCTGTTCACAAGTACACGTGTGTTCCTGTTCCACCTTGGGCTGAATCTAAGAGGAAGTGTTAGCCCTCCAAAAATTAGCAGGTGGAGCCATTGCCGGGGTGCGACACAGCCTTGCTTTATTTTTATTTTTTTTAAGGGGTGCCCCGCCGTGTGTTTCTGTTTGGAAAATCCATACTTAGAGGGAAACCTCTGCCTGTACTAAGCCTTTCATTGAATCATCACATTCATTTACGAAGCAATTATTTGGAACAGCCGAGGCGATGCCGCGAGCACACCCGTTCCAGCGGGGCAGGAGGGCGCCGCCAGTGCATGTGGCCGCAGGAGTGTGCGCGTTCACACACTGAGGGACGAGAGGAGACCGCCCTACCCTTAAAACCAGGGCTCCCCTAGCCAGCACGCCGTCTCCTCCTGGAGCAGCAGAAGGTTGTGGCTGGCACAAGCGCCACCTCCCACGATAACACGCTTCCAAGGACTGTCCTCAGCCGCCCGCCTGGCGGTGTGAGCGGCAAGGCGCTATTCCCACTGCTGTCGGTGCCTTCCTCCTCCGATCTGCACACAGCTTTCCTCTGGGCATCCCGCTGACTTCCTATAATGGCGTAATCCTGTTCTCAGTTTGCCTCTTAATAAGAATCTCGTAAGATTATTTTAAACGAGTATTTACTGCTTAAACAAACGTGGATCCAAGGCATCTCCTTTTTAATGCCTTTTTCAGCTGTTCCCCCTGCCCCCAGCTGGTCTCACTTTCCAGTTCCCTGCCTAGCATCGGGAAGCCAGTTAGCATCTGCTTTTGCAAAGAATTCCATTATCTGCCTTCATTACCAGATCCTTTACACAAGGCAATTGTAATTTGGTTGTTACTGCCGTGCCCATGGGACACGGCGCTTTTTGTGTTGGCGCTACGCGGAGCAGTTTCCCCGCTCGGTGACAATGCGCCCATCGCAACTTCTGCAAACATAGCTCGTCAGTGGCATTTAATTAGCCAAGGTTGTAGGCAGTTGCTTTTAAAAATACTATCCGGATGCAACGTGAACCAAAAGCAGAGGCATGCACTTCAGCCATCGCTCCTGCAGTAACGTTTCCCAGTTACATTAGCAGACAATTACATTTCAAAAGAGAAACCCTGGAAATGGAAGACAACCGCTTTCAAACAACGTACTATTATGCTGCTGCGTATGTTTCCCTGCCTCAGCCGCTATCCCTATTATATTAAAGGGAGAGATAAAGGAAATAAATGGGGAAGGTATGGTCAGGACATTGGGCATGCATGATATAGCATTGCAACAAACACACAATTTATCTGCGCTGAAAAATCAGACCACTTCCCAGGAAGGCAAGAGGCTCTTTACATTGCAAAGCCACACAAAACACTTGCAAAAGGCTAAGGAGCCCGCTTCCCACACCTGCTGAAACCTCTCGCTCAAGGAGCTGAAAGGGAAGAGGGATTTCTCTCTGAACAGTGCCTCTGCAGGATGCAAATCAGAGCCCGTCCAGGAAAGTAAGAAGAGAGCAGAAGCAGCCCTGGACTCAGCCATCTGACTGGTGTTGGGATCAAATACCCGATATTAAAACTGCCAATGCAAAACAAAAAGAGGGGGGGGAGGCAAAACACTACAGAAATAAACAACAGCCGATATTTGTGTATAAGAGGTGACAGTGAGGATTTTCCATTCCTCTTGCGCCGCCTCAGACAACTATTAGCAACATACGCTGGCTTCTGAAGACTCGACAACGGTCCCATTTATCAGCCCGGGTTCACTGTAATGGCGGTAGCTCCCGTTTCCATCGCGTGGCACAGAGCACGGGTACAGCCTTCGCCTTTTCCGAGACTCCTCCGCTCCGCCAGCAGTGCTGCAGCACCGCCAGCGCTGCTTTGCCTTCAGCAGATAGCTATCAGGATGCAGCCAGCATCCACCACCCGGAGCCAACCTTGCATATCAAACAACTAATTCCCTTCTTGATTTCACTCTAAACATTTTTTCAAAAAAAAGTAGGAAGTCCCTTGAAAGCTAACCCTCGAGCTGCGAGGGCAGCGTGTCTAATTTACTGATTACAATTTACAAGAACCTAAATAAGCATATTTAAGGGACCATAATTGAACAAGCGGGGTTTAGAATTCTCCCACTACTAATAATATAATAAGCTTATTGTTTTAATCTTCCCGCTAGCTCTCTATTCAGCTCCAAGGAGGCAAGCAGTTCTCCAAACCTTATCTCAGAAGCGATGCACTTGTCTGTTTTCATAAGCTTTAAACCGATAGAGGGAAAAAGATTTCTGTAATGCTTTCTTAAATTCCGTAACATAATTTGCATTCTTCTCTCAGTGACCAGCACACAAGAGAAAAACAGGGCAGTTATATTCAACGCTGGCAACCCTAAATGGAAGAGCCAGACTCCCGCTATGCCCCATCCCCCTCCCTGGGGTGGCGAGAGGAGAGGATGGTGGCTGCTGGAGCTCGTACCTTTGTAGGTGCTCTTATCTCCAACCAGGCAGGCAGGGAGCACCTGGGGGTAGGATGGGGCAGCTGTGGGGTTCCCTTCGTATCCCGAAGCTCAGCAGCTCTGACAATCTCCCACTGAAAGCCACAGCATCCCTTTGGTAACACTTTGCTTCAGGTACGCCGTTCAGAAGTCATTTACCAAAATGAAGTGATGACTTTCAGAGCAGAACGAAGCCCAGCATTTCTATCATTCTTTGGCAAACACTTCCACTTAACACTCATACACATACAGGGAATTAAAAAAGACTTTCATGGCTGTACCTTTCTCCTTCCACCCCAAAACAACCATGAGCCAATGGCACAATGGCATAGCATTACTTTTAAATGTATAGGGGAGGGAGCGTGCACAAGGTGCCAGGCAGGCGAAGCCTTCTCTGATCGAGCAGCTAGCATGGGCTTTCCTACCCTCACAAATGCAACTCGCCCAAGCACAAGCGAAAAACAAGTTACACTCTCCCAAAACAGTATCCTTACCCTAGCTTGAAGGCTGCCTCTTTTCTTTTGTGTGTGAAGGGACTCAGCAATTATTTGGTACCTCAGATCGCTCCCATATAACCGCTGCCTTCAGCTCAGGTTCCCATTCGGGTTTGCTCCTCTCATGCCAGGCAAATGCTTGCACTGCTTTGCAGCTCACCAAGAAAACTTCCTGCCTCCTTCAACACTTTCCTTAAATCCTACTTGTCCCTCGCATCACCCTTTCTACAAGAGAAGGTAAAAGTTTCTCCTAGTAATCTCTTACTAATCCAGGAACAAGGGTATAATGAGAATCTCCATAATCCACTTCAATACCATTTTGTTTTGTTCCCAGGAGCAGGTGGCATTTAGATAGTTATCTCTTTTTTTTTTTTTTTTTCTTCCTACAACCAAGGAACCATCACACCCAAGAGAACGGGATATCTAAAATGGCATTTAGCCCTGGCTGAAAAAACAGGTCAGCTGCAGCCCATACCACCATGGACCTGCATCACCACCTTATTTTGAACAGACAGACTTCTGCCATCTACTTTTCCCCCATTTCAGGCCCAAAGCTTCCTTCTGGAAGCTGCAGTTTCTTTATACAGCATTTAAGTTCTCTGAGCAGGGAGGAAGGGATATTGCATCTTTTTCTGCGGTTTTAGTTAGATGAGAGGGACGTGACGAGACCATTCATACTGATGTGAGATCCTGAACACTTAAAAAGAAGATTTAGCAAAAGCATGCTAAACACAACATCCTGATGCTAATAACTGCTGATTATAAGGGAATCTCCTCTCCCCTGCACACAACACTTCCACTCATTTGCCTTTCAAATTATGCATTAACCCTCATCAAAGCGCTCGGGTTTACTCAGAAGTGACCTCCTCTGGGTGCTGTGATCTAGCAATCAGTCACTCCCGCGGAGCGCTGACTGCTGAGCTCCAGCTGACGATGCCACCACCTTACAGACTGTGGTGGAAGAGACTGGCAAAAGCTGCCCGCGTGTTTCTTGCCTACTCCTCGTGTCTGAGAACTGTTTTATCTGGCTAGGAGACGCACAGAACGGGTAGCTGCTTGAGCTTCGTACTGCCACCCGGTTGATTACATGCAGTCAAACAGCAACAAAGACATTTTCCCTTTGATAAAATCCTCTTTGAGCATGCAAACAGTTATGCACAGAAATATATCACATCACAGTTGATGCTCGGGCCCACAAAAGGCGTAGACATTTTCATCTAACTACAGCCTTAAACCATGGTGTAGCCTCAAAAGACAGCTGACGCAGACACCATTTTTAGGCTGTTGAAGAGGTAGCTGAAGAAATCCCACAGAAAAATACCCTGCTGTATAATATTACACTACATTATGTTGTTCCATCAGTCATTTAAGGCCAAAATACCAGAGCTGACAGCTGAGACAGCGGTGATAGCAACGAGCAGCCCAGAGATAAGGCTCGGCTGTTGGAGCCAGCGGGCTCGCACGCTTCACCTCCTGAGAGGAGAGCTGAGGCTTACCTAACACAGTTCTCTGGGAGCCAGGACATGTTAACAGTGTCAGAACACTCAGAAATACTGATTTCCATCTGCTAAGTCTCACGGAAATTTGAAATACCTCTACACACGTTGCTTATTCTTCTGGCCTCTGCACTGTGGCTGTTGCACCCGATTGTCAGAGTGACCTGGAAGGGTGCACGACGTGCACAGACAATGAGATTCACAGACACTGTGATAGAGGATGTTTCAATGACCCATTTTACAATGGGGTTTTGGAAAAAAAAACCTCACAACTTGGACAGAAATCTCTTTTCTAAGCAACTTTTTAGTAGGAGCAGGCTTTCTGTTTTGCTCCTGCTCACATTGCTCGGCTCCCATTTTGCTCCTGCTCACGTTGCGCGGTCCATTTTTCTCTACGCCTGTATCTGAAAGCTGCTTGCTCGTTAGAAGGAAGATCAAGTGTGTGTGAGTCTGAACAAGAAATACTGGGAGAGCTCTAATCCACTGCTTTTCTGCTTGGTCTCCACATTAACAAATTAATATTGTGAAATTTAAATTCTTCCTCTCCTGACAGCAACAGAGTAACTTGATCTGACAGTGTTTCATCTTTAAATAATGATGTTCCCACAAAAAGACCAGCACAGTCATTATCTCAGAATCTTTCTGCACCAAGTCTCATTAAAGCGAATGGCATCAGAGTATGGTCAAAACCTGGAAGTTTGTTACCTAATGAAGGCTCCCATGGACTGAGCCCCTACTTTCCCAGCTGTAAGTAACTGGAAAAGGAAGCACAGAGAACACCTCTCAGAAGCCAAGACAACGAGACTTCTCTCACACAGTGATTCACTCTGAATTTATGAACCTGCAATGGGGTCCTGAACCTCTTCTATCTAGAGGTGGACGGGATAAAAAAAAAAAAAAAAAACAAACTTTTGGACTTGCAATAAAGACTCTTTGACCAGAATACACAATCTGTACTGATGAGCCTGAAGATCTAAAGGAAGAGCTTCCTTCAGAGGAAGTGACACAACTGGTGAAATGTAGACCAAAAAACATAAAGCTTCCATAAAAGCTGTTGCAATAGCAAGCCACAATACCACCCACTCACTGAACTGGCTGAAAACTGATACTAGGAAAAGGACAGAGGGAGAAAAAAATAAAGAAAGACCTGGCTGTGGAAAGAGCAGGCTGGAGAGGGATGACCCTGACACGATCGCTTGCTCTGCTGGGGAAGCACAGCCTGGCAAGGCAGCAATGCTAGGTAACAGACTTGACATAGGCTAAATTAAATTTTTATATGTATAAAAAATACACCACAGTAGTCTAAATCTGTTTGTATAGCAATTTTTAAATATGCTGTGACAATGATTAGAAAAGATTAAAGTTGGATGAGTCATCTAGGAGCGTAAAGCCATGGAAAATACCCACACGGCTATATGACAGAAAATAGAGTGAGAGCCTGAACAGTGAGAAGACCCAAGGAAGACAGAAAATGATCAGATATTTTAGATGTGATTTAATGCAGTGATCTTAACAACAAGTTTTAAACCTGTTTAGCATTTTCTTTTTTTCTTTTTTTTCTTTAACTTTTCATTCTTCTTTGCTAAAGAATGATTGTTACTGGTTATTGACCACTAGGATACATTTATCTGTGACAAAAGATGGTATTTACATAGTCTGTGCCTTTTTTATGCCAACTACGGAGATAAAATACTACATGAGTACTTAAGGAAACAACTTAATATACATCTGTTGATGCTCAATATTTATCATGTACGTCAGATATTTTGAACTACGTTTCTTCTACAGTATATGTATTTCCTAGTGATATACACCATTTGTATTCGGACAGGAAGTAGAATGCTATTAAAATACAAGCAACAGCTTTGTAATAAAAATATTACATACAAATATGCCGATTTTGACTAATAAGATTATTTATTTACTAAAATACATAGTCATTTAAAATTGGAGTATTAAACAAATGTTGCCCACAGCAGAGACCGAATTGCACCAAAGGTTCCACGGTGATAAAAAACATTTTTAAATGGTCCAATTCCCACTTTGTCAAAGATTTCCTTTTGTCTGTCTTTGGGCCTTCACCAACACCTAGTTAACGAAAAGCGCCGCGCAGGGACCTCAGAGGAGGTTCTGCCATCACGCCGTGGCCACAAACACTTCCATAATTTTCAGACTGACAACTCGCAACTTCACACTCTTGGTTTTTATTCACAGACTTGAAAAGAAAAATATCCTTTTCCAGCTTCTAACAATTTGTTCGAGGTCGATAAGCTATTTTTATTCCCACTGAATTAGCTGAATAAGCTGTGGAGAGAATAGGTCTTTGTTTCAGGCAGCTGAAGAAAAAGTCAAGAGCTGGTTTCTTACAGTCAACTCTGGGTCCAGATTTCTCCTAATTCTCTGGGTGAACGCATACATTTCCCAAATATGTACTTTTGTCATTTAGGTTACGTTAATTGATTAGAGTATGCTCAGATCTTTATGGAAGTTGCTATTAAAAACTTACAATGTGCATTTAATAGCAGAAAACAAGTTCAAATACAATTTAAATAAAAACCAGCTTAATATTAATAAGATGCATATCCAGCTTTGAGAGGACTTAATGGGATACGGTGTACTCGCAGACAGAGCAGACAAGCAGATCCGACCATCTCCACAACACTTCTTAGTATTATTTGTCTCCTCAATTTCTATGATTCAGGGAGCTATTAAGAAACAGCACTTTGCTAGGCTCACACATGGTAAGTCTTCCATCAAGATGATTACGACTGCTCAAACACTCCCAAACTATCTGATGACTTTTAGGATCCCCTGCTTTTGCAAAGGGCACTGAAACTATGGTCTCCCATTCCCCTTTCTTTCTGAGAGGCCTCTCAGCTACTTAAAGCCGTCCCTGCACTGTGTTTTGATGTGCTATGTGTCCATCTCATCACTGCACACTGCTGGGTACGCAGCCAGGAAGCAACGTGTTCGATAAGCAGTAGAGACAGCCCACCCTGCACCTCCCCACGTCAAGCAGTGCCCCCACAGAGCCCAGAAATTTCAGAAGAGTAAACCTGGGTCAGTTCTAGGTCCTGGGTCTTTGAGCTATCGAACTGCACTTGAGTCACATTTTCAAGGTTTTTACAACACCAAGGAATGCTCAGAGTTTTTGTTTGTTTGTCTTTTAAGCATAATGTAGAGTTTCCCAATGTCGCGGCTTGCCTTTGATTGCCAAGGTAAAATGAAGAATAAAGACGAAAAATGACTGACTGCAACATCTGACTGTGCTGGAGACTTCCGATTTGTGTGCCTTAGAACAGAACAAATGCACAGCCATAACTTCACTCTAAAACCTCTTCTGTAAACGAAATTACCCACTAATAATTATTCTACTATATCTTTCCTGTCTTCAGCTACGATGTGTATATCCTGCTCGTGATGTCTAATGTATTCGTCACAGCACTCGGTGTAAAACAGAGACACAAGCTGATGGCATAGCCAGCAGCTGGCAGCTACTGGCTCCTTACATAAAGCTTCAAGTCCAGGAGAGGCACGCAAAGACAGGGACCCACTTACCTACTTCCACATTTCTGAACGAGATTTTTAATACCCCACTCAACTGTCCTGTGGTGAGTGATCTTACTCCACAGGATCCCCTTCCTGAGCCAGCCACAGAGCTACAAGGCTGGCCAAAAGCAAGCGTTGGTGCCTGCTGTGCCCCCATGTTGAACACAGCGCCTCTCTCCCCTCCTGTTTCGGGAGGGCTGAGACAGCACAGGTCACTAATCCACCAGAAAACCAGTCCTGCTTAATGGTGGCGCAGTTTTCTGCTGGGTGAGTGAGCTGAACAGGCTGGGGAAGGGGAGGGCAACGATCACCCCAACACCGTAAACAACTGGAGAAGGTGGGAGTGGGGACATGCGAACAGCAATCCCCCTTTTTGCCTGCAGTCATATCACCTCATGTGGTGGAGATTCACCCTGAGAAATAACAGAACATTAAAGGAGGATGACAAGGTAAAGGTGAGGGGACCTGGACAGATGAATAGATAACAATTCCTCACCACACAAAAAACCACAACTATTTAAAATCACTGTGAAATGATGAAAGTTGTATACTCTCCCCAAACAAACCATACATCTTAGTTAATCAGCTGTCTTGAGAGTCTATTCAAGCAGTTAATCAGGTTTAAGCTACACTTATGACATCATACAACCTAATAACTTGATTAAATAAGAGAATATTTTGAATCAAATTCTATTCTGACTTTTTTAATCTCTCCAAAGGACATAGTATGGCAGACCTATTTTCTGTTCCTCAAGGAGTAGAATGAAGTGAAGGATTAGCAGACATCTTTGCTTATACCACATTTCACATAAGCAAAGTTGAGCACAGCATTCACTTCTCTGCAGAAGAAAAATAAAATTGCAAACAAATGAACAGAGTATTTTAACTTTTTTTTCCAGTGTTAAAATATGCCATTAGGTAACAAATAGCTTCACTTCAATGTATTTAAAGAAATGAAGATATTAATGCATTAATTCTTGGGCATTTTAAAAAAAGAGCAATTATAATCACGAAATTGATGATGTATTTCAAAAATGCTTGCAATACATCGACGTGTCAAGCACTTTCTTTTCCTCCTGGCAAAAAAAAAAAAAAGAAAAGAAAAAGAAAAAAGAAATCCACCTCCAAGGATTTATCCAAAGGAGAAGAACTAAACGGATAAACTTGACCATATGAAATAGACTTACTTTTTCCACTCTGACTGGAGGAAGAAATCAACTCAGTGAGAGAGGTAAAAAACAAGCACTCCAGGGAAAAATAAGAGTGGGGTATGGTAGTTTTTACCTTTTTTTTTTTTTTTTAGTTTATATTCAACTGATTTTTTCATTTGCATGAATTTAGCCTTCAAAAGGGATGATCCAGAGGCTTCCAAATCTTGGTCCTCACAAATAAACAGTGTCTTTCAGGTAAGCTGGAACTCCATGGATGCCGCCTTTTATCTATTTTTAAAATTTAAATGGCCATCTAGCCTCCAGAACCTGTGGCATGATGCTCCGGATGGATCAAGATGCTTTGTGTATCTCACTACACATGGCCAACCAAGACATCTAACACATTAACCAAGCTAGAACAGATGGAGGGTCTTCCCAACTGCAGTCCAAGGGTTATGGTCCAGTGTTTATTCATTATATTTTAATCTCTTAATTTACATTAAGTTAAATTCTAAGATGGTAAATCATTTTATTCTGCTTTCCTATAGAAAGGAAACTTATGCAATCACACCTTGTACATCCAAGCTCCTGTCCCACAACTTTTGAACCTGCTAGCCAATTTGATGCAATTCTGATGGTGGACTAGAGGTCTCAAAGGTACTATAAAAGGTTCGTGAAAATAGGCAGCTGTGCAGAGGAGAGAACGCTGATAAATTCCCTGACTGAGGGAAAGGCTTCAGTGTGAGATCACACTTTATTAAAGCACCGAAGAATTCACATGAGAGAAAGCCCTTAGAAATGCTCCAATTGCAGGAAAAGCTTAAATCAGAGCTCACACCTTCCTCGAAACCCAAGTCAGTCAAGCAGGAGACACAAATCTGTAGGAATCCAACTTCATTAGCTGCAGTACCCACAGAAGTACTCGTTAAACTCTTCACAACTCCGCACTCAACTCCTCCCTGCAGGCAGCACGGAGAGCACCCAACGGGTACTCCGTCCTCAACCCCTCTGCGCAGGGGGCAGACAGCAGCTGAACTGGAAAAGGAGGGGTCTGCCGACACAGCTCTTCGGGGACGGGGAGGAAGGGCCAGAGCAGATGTACCGACTGGCTGCTGTAACGACCCAGCAAGGGATGCCAAAAGGGTTAGCCCTTCGGTTTGCTCCGATGCCAAGAGCCATCCGCCCGCGCTGCCGGCAGCTGCCGCTGGCTCAGCCCTCGGAGGAGGCTGTCTCCCTGCCTCATGTCACTGTGCGAGTCCTTCCCATTTACAACGCCACAACGTGCCTCCTGCATGCACAAAAGCATGACTGCATCATTCTGTGGCCGACAGGCTTTGCTGCACTCCCCATTCCTCACGAAATCCCTTTCAATGGCATTCTTGGCCCTTGCTCATAGGCTGCCCGTGCTCATCCTTGCATACAGCTCTACTTTACTCCCTCGTCCATCAAGTCCTGGTCTCATCTCATTTCTTTCCCTTCCACTCTTCTCTCACCCCTCCAATGACACCTCACTGACTACTCGCCACTCTGTCAGGCTGTTCACTTAATGGATTTCTTCCCTTGAAAAACAGTATTTCAAAAAATCACATCTTCTGCACCTAACAACTCAATCCCGAAATGAGGTCTCGCTGTAAAATTGCTGCATTGCCTATTCAAATACATCAATGATACACAACAAAATGACACTGTGATAATCCTCAAATAACCTGTCATATCCCTAAGAGAATAACAGGTTACAAAATGGAGGAAATTACAGGCAGACTTCTGCGTGGTTTCAAATTGATTTTATTGCCGAACACCTGAAAGAAACATACTTGTTGGTTCAGAACACAGTATGCAGTAAGGTTTACAATCCAGCACAGGGCAGACACCCAGGTTTGAAGGGCCGAGTGGCAGGGGCTGAGGGATCTCCTCAGGATCTCCTCCCTGCTCCTTCCCAACAATGGCTGCAGCTGCGCAGCCCCACAGGCCGGGCCCCCAGGGCTCTGCCAGGCCAGCTGCAGGCCGCAGCGCTATGGGACGTACGCTCTGGTGTCATTTTAAGGTACAGCAAGTGCTACTGCTTGCTATTTACTGCCAAAGCACTGCACGGGATGGAAACTACATAACATAGTATCTTGGGGAATCATTTAGATGGAGTAAAACCTCTCTGCTCTCACAAGCACGTAAACAGGCACAACTGAATGCCACGTGCACACACAAACGAATGCCTTGTGCCTACACACTCTATGGCATTTCCCTCCGAATTACTCCTAATTTCGGTATGCGGTTCCACCCTAAGCAACCAGGTGTTACAGATACGAGACTTATGTTCAATATCTCATAATATTCCCAGGATCATCATGCCACGGAAATGGCAACTTCCCACCCCACTTTACAGAGCACCTGGTTCAGTATAATACATAAGTTTAACACTGACAGGTCAAAAAACACAGTTTAAGCTTATGGTTCTGAATTTTCAGATAAAAGACAAAACATTTATATACACATGATAGCTAATGCACTTGGTTCTCAGGTAAGTGATACAAAAAACCTCTGAAAATACCTAAGGCATTAAACAAAAAAAGTTGAAAGAATCTGGTATCTACAGAACAACCACAAAATGGTACAATGAAGTCAAGGTTTACCACATGCGTAATCCACCCGTAGCTCTGTCACCTGGCAGTACTACTCTCATTACCTGAACAGGAATTCCCAAATTCAGTTTGCTCAGGCACTGCTGTTAGGAACAGCAGGGGCTGCTGGCTCTGTGCTGGACTATGTGCACACAAAGACGTGCAGAAGACTGGGGTCCTCCTCCACACTTAAGCCTTGTCCTTCCCCCAGACGAAGACCCAAACAGTCCCCTTACCCACCCTACTCTCCTGTTGCATTCTCTACCCAACAAACCCCATTCCTCCCCCTTGATCCCCCTTCCTCCTTACCTTCTCAAAACGACCCCAGCATATGACGCCAACGCTGACTCTGCTCCTGGATCTTGAATTACAGTTGTGGATCCTGGCACTGGCTGGCTCCCACAGCACTGGCCGCAGGCAGGGCAGTGGGAGAGCAGGGAGCACACAGCACCAAGAAGCCGCTGGTCAGCATACCTGATGTGCCACCCACCCATTGGAAACGCTTTCCAAAGGTAAAAAGCACACTGGTAGATTGGGCTCCTCGTGTGCAGGCACCTATCAGCTCACAACGGCACTGATGGGTCTCTCGATGGAGGCACTCACCCCTCTCTGCCAGCAAGCACTTGCAGGCCCATGCAGAATGGGAGCCAGCAGCCACAGATGCTGCCCACGCACACAGCTCTCTGCAGAGGGATGCCAGCACAGCTCTGGGTCCTCAGCTTCAGAGGGCTATGCTCCTCAGACCTCCTCTCCACCTCTGCTCAGCAGACACTCACTTTTTACGTTCACAGCAACAGAAACCTGTTGCTTCCTTGATGATTCCCAAAAGATCGATGCTTTAACATTGCCCCTAATAACTTTTTGTTATGAGACAGAGAGTGAAAAGCTCAAGCTGCAATCGCTAAACACTGACAAGGCAAACAGACATGCCTATAAATATACCACTAATAAAAGGCTCATTATTACTTCTAGGACAGCGGAAAGAACTACCTGCCCTTTAGCCCATCACCAGAACATCTCTTCTAATTTCAATATAGCAGAAATATTTCGAACTTGCTAATAAAATAGAGATGTTCAGCTGATGCAGATACTAAAGGCTTTCATGCACACCCACACATGTGCATACGTGTGTGTGTGTGTGTGTATATCCTTCCTCATGTCATTAGCTTGCAACTGGTTTTCAACATGCATGTAGCCACTACATGCCATAAAACAGTTTGGTAGTCTTGTGGTGTACTATAGCTAGCATACCTACAGATAAATATTCTGGATCGCTCTTTAAATGCCAGCTAGTCTGATAAAGAGCAATTATATATCTGTACAAAGCAGAAGGCAAATTGATGACTAGCCCCTAAGCCACTATGTTGAATAAGAGAGAATCAAGACTTAAGACTGAGGAGGAAAAAAACTTCAACTTTCTCAAACAGTTAAAGAAGTTATTCTGGACAGCTGTCTCAATTAGTATAATATTGCAGAAAATTAAGTAACATCTGTAAAGAATAAAATTATTGTCATTTCACATTTTTACTTTCCCTTCTGTTAGAGGCTTGCTTCCACTACATATTTGGAGGAGTTACTGTTTAAACCAAACAGACCATTTTGGAACAGAGCTATTATGCAAATAATCTATTCTGTATTCCAACTAAAAGCCATTCTTTGCTAGTCTGGACAAGACACGATGCACAAGCAGAGGTTTTTTTTTTTGTGTGTGTGTGCAGTGGAGCAACATAATTTATGATGGTAATGATGAAAGGTATCTTCCTATCTCAAAACCAGACGTTCAAGAAGATAAACACATAACCACCTTTTATGGGCTAGTATTTGTCTTTCATTTATTTCTTTAAATATTTGCATTCTTTTTTATATATCTTTAGTTGCAAGTCATTGCAGTGATATTGTTCTTCAATGAGAGTAATATAAACATCTACCTGTATTATTATCCTCTCTTAGCAAGTTTGTACAGTGATACTTGTGTATGCAGATTTATACCACAGACATCATCTTCTATCTATGATGGGAGTTAGATGAAATTGCTTATCTGTACCACCTGCATAAGATCAAAGACCCCAAAAAACATAAGCTACCTGCACCAAGCCTGAAACAATTTAATAACCATAAAATATCAAATCAGTATATTTCATGCCCAGCATTTTAATGCTATTCTCTGGATACCTGGCTTGTGTTGGTAGAAAAGATCATACCTAAGAACAAATGCAATCTAAGGCAATATTTAAAGATTAGATTATCCTTCATTGCAAATAGCTCATTTGTTTACTACCACATTGCTTTATTCTTGTTTTCCCTCCTTATACCATGAAAATGCTGAATATTCAGTTTAGATTCCCCAGCAGCTTTTTATTTTAGTCTAAAAACATTTACCTAACACATTCTTAACAAGCAAAGTGAAGAAAATTCAGCCATCTGTCTCTACATTACAATAACAGTTATGGAAGAGTAGATTATTCTATACAGCAAGAAATTTAATGCTAGGAATTCTTATACTTTAAGCACTGGCATGCTCGCATCAGTTTTGTATATAACAATGTTGAACACCCACCTACAATGAAACAGTGATTTATAAGGAAACACAAGACAAAATATTTTAAAGACATTAAATGCATTCAATATTCTAATCATGCTAAATGTCCACGCTTTAAACTGAGGAAAAAAAAAAAAAGATCTGTGCTATTATTTTCTAATCACCAGCACTTCACTAGTTCTAAAATATTACCAAAAATGCTTAAAATGACTTGCCGGAAACAAATACAATATAGAGATAGATCCGAATCCTTACCTGGGAAACCCCCTTGTACCATTGCTGTACCAGCATGTACTTCAAGATATCTGCATTCCTGACAAACATTCAATGCTGTAAGCAGCTCAAATCCTCATCATACACAGACTCAGTGCTTGTCTTTCTTCTGACGACCTTGGGCCTATTTTTCTGAGATTTTTCTCTCCTTAAGGGCAAACCGTCTGTCTGTTTCTATTATGAGATGCCATCAATTATATTAATTTCAAGCTACCCACAAGCTAACAGTTACATCTGCCAGCAGATGAAAGCTGCCTATGAAAGTATGCAGGGAGAAGCAGATCCCTGGTTTCCCACATCTGACCCACTGATGCTCTACGGCTGCTGTTTGTGCACTGCCTTGCTCTGCTAGCATTCGAATTACATCTCTGTCCCCAAACACGAGTCACCTCAAACGTTTGTTTATGTCACTGTTCGCTGCAGGTACTGTCATGCTTAATGACCCACTGCACGGCGAAGTAACAGTTAATAAACAGTATTTATCTAAGCATCCTTTTCATGCAAATACAGGGGTTAAAAAAATGAATTTCTCAGTCAAATAGCTTCACTAAATGTGTTGTTTTCCAACGCTGCAAATCTTGCAGTTTCCCAACACTGATATGCATTCATGAATTTTTGTTGTTGTTGTTGTTGTTTTTTAATGTGTCAGAAAACAAAACCAATCTGTTATTAGAAGCCTAAGAAAAATTCAAACTTCATCATAACTCGCATTTTGCTGCAACTCTGAATAAGCAATATCAGTTTTACAGCAATGAGTGTGTTGAACCAAAATATTGAAGAGAAGCAAAATCCCTCATTTAGTAATTAAAAAAAGATAAAAATCTCTCTCACTTTATAAACATACTTATTCATTTGGGGAAATCCTTACTAATTCTCTGTGCCAAATGGTACATTTGAACAACTCAAAATACTCTAATAGTTATTTTGTTAATACCATTAATTTGTTCATTTCTAAAGTTCATTGTCCTTTCTTTAGAATATGTATCACAGCACACACAAAGCCATCTGTTCAGTGCATTATGTACAAGCACACAGTAAAAAAAAATACAAGAAGTCCCAGCTGCAATTTTACTATTAATTCATCAAAAATGTAATTTCCTTTTGCAATACTTCATCAGATGCTGAAAACTGTGCATGTGATTCACAAATAGAGTTAAAAAAAAAGAAGAAAAAAGAGCCCAATAACAAAAGCCCAAACTCACCCCCAACCTCTAACTACAGTGACCAACACTGATCTATCCTCATGTGGCACAACGGCTTGCGAGTCTGCCTGGAATGCAAAGCCCTTCTGGATGCTACTTAGGCCTGGTTACAAAACTTCAATATTTTATCTAATTAGGGGTCAGAATAAGTATGGGAATAGAAGATTAGCAGTACAGAGTCATATTAAACAGAGATTAACATGAAGCAAAAAATGTCACCGCTCTATTTGTCTAATCCTGGCTCTTGCATGATCTTTGGAAATGCAGTGTACTAAATATCCTTGTTTCTAGATTTCAGAAAATTAAAAATTGCAATTATCATGTTTTCAATATTTTATTTTCATAAAGCTTGAAGCATTTTTCCAGGCTACCTCTTGCTCTTTGAGCATCATCTCTATTTGCTGTTGATTGCAGTGACATCTATTGGAGAGGCAGTGTTTGGCTACACAAGCTGCCTCACCTGAAGATCCCAGGTTTGGGGTTGTTTTCTTCACCCTCCCCCCAAAATTAAAATGAAATTAAAAATTGCTTCCGCTCTGTTGTAGCACTGCTTTACATAATGCCAGATTCTCAAGACTTAAATTGATTGATTTTTTTTGTTTTTATTTAGTTACTGTTAATAACTCTGTAATTTTTCCAAAGCGACAATGATAGTTTTGTCATCTTCACCCACAACAGGACACGGAGACTTCCTGAGGTCGTATTTTTGCACCTAAAGCACCCCACATACTTGACCATACCCTCCATCACGTCTCAGCTGAGCTCTATTGCACTTCTTTATCTGCTGTTTTTAATGAAAGCCCTCATCCTCACGCAGGAGTACGGGCATCCGTGACACTATGGAAGCTGCTAAAAGCCTTGGGTCTGAATGGTGAGGGTGCCCTGCTGACATACCCACGTGCTCTCTAATCCCAACCCAACCCCAAGTGTGAAATGGGCAGAGTGGGTTTGTGTGAACCCACCCACGCACTACTCACCCGTTACACCCTAAGCAGCCACAGATTTATCACAATGGGAAATGCAGAGTCAAAACACTAGAGAAATTTTAAAACCTGTTGTTTTGGTAGAGAAGCCACCGTTCCTCAAAAGTGTTTCAGGAAGATTAATCATTATGCTTTCTTACAGCTTCACTGATTTTTGCATTATCTACAGACAAAATAGAAGGAGGGGGCATTATTATCCCCTTATTAGATACAGTTAAATATCCCTGCAGACAGGAAGTCTGAGCCTAGAAGCATCTAGTCCATTGTCTAAGTCACCTTTCACAAATTTTTATCTATTTTTATTATTTTAAACTTATTTGAAACCAACCAGATCGATCTCAGTCTCTTAACTAGACAAGGAGTTTTACCAAAAAATAAAATATCAATTGAAATTACGGGGTCCAAGTCCTTTCAGCAGTTGTCTTTTTAGTTTTCTATATATTTTTAGGGTCTTTACCTATGATTGCTTCAACTCTATCACAAAATATATCTAAATTGTACAGTTAGGAATGCCCCAAAGAAAAGCTTACAAAACATTCCATTACCAACTCCTCTGCCCATCCATTTCCTCCGCTTCTTTTTACAGCTAACCCCTCATTACAGCAATAAGCCACACCAGGGTGCACATTAGTCTATTAGCAGAGCCTTAGCGCACACCTACAGCCATCCGCCGCCGAAGGAAAGCACACCACTGCCTATTGACACAGCCTGGAGCACAGCTGCTTGCCAGTACAAATAGCTCCTTTGTGTGCTCTTCCCTCCTTCGCTTGTTTTCATTTTTTTTTTAATCCTATTCAAAACGTGATGTTTTTAAGGTTTAGGAAACCTGAAAAAAAAGATCTTCTTGGGAAGTGGCCTCCTCCAAAATAACCTCTGTTATTAACTCTTATTAACTGTTATTAACTGTTCCTTATAGAGTTTCTAATATGGGGAGGAAAAAACTCTAAACTTACATTGTAATATTTCCAGGTCTATAGGATGAAGCATTTTGAAGGCTCTTTTTTTCAGCAGGATGAAGAATTAATAAGCTGATCTGACCAAGAGTTAAATAAGAAAGCAAGGAAACAAATTCTGTCTTCTACAGGTCCCGCAAGCTTAGTCTTCCTTCTCCAGCTATTACCAATGTAACTACCATTCCTGCTGACATGCTTCAAGTTTTACAAAACTATTTTAAGGCTTCCAGTTAACATTTCAATACAGCATAGTCAAAGGAAAAAGTAAACAAGAAGCACGCTACACAGTTGGAGCTGAATGCTGACAAAGATTCAACAGTATCACTAGAAAGAAAAATAAGACAAGAGGAGATGATATTTTCAACTTGCCCTCAAAATCTGGAAAAACACTATTTAGGAACTTATAATGATCTTGAAGGTAATGGTGGCTCAAATTAATTTGAGATGTAAGGAGAAGCAGGTCTGAAGCTAAGGGCCTTGGATACAAGAAGACATTTGAAAATAAATAAAATGCTGGAGCGTCTTTGCAAAGTTAGCAGAGTTCAGCAATTAAACCACGGAAACATGGAGGATGTATGGGGTTTCTCTAAACCAAGAACTATGTAGTAGTTCTATATCCAGCAAGGATTCACTCTATTTGGATCAGAAACCTCCTTCGAAAAGAAAAGGCAGAACATTTACAAGAAATGACTGTTTGTTACAAGTCAGCAGTGAACGCTACAGTTTCAGCGCTGGAAAAGCAGAAGTAAAAGGGAGCACTGCCAAAAGGCAAGTGGATTTAGATCCCACAGGGGAAATTAAATCAATACCAAAAGGTTATTCAGCCACCTTAAAGGGAAAACAGACAAAACACGGAGACTGCGATGCCATATGGACAGGACAGAAAGGAAAGAAAAATTTTCTCTGTTATGGTAGGAAGACAGTGATTTGTTTTCGTTTTCAGCATGGGGAATGATGAAGAACATGAGGCAAAAGATGGGAGGATGGGATGGAACAAATGACAAGCAAGGAAAAAAACGTCCAGTGTACCAAGTAAACTACTTCCAGAGTATGAAAGAAATTGATGAGTAGGTTCACAACACTGAAGTTACATTAATAAGAATGCTAAAAATAAAATATCCACGAGGAGAACAACCAGAGTACACAGCTTTAACAGCTGTCCCACCTCAAAATGCCTCCTAAGACCTTCTACACTATTGGCACAGACTGAGAACCATGGAAAGTAAATGAAGGAAGGAGGGACTATGATGTGAATTTACCTGAGACAACACTTATGCCTTTTAAGATACCTAATCTTCTAAATACGGAAGACAATAGATGTAATTCACCTGTTGTTCGGTGAAGCTCAGTAAATTATTAGTTAAATGTACAAAAACAGTAGAGCTAATAGATTAAACGGGTAAGGAATAGACCAATATGAACATGCAAATGGATACATTGTTAGAAGGGCAGGTACAAGCCTGGACTGAGATTTCTGGGAATGGTGCTCAAGAATCTGGACAAAATTCAGCAACATTAAGTCAGTCACAAAAATACCATTGTACTGGAATTTAGAGAGAGGACTTTTTCAAGTGATCACAGAAAAGAGACTCTGTAAAACCCATTCCACAGCTGCCAAGATGCTTAATATCATTGCTAAGCACAGTTAGATTGTTTCTAACGTGCTTGGAAGGCTGAGGTACAAATTCAGTTGAAGACTCCGTAGTCTGTTATTTATTTTAAAGAAACAGAGAATGAGATGGGGACAAATAAAGTGGTAAATGCACATCTTGGTTTTCCAGGATTCATGGCAAAGTCAGTTACTGCATAACATTCAACTTCAGTGAGTAAAAAAGGTAGAGAGAAGGAGAGTCATCTGAACAGATCTGCTTGCTGCTGCCAAATCTGCTAAGATTGATGAATTTAGTATCAGTAGTAGCTTTACCTTTTCAGCTGCTGGTCTCAGCTGGCAAGATCATTAGGAACTGCAGAACAGCTAAAAATGATCAAGCCCATTAATAAGAAATTACTTCTGTGCAAAGTATTAACTTAGGTCTATCAAGCACACTGACAGAGGAAGATCCTAATTACATAACTGGGTATGAGGCTAGTTATCAAATATAATCTTTAACTGGGAATTATAAATAATTAATAACAAGCTGAAATCAGTTTGCTACAATTGGTGTTTAAGAAACAGAGTTGGTTTGGAAGTACAGGATACATTCAACCTGACATTCACAGAGTTTGTAGTCAAATGCTCCTCGTGACTATCATTTACACCCTAAAATAAAAAAAACCTTCTTGAGGTAACTAACTTCCATACAGCAGATGGGATGGCAAACTCAGTAAAAACATTCTGGAAAAACCTCCATTAGTTCAAGAACTATCAACTTTCCCTTAAATTAACAGAGGCTGAGATGAAAACCCTGCGTCTGTGCCCTCATTACAGTTTCCATGAGAAAAACCTTTCAAAATCCTTTTCACTCCCACCAATAAAACCTTAAGAGTGACAAACTAACCAATCTCATTAATCATCTCTGCTGCTTCAATGGCACACCATTGCCAGCAAGGAAGAAGAAATCCCACTCTGAGTGGGAGCCACAGTTGCTTCAAGGTCAAAAGCTACCACAGCGTCCCTCTGCTTTGTCTTGCCCATACTGGGGCAAATAAAAAACAGTCCAAGGCACAAGATGAGGAGAAACACCACTGTTGAAAAAAAACAAACAAAAAAAACAAGCACGTACGTATGCTGTTTTGGTACAATAATGTGTAAAAAAATAGAAAAATCAAAAAATCAAAGTGACTCATTAAAAACTAATTTAGGATTCCTAACTGCAACTTTAATATCCCTAAATATTTCATTGGAAGACAAGCTATAGATAATAATATCCCATTTATCCAAAGCTGGAATTAACAAAGCAGTATCCTGGAACCTCACTCATGCTGCGGGAAGCTCTCAAATTGCACTACATCCTACTTTTTAGGTCCCTAAATAGTTGCAGAGTGATAATCATTGCGATTCTCTGCATAAACAAAACAGGCTGAAGAGCTGCAGAACTTTTCCCATAAAAGACACTATAAAAATGGGAGTTTCTCTCAGAACAGCACTGAATCAATAAATTAGCAGATTTTCCTTTTTAAAGGGAAATATTTAATATGAACAGCAATGCCAGAAATCAACTGCAAGCTTTTAAGGGTGAGGACTATGCACCTGTGGTTCTCAGCCTAGGCCTGACCAACTGCCACCCCAATCCTAATAGTAAAGCATAACTTTTGACTTCCACCGCTGACACCACTGCCAAAGCAAGCCCTCTAGACCTCACCTAGAAATTTTTAGACTGAAAACAGATTACATCTCATTACAGAAGAGAGCTACAGGAGCCTGGCTGGTAAGAGAAGACCATCTAAGTTACAAATCAGTAGCCCTTGGTAAGAACAGCTTTGAGGATTAGAGCCTATTGCCACACAGCACTACTTCCATAACACAAGCAGAAAATGGCAGATAAGTTTATCACATAATCCAACTGTTTCCCACAAACAATCTGATGTAATGATTGCAGCACTACTCACTCTCTGCAGAAGGCTCTTCCTCCTCTTCATCCACGTTAGCTTCCTCCGAGGGCAGTCTTTCACGTGCTCTATAAGGAGGCGGCAATTTCATTGGAGGTGGAGCCCCATACTTTCTCTAATGGATTCAAAATAAAATAATTACATGCTTTGTATCTTCCGTGCACAACAAAAGAAGTCCTAGCTACATGTGTACTTTCACAGCACTTAATTACAAAGCTAAAATCTGCAGCATAGGCTTTCTATGCAAGAAATCAGAACAAGAAGTGACACTGAACCTGAAGAAAGAAAATACAGCCATGCATGCACAGTTGTTGACAGAACACCTGTGTACCACAAACATGAAAGTATGAACATTAATCAAGGGTTAAAAATAAATATTAAATTATACCCCATTTTTCAGTAGAGATGCTTGACAACAAAATATCCCGGTACTGCTTGAAGCCAACACACTTTTAAATACAAAGCAAGAACTCAATGCAGCTACAAGAATATTTAGACATATTTCACCTCCATTTTAGCTAAAATTTAAAACATAATTTGAATTATAACTTACAATAAAATTCTATTACCTCACATAAATACAGGCAGCTCCGATAATGATGCATATAGCGGCGCATAACAGGCGTAAGGAATAGGCTCTGAATCTAATGAAAACAGCCGCTTGTTCGCCCGAACAAGTGTTTTTATAGCTCAGGGTAACTGGAGATTGCCTTAGTTTGCTATACGGTTTCACTAAATTACATTCAAGTGTATCCCATGCAACCCCACTACTAATAGCAGGATGCACTTTAGAAAGGGAACACCGAGTACGTTACGCCATTAGGGCAGCCAGAACGCTGTAATGAATTTCTGCTATAGCCAGGAATTACATCTCAACACCCAAACACCAAACCTACAATCAAATTTTCCATTGTGTACGATGAAACGTAAACCTGCATATAGATTTCTAAAATCCTGAGCCTAAACTTGTACAGAATAGTCTAACTAGCCAGCTGCAATACCAGCTTATATAGTGCATTTTCTGAGCTACTAACACTGGCATCGTCCCATTGGTTTAAAAAAGGCATTACAGAAAAATGCTGCACTGAAGACAGCATAACATTAATAAATGAAATGATTTCTATCCAATGGTAGTTAAAGTGTATAATAAGAGCACTTGGAGACATGACAGCTGTTTCCCCTAAGTACACAATACACCAAACAAGCCTTCTGCTTTTTGTTTGATCCCAGTAGAGGCAGAACTGTACAAAATCCAGAAGGCCTAAGAAATCTCAGAGGACTCCTGTTCTGTGTTACCAGCAGGTAAAGACGGAAAACCTGCAGCCCTACTTCCAGCTGCCTATGATGAACCAGTATCACTGCAATTTAATAACAACTCAGAGTCTAAAATTTGACCCTTTGTCTTTGTAAGACCTTAAACGTTTGGTAGAAAATCTGTGTGGAATTACACAAGACACCCAAGCTTATCCATTAGCTTGCCATGGCTCAGAAAGTCAAGCTTCTCTCGTCCCACTTAAAACCCGGGTGTGTAAATTGTGCTGAAGCACCCTGTTACACCATGTTTTTGAATTAGCACAGCTCCTTCCAGCACAAAGGCAAAAGCACAGCTTAAAACAGCCAAACAGCAAAATAACTTCAGTATCTGATTTGTCGATAAGAAGCTCAACTGTTTTAAGTGTTTAAATAGAAAAACCTTCAGTATTGAAAAGATAATTCATCACGCAGGAACAGGCAGTTTTTTCAGCTCGATATGGTCGCTTTCAAACCCAACTCTTTTGTGCCACTTTGAAGACAGGACTGGAAATATCAGTGATTTCCCATAGGGAAGCAGACTAGTAATCCACTAACAGCAAATCTTTCCAACTCAGAGATGCCCTTACTGCAGCACAGTGTGAATGCTTTGTGAATTAATGTTCAAAGCTAAAAAGGAGCTGCGTATTTAGGCAATGAAACTCTTCTATATTCCACCCACCAGTTTACAGGACCAGTAGACTAAAAAGGTCTGAAAAAGATTAGGTTCCCTCTTTAACCTCCAAACGCTATAGAATGCGACACGCTGGAGTCCTAGAGATTAAAGGTAACACATTGCAAGTGGATGAGCATTTCTCAGATTAGAAATACAGATAATAAAACCACAAAAAATGGACTGTAACTGCTTCATTATAACTATTATTCACTGGCATGAAAGCACAACTTCAACACCTTTCTTGATTTTTTGGAATAGCTGAGCCTCACAGCATCTGTATCTGACAGGATCTGAAACAAGTCATACAAACGCTTTCAGAGACAGAGGGCCTTCTCGGTTGTACAACGAACACTAGACAGAGTTGGATCAAACCAAAACTTCACCATATTCATCGTTGACATTTAAACCGCACCAAGCAAAAGTTATTGTCCACACTAACTGTGTCTCTGCTCCTCCAGTCCGGATACCCTCAAAGTCGTACCTGACCTACACTCGTAAGCACAGTTCCCAGGAACAAGGCATTGAGGAAAATACTTTGGCCATTAGAGCAACCTGGCTGGGAATGAAAAAATATTCTTTCCCCTTTTTCTAGTGACTAAAACAAATCCACTGGTTTATATTAAACATATTTTTTTTCCCTTTTAAAAAATCTGCTGTGAGGTTTTTCAAAAGTTCCTGTGCAGTAATCGCTTCACAATTAGCAGCCCAGCTACAGATCACTTGGTCATTTCCTTGTTTTACACAGCAATAGGAAACATAAGAGACCTGGCTGATTTAATTATCCTATAACATGATTTTACTGAATTTCAGGCAGCCTCACATTAAGGATATTATTTGTTACATGTTATTATTTCTCTATTTCCACTGCACAAGGAGAATCAATTTGCCTCCCTACGGAGCAAGACAGGTACTTCCAGAAAAATGCCAACGAAGAGCTGTAATAAGTGCAGGGTTTCAGCACCAGGGGAGACCACAGAACATTAATCAGAATCCTGCCGTGCATTTGGCAGAAATTTGGCAAAAAGGTACTTGAATCAAAGATATTTCAACAAAGCACTTCAAATTTCACTTCAGACTTCACTGGGGCTCATCATACAGTTATAACGCGTGTTATTTCGTAAAATTTGGGTGTAGCATTAAATGAAATACATACCTTTTCACTCTTATTTTCTTTGTTTGCATCCTGATCTTTGCTGACTTTGACTCCCTTAGGCTGTACAGCAGAAACCACCTGAAAAAAACAACATATATATTATATACAATTAGCATTATAGTTGCAAAACAAACATCGAAGGTAATGACACCAATAAAGCTCTATCCAGCGCACTCTCTTCATTTTGTCCCATGTAGAAGTACATTGCAGTGCAGTTTTGAGTTACATGCTTTTACTGAAGTTATAAACATGCTCTGTTTTTTCAGTGCTCACTGTTTGATACCTAGACCCATCTCTCCATTCAATTAAGTATTACTCTGAAGTCAACAACATGAATGTACACACTTGATATAAACCTCAGTATGGAGTCAGTTCTTAAAATATCAGTTGTTAATTATTCAAAGCTGATTAATATGTTTGCCCAGGGAGTCAGGAAATAGAGACCAGTGTCCGTGCACATAGACACCTTATAAAAGAATACATTTAGCCACTACATAATATTCCTCCTTGCTGTTCTTTTTTCTTACAAGGGGAAACATTTAGGGTAGTTTGATTACAGCTGGTGGCAGGCACACAGTTTAAGTGCCACCAAAATACCCAAGTAATATCTCATATTATATCGAAAGTATATAGAAGTCTTGTATTTATTTATTTTTTTTGCATGTACTTCAAGGCATATAGAATTGTATGCCTTTTCTTAGGCAGGCTTTAAGAGGTTTCTTGCCTTGAAGATGAGGAGACGCCTAAATCTCTTGTAATTTAACTTGCTCTGAAAAAACTGCTTGAGGTTTCTGTGGTGATACATTTTACATGGAGCTGCTAGAGGGAATCTGGCTACTTTTCATCATGCTTTTGTTCTTTTGGATAACAGACCATATTTTTAGATGATGAAATGCAAACAAATTAAAGCACACAGGGCCAGAATCAATTGCACATATGGGAGAACCGAATTAACACCTAGTCAACAAATTTGTATCTACCCAACTTACATCAGAAGAACATGGTTTTGAATCGGGCCAGATAAGTGATCATATGGTCTATAAGCAGAAACTCTGGCAGGAAGGATAGACATAAAAATTGACAGATCTTGCAAAAAGAAATTTATCCAAGTTTAAAAGAAGATGTATAATACACATTTATTAATTTTTGGAATAAAAAGTAGGAATAAACTCACTTTTGGTAAGTTAGACAGACTCTGAACTACGAACACAACAGGATTTCCTGCATTCTTGATAGCTTCTACTGCTTCCTCGTGTGTGGCATTCTGTAGGTCTATCCCAGAAACCTAAAAAATATTGTTTATTTTCATTAGGTAGCTTGTCTGTTGCACTGAGCCTTTACAAGGGATCACAAACATTCACAGGTTAGTGTGTATGAGGAAGGTAACAAAATCAGTCAACAGAAATTATTTTTGAAGGATTTTTCCATGATACTTCAAGGAAAAGCATATTGCTTAGAATTTATTCATAATAAAGATGGCCATATGTTTCACAATAATTCTAGACAAAAACATAATGAGTAAGACTCTCACAGAATGCTGGGTATAGTACAACTCTTTCAGACTCTACTTGTTTGTGAACTAAATGTGTTTTGAAACGGATTTTCAAAACACCACACACAACCCTGAAGCACATACAAAAATGGCATTCCCAACTGTCATCTCTGACTGTGTTGATTTTCACTTATTTTTCTCCAAATGAATACTTCTGAATCTGGGCTCCCCAAGGCGATAATGCCATTCACACCTAAGCCACTTCCCATAACCAGGATTTTCCCTTAAACTGTGGTTAACCAGACTGTTAACTACCCCAAATTAATGGACAAAATAACAGCCCGAATTTCAGTATGCACTTCTATATTTATAATTTAGGCCTACAAGTTAGGGCATAAATTATTAGTTATTATTCATTTATATAAGTTTTTTTTCCCCTTTCTCATTTCCCCATCAGATAGCTATCTTTTCTTAAATATACGGAAGAATGTTAAAAGATCTCCACAGCTTGACATTTAAAAAAGAAAAGATGACACTAGGGATATATATTTTTTTGGTTTTCAAAACGCAGTGTCATCAATACTTCGCGTAAATGGTGGCTGTGTTTTGTTCTTCCCTCCATTCTCCCAAAGCCGAGACAAACTTTATTTCTTAAATTGAAAAGGTAGGTTTATCTGCATTTACCTCTAGTATTTTATCTCCAGTTTTTAAAGCCCTTGTTCTTCCTGCTGGGCTGTCTTCCAAAACTTGTTTGATAAAGATCCCTTTAAGTTCCTCTCCATTCTTCAGGCGCTTTATGACAGTTTGTCCACCAACAATACTGATTCCAAGAGACACATGTGGGTCTCTGAAGATCTCAACACTGAAAAAACACACGCAGAAGTCTAACAGCTTGAAACAGTTTTTTAAGCTATTAAATGCAAAGCGTTAAATAAATGTAAGCTTTTGGTCTTTCAAGGCTGTTTAATAGAGCAAAGGGATGAAGCCAATAGCCTAAGAATGCTCTCAGCAGAGGTGGCTTTTTACCCTCAAGCAGTCTTCACCCCACAGAAAGAAAAAAAAAAAACACTGTTGCCTGTCCACGCCCACTGTGCTTCCAATAGGCTTTTAGTTTAGAGAAAGTCATGGTAAAACAGGCAGGTCTTCAAGTAAACAAACTCAGCCTCCTTTAGTTTGAGGAAATTGACTGGAAATGGCAAAAACTGCAAGTGGTATGCTAAACAAATGATAAAATAAACAAACAAAAAGTTTCATGCAACTTTCCGAACACTGGCTTCTGTGTATTAGTTGCATATTCATCAGCTAAAGCAGAATTTATTTAATATTGTACTTAAGACCATAAAGTCAATTTACCTAAAAATGTTAACAATACAATGAGAACGTGGTAAGAGCTGGATGACAATTCAGATTACGCCTCAAAGTTTAGTAGAAGACCCATGGAAAAGGAGACGGCAGCATTATGTGCATTGTTCACACCTAGTAGGTACTGAATGAACACAAACTTGTAGAACATCCAATATGTAAAACCACCAAGCTTTCCCAAGTCAGCTCTATAAATAGAAGGTGTAATTCTGTTGAACATCTGTTAAAAATCCACTGTATCTAAGAAAGCCCAAGGTACACAAGTACCCTAAGTTACCGAGAGAGGAGGGAAGAAAAAGAAGAACATAAGAAATAATCAGGCTCACAGAAATAAAGACATAAGGTAAATGGGGAGAAATGATGTAAACATATCAACATACGTCCGTGGTGGTCCCCAGTGGCTGAAGTTTGGAGTTTCTTCTCCTTCTCCTTCTTCTCTCTCAGGCAGTTCACTAATTGGGGGCAGAGGGAAGGGAGAATAAAAAAAAAAACACATCAGCTATGCCAGGTCACAATTCCTTGCATATTTTGTATCTGGCAGTGTGACAGCAACGCCTTCGCAGAGTGTCCAGTTTAAATCAAATGTGCACGGTCAAAAGACTAGACAGGAATTTTTGTATTTAGGTTTAAATGTACTTAAGGAATGCACCAGAAATAAACATGATGGGCAGGCCAAATTTATTAGCTGTTCTGCGATACACACACTTCCACTGCTGTACCTTATTCTAAATGGCTGTTTAGGCAGTTAACATTTACTTTCTGATTAATATGCTGTGATACTTACAGAAGGATATAAACATGATAAAGCCAGTCTAGCTTACCAGAAATCTTAGTGTGATGCAACTGAGAGAACAGATCCTGGGCGTTCCATTAAACACCCCAAACAGGGTGTAATTAAACTTTTATACTACATATGACTCATCTCTTCACGGAAGAGGAATGGGAGTATCAAATTGCATGTCCCCACAGAACGGTTGAAACAATCCATCCTTGCACGTATTTTTGGTAGACCTGAGAGTTGTCCCGTAGACCCACTCACCCAAAACTAGTGGGGGAAGCAGGGGACAATTTACAGGTGTAGCAACTGCCTGTGACCAGTGCCAGCTCAAGGCTTCCCAGCAGCACTGGCAAGATTAAACTTTTCCTGCACAGGCCTGAGGACCATGGCTGAACTGCTCTTCCCAAAAGGAAGAGGGAGAAGAACAAAGGAAAAGAAAAAGCAAGAGGACGGAGATCTGGCAAGGAACTAAAGGGAAAGCTCTTTAAGAAGTAAAGACCAATGCTGCCAGTGAAGGCTACATCCCTCTCCTCCAGGTCACATCCGTTCTTCTGGCTCTCCCCTCTCTGTGGGAGAAGTGAAGTAGGTGGCCCAGTACTCAGGAAGAAATATGGGAAGTAAGGATTCAGTAAGGTTTTAAGTCACAGAACTGGCCCCTACCGAAGTACATCTCAGAGCAGCACAAAGATTTCAACAATCAGTTAAAGCAAAGAAGGAAAAAAGTTATGAGTATTAAGCAAAAGTCATCTGAAACCTGAAGTGTTTCTCCATACCTGTATGACACTGTTCTGGGCTGAGCTAAGGTGGTAACTCTCCCAGATTGCTGGTTGTTGCAAAAACCAAAATCCTCCCCTTTTAGTTCTTCCTTTTCAATAGCTTCTAGGTCAACAGCAAGCCCAGTTACTTTAGAGTCGATCCAAAGCTTCGTACCTGAAGAAGTAAAGGTGTAGATGTAAACTTTTGCTTCCTCTGTCTCTGCATCTTCTTGTCACCTTCAGAAATAAACCCCTTAGCTCACCATGTTCCAAATGTGGATGGTGTGTGATGATCAAGAGACTCAGTGATACAGAACACAATACAGAACATTTATTTTGAAGGAAATTTAAACCACACTAAACTCTTTTTTATAGCAGCTGGCTTCTGATGTACCTTCTGTAAGGCAATAACAGGAAATGCCAGATCTTTGTGGAACTGAGACATGCTTAGGTACAACTTATGTGACAGATGTTTCTCACAAAAACACGATTAGGAACAGTGAATCCATCCTTCATGCAGGGAGAGCATTGCAAAGCCCTGCTCCAGCACGGATGACTGATGTCAATTTGGTGCCATAAATATCAACGTTAATTAAACCACCAGAGCTCCTTGCCAGAGTCATTAGTCTGCCATTGTGGTTAACACAGCTCCTGCTGTACGTGATGCAGGTGACAAAGAAAGGAAAGAACCTCCTTTCACCCAGTGAGTGCTTTCTCAGGCAGGCTGATAAATTAGTTTGCTGTTGACATACCAAATCCTAACCATTGATTGGGAGGGTGAGGGAGAATTGAAAATTAATTTGGCCTTGAAGAGGTACCTCAAATCATACATACTGACGCGATGAAAAAGCAGCAATTCAGATTAAATCTGAAGAAAATGCATGCTGAAATTTTCACCCCAATCCTTCTCCCTCCAAGAAGTCACTTCATTCATTTCAGTGCATCCATTACCACTCGTATTTCCTGAGTTCCTCACTGCTGCTCTGAGGCAGCCTGGAGAAGGTAAGAGTTCTGCCAGCAAGAGTCTGGAGACCACACATAAACCCAATAGGGGAAAATCCTCACATGCAGGGACAACCACCTCACTCATTTGAGACACAGTATGGAGACTGGAAAGGCAAATTTTCATGTCCATTCCAATGCACATGAAGCCATCAGAAAAAATAGACCAGACTCACAGTTTGTTGGGCTGCTGGGAAACTAAAAAGGTTGCTACAGCTTCTCGTACTGCAAACAGGCCCATGAGCTGCTCCAGGAAATCTCCTCCACTGAACTACAAAACTATATTCAGAGCTGTTGCTGAGTACAAGGTCTCCAGCCACCTGGCAAGGAGAAACTTTGCTCCTGAGTACAGATTACAAAACCAAAATGCAATCATGTACCATAGAGTTCATTTGCATATGTTGGTTGTGGCAAAGTTACCTCTGAAGTCTGTCACATCTATCATTATTATTATTGTTAAGTGTGAAGATCCATAGAATCAGCAGTCAACAGTAACTGAGACAAATTCCTGACAGAAATTACATGCGTAAACAAAATAGCTCAAGCCTGGAGTCCTCCTGGGGATGTAGCTAGACAGAGGAAAGTGATTCTTCGCAGACAGGACAAAGCTGCAGCCACTTTCAATATTACTTGCGACAACTGTAGGTAAACATTTGAAGAAGCAGCAAGAAAACGAAGCTGCAGCCTATTAAAAGCCAGACTGCCTTGAGCCTGCAGAGCTCTTCATTTGAATATTTTATCATTTGAAAGACTGAAAACAAATTTGCGCTTTGGTATAAAAGTGAAATTTCTAAATACAAAATTACAACAAATGAAAAAACTTTTTACGAACCTAAATCCATCTGTTTTTCTGTTCCTGACTGGGTAGCTTCAGTATCCAATCTGCCTTTTTGATAGCTGCTGTGTGCTGTAGTTCCAGAAGACAGCGAACTTACGCTAGCATTTTCTTCATACTTCACCGAAGAGAAAAAAGTAATTAAAGTTAGAAGGCAATAGCAGCAACTTATATAGAGATATTTAACATGAGCATTGATTTTACAGCAAACGTTCACATTTCCTCAACTACATTCATATTTCCGTATTCAGATAACTATGAAATACTAACCGTTCATCTAGGCACTATATTAAGGAGAGGTGTGAAAAATATATTACGCGATTGCGATATAAGCAATTGCATCTTTCTACCTGCCTGCAATCCAGGCAGAAAGTTGTTTACTTCTTGTTCATTTGTTGTTTTTAGTGACAAATGTATAGACTGAACATTGTGCACTGTGGCATAAAACTGCCAGCAGAAGCTACAGTGTTAGCCTGTTTACGTACATAGCGCATAAGGAGATAAGTCAGACAAAACCTGAAACGCTCTGTTGCTGTGACATTAAATCCTTTTCCGCTTTAGTTTCTTCCTATAAAAGCATGGAGCTTAGAAGCTGGTGCACGGAAGACTGAGGTTATCACTTTTTTCATTAGCGAGTGAATGAACAACAACTCAGAAGGAAAAGATATTCTCAAGAATACTTGAAGTAGTCATATGAGTTTTGCAATTTACCCAAAACTCTGTCTCCTCCTGCTCCTTTATCTACCAGAAGTAGATATAAAAGGTATCTTTTTACCATTGCTTCTGCCATATCATTTTTCACTCAACTCCATCATCATCTAGCTCAAGGAACTGACTGGGTCTACAACTAATGAGGAAAAGATGGAGTTCCTTTCACTGACATTGCTGCTGAGGAGCCTGGCCTACTAAAACCATAACCTGACTCCAGCTGTTACTGAAATGCATCAGGTTACTAGAGCTTCCAAAAAAAGAAGTGAGCCCAGGTGTCTGAGATGGGAAAGAAGAGCCAAGTACAGGATGCCTGTAAATGGACTAACCAGAGCGTGTGCCTTATTCAAGCAGGTCAACGTACAGACACTAAGGAACTCAACAGAACCTTCCCAAGTATACAAAAGGATAGATGGTGTCCACTAGAGGTACCCAGATCTCATCTAGTAATTAAAACAAGAAAGATTCCTTACAGAGTTCAGATCTGGAATTTTCCTTGAGGTGTACAGGCCTCACGGTCAGGGTACAGCACTGAGCCCTGCGCAGCACTACTTACCATTTGCTCCTTACTGAATGGGTATTCCAGGGACTGCTCAGGACTTAAGTTAACGCCAGATCTGAAGTCTTGTGTTTTAGCTGCCTCAAGTTTCTCAGCCCATTGGTCTGTATTGAGGTTCTTCTCTGAGCCTGCTTCCTGCCGATGCGAGGCACTGTATTTCAGGAAGTCTAAATGGTCTTCATACACATCATCTACCAACATCTCCCGTTCCTCATCCACGTCTTCTGTTCTGGGTTTCCAAAATTCACGCATCTCCCAGGACTCCTTCTCGTACTCATTGTCATTTTTAGAAAGCTGGAATGACCTTCCCAAGTCCAAAATTGGTTCATCAACAGCTTCTTCTTTAAAAGGTGTTTCATCTCTGAAGCCCTGCATAAAACATTAGAGGAATATAGATTTTTACATTTGGTTTCTTGCTAACTCTTTTAAAGCTGTTTTATGTTAGAACTGTATTAAAATTACATCCTGATTTTTAAAGTGAAAATCTTCTACCTTATGCATTTTTTTCTCAAAGAAAATGCACTCTCTGACTTATGATTTTAATAGCAAAAGTAGGCATTGCAATTTCCTTTAAATATAACGAAATGTAAGTTGGACAGCTCAGATATTGCTGCAGCAATATCAATCAGCTAACCAATCTAGACTCAAGTTAGGGAACGAGGATTATTAAATTTCACTAAAAACTACAGGAAAAAGCACATACAAATCCAGCTAGTGTCTTTGTGGCTCGAATTATTGTCATTGCTCTGTGGATGCACGCACATTTCTTACAAAACAACCGCAGCAGTTAAATACAAGAAGAGCCTGAGAGCTGGCTGACAGTAGGACAGATGACCGTATACTCAAAAAAAAAAAAAAAGACATAATTGGCTGCTCACACTCTAATAAATAATTTGCTGTTTAAAACAGTAGAGAACTCAGTTTTCTACTGAGTTCAAACCACAGAGCAAGGTGCAACAAAACCAAAAATACATTCAACCCTGCACCAAAAGATCTTGCTCAACACTTCTTTTTCTGTCACTTGTAATGTGCCCCCCAGTTTCCAGTGCTCTGTGTTTCTCCTAAATGGAATGGGGAGCTACTCAGTGGCTCATGGGGTGAGTCTGACTACAGCTTGAGCCTGCACAGGTGTCTCCAAAATTTTACACCTTGCAGAGCGACCAGAAAGCTTGCCACACATTGAAAGCTCTCCTCAGGCTACCAAGCACGTACGCCCAAACCTGATCTTCAGGGCACCGAGACCCCAAATACTGAAACCAATCTACAGATTCAGGGGTCCTGAATCAAAATATTTTTCTTTCTGCTTCCTTCCCCTTACCATGCTCCCCAAGGTACTTCACTATTTCTGACCCTTAATGTCAGAATTCTGTGTTGTTAGAAAAAGCCTCAGACACTGCCAGAAAGTGCTCATAATTCAAATGAGAGTCAGGAAAGAAAGCAAGAGACAGACAAGAGCATAAGGAAACAACACAGTAATGCTAGCTGGCACGAATGCACCACATTAATAGTCTAGAAATTACCCCATATTCATAGGCGTTAAGTGTTCCTTTTTGCCCTGTGTACCTTGATCTCACTAAATACCTGATCTGAAGAGATTCTGATTCTCTTCAACATTACTTCTTTTCATTTTGTTTCTGCAGCATCGTTCTCCGAACACTGTAGGCTTGTAAGAGGCACCAGCTTCATCACAATCTAAAGCAGTTGACTTTGCTCAGAAACAAGACAGCGATTTGTATTGCCATCTCCCGATACAGCACGTAGGTACGTATAACCACACACTGCTGCACTGCAGTACCAGGCTCTACCAACGGAACAGGGAATCCTGCTAGCACAATAGTGAAGTCTACTGTTGGAGCGTATAAAATGTTTAAGATTTTTGTTTTGAGTCAGCTTCGTCAGCACTGTGCTAGAACACCAGAGCACAAGCCATCATGGCACACCACTCTTGGCTCTCATATGAGCAGATAAGGTAATAAATGGATGGCATTTTTATAACACTTCTCCATGCTACCATCGATTCTGTCACACATAAAACAAAACCAAACACAAGCAAATACCCCTGCTTGTATTTTGTACAAACTGATTATTACAGTTCCTATATTCACCAGGACTGAGATTCAATACTCTATGTACAGATACTTAATAACATTACCTTTATTTGGGAAGTAGGGAAACAATCTGAGCTGGCAGAGGACTGATTTCTCTGCCAGGAACTCTTCCTATACACCTCATGAGCAATAAATTCCATTTTGCCTCATGAAAATCAGTAACACGTCCAAGATAATTTCTATGTAGTACACCTACATCTACCCCATAATAGTGCTCCTTTTGGTGGTCCTAAAACATTATTTCAGCATTAAAGTTAGGTTTGTGTCCACAGAGAGGTAGACAGGTTTAACAGTATGAAAATCTAGAATTTATTTTTATCAGGGTGTTGTAGTTCAAGATGATCCCTTACATACTCTCTTTTTCCGTCTAAAAAGAACGCATTTACCAATGTGAATTAATTCACATTTGTGGAGCATTTGGAAACAAATGACAAAATCTCTCCCCCTCTCTACAAGTCAGTACTGCAATACGATCGCCTATGACCATGGTATCTGAGTTTCTCTCACTGTCTTTAGTGCTTCATCCTCCCACAATCAAGTTACTTCTCAGAAAAAAAAAAAAAGGAAGAAGAACTGAAGAAGAGACTAAAGAAATTACTCAAGACAATACAGGAAGTCTATGAAGGAGAAATCTCAAGCTTGCCTTGTACAGCAGACTAATTCTTTGTTTTGCTTCATTGTAATACAAAAACTACTAGTAATATAGCATTCCTATTTCATATCCAAGGTATCCCAAGGTATTTTAATCATACAGTAAATTTGATAGGGCAGTCCAGGAACTGCATTGGGAAGTACAACGTATATGCCTGGTGTTCACAGCACAATTAGCATACAGTTAGCTGTTAGAATCTAGAGGGAAACTAACCTGAAGCATATCCAACACTGAAATCTTATCTGAAGGGCACGCTATCTTCTGACTTTAAAATGTTATTTCCTGTCCTATAAACTTCAGCTGAACCAAAAGAATAACCAAATACCTGTGGTGCTTCAAGTATTATTGAGAAATTATCTGTTGGCTCTGGAGATCCAGGGCTGGGTTTAACGCTTCTGGTATCCACACCGTGCATGTTCTGTTCCTCTTTGCTTTCTCCCTAAGAAAGGTGATCAAAACAGTAAGTCAGTAAGACAAAACAAAGAACTAAAAGCTCACATTTCTCAATAAACAAAAGGGAAGAAGGATAGACAGCTGTTGGAAAAGAGGGCGAAAAAAGTAACAGAATGATAAAAGGGAAAGTCACCACTGGAGAAGATGATAGAATAATACCTGTTCTCTTCAGGATATTAGTACGCATACAGTTAAAAAAAAGATGCAGAGGAAAGACAAAGATAAGAACAATGACATAGCACTTTTTTTTTTCTTTAGAAAAGGAAAGAATTTACTTAACCTTCCTACATTTTTATTTCACCCCTCCGCTACCAGTTTGAATTACAAGCGCTTTCTATTGGATTGTGCTTTACTTTAACTAATTTTGAATGCTTGCCCTTGATCAACAATACCGCAGTGTTCACAAGTAAACTACTGCCTATTCCAAAGCCCTGATTCCAGAAAAAAAGGAAATTCTACTTAAATTTACAGTCTGGATTCCAAACAGATTAAGTTTCTCTGATGTGATTGGAGCTCAAGCAAGCACTTAGCAGTGTCTCAAGAGTGAAATGGACTTTAGCACATATTTGATCAATTTGCCAAATTCCTTGAACCACATTACGCCTATGCATAAGGCCAGTTCACACCCAGGTTTGCCCAGACATGTCTTCTGATTCCATTTGGATGGTCTTTCAGATGAATTTGACAACACCAGTTTCCCCATCAGACCTTTAGGCCTTAGAGCTGCCCATTTGCCAGCTACCCAACACATATCCGAGGTGCACAAACAGCAAATAAGCAGCTTTCCACCTGCATATGAATTTCTCCCCCAAAATACAGCAACCCGATCTACATGTCACAGAATGAGACAAAAAAAAAATTGCAGTTCTTACCACCAAAGGTTTGCAGATTCCAAGAGAAACTCTTCCTGGCGGCACAGATTTCAAAACTTCCACTGCCTCTGCCAAAGTTGCACTGTCCAAATACTTCTCATTGACAAACACCAAGCGGTCACCCGGTAAAAGCTCACCACCACGTTCAGCTACTCCACCTGCCACCAAAGAGCTGATCACAATGGCTGTTCTTGTTGGATCTAAGGGATCCTGAAAAAAAAAAAAAAATCCCCAGAAAGGCAATGCTTATTTTGAACAGGTAAAAAGAGCAGTTAAGCATGCTCCTCATCTTATTCTACACAATAGAAGTTTGCTAAGACATTAAAAAGGACTGTCTACTAATACAGTCATGGCTTGCAGATTGCAAAAAGAAAGGTTTGCAGCAGGGAGATATTCTGTCACTTGCCTAATCCATTAAGAAATTTTTAATTCTAAAGCTGACTGATGCCCTGCCTGCCCTCTTCTTACATACGGAGAAACAGCCAGGCCAACCTGCAAATAAAGAAACAACACTGGCACTCTTCCACAACCCTCCATCCAGCCTGCTATGCGCTAGTGTTACATAAAATAACCATTCTGCATGCTATTTGAGAGCTTCATAGCAGCAAAAATGGTTTTAAAGATCACTATAAGATTAGAAACTTAGTTTAAAATATTAGTTTATTAAATTTAAGAATTAAAATTACAACATACAAGAAACAGCACTATGCATTTACTGAACTACTGCTGTATTGGTGCTTTGTGAAATCTACAGGACAACTTCCAGAAATTTTCTCCACTCATGAAGCTTCCTTAAGAAAGAGCAGAGGATCAGCACCAGAAAAGCAACTAAGCTCTTTACTGAGGACACAGCACTGCAGTGATGAATACAGACAGAGCAATGTGAAGCAGACAGCATCATACACATTGGAGAAACTAAACTGATGAAAAGAAATTCACTTCATCACGTTTTTTCCAGTATTTACCTTTGCATTGTTACTTCTATCATAATTATGTCATTTCTATCACACATTCAGCCATTTAAAATTTCATCCTCAATCCAATGAAACAATCAAAAATTATTACAATATGGCAGAAAGACACTCAGAAGTCTTTTTTTTTTTTTTTTTTTTTTAGATCAGAAACCCTCCTTCTCCTCCCCCTAAGTGCTCATAAAGTTCAGAAAAGTTCCTTGTATGTATGCACTGTGTCTTCAAAAGCATAACCACGAACTATTATTCCCTCAGGACCTGCATCATATTCAGGGCATGGGAGGGACCAAAAAATGCAGAATCCCAATCATAAAGACCACCATGAATTCACACTTCAGTGTTAATTTGAAAACAGGAATGTTTTTTTTTCACTCCTTATTTTTATACAACCATACACTACTTTCCAAGAGAACATTTTTTAAGGTATGTACAAACATATGAGGCAATGAACATAATATCTGCAAGTGGCTGAAATCAGAGGAGTGAAATTAGAGTTCAGCAGGAAGAGCCATGCTGAGGATGGATTCAAGTAATACGTACTAGTAATAATTCTCTGTTGTTCTAATGCTTAACCCCATCATTTTATAAACTTCACAAACACTGGGTGTCAGCATCGTAGGAAGAGACTTCCTTGCTAGCATCATGCCACGATAACCAAGCTTAGGAACTTCCCTCTGCTGCACATCGCTGTTCTGCCTACTGAACGAGTGCCAGTTTGCTCGGCTGTCCGACGGCTTGTACCTCGTACAACGCAGAGTGGAAAGGATTTCATGTGTTTCAAACACCAAGCTATTCGCATTGTGTACACTTCAGGAATTACTAGAAGGCAAAAAATAAACCCCAACAAACGCAGGAAGTCCAGAAAAGTACAAAAGGATTCCGAGAAGTAAAAACAACAACAAAAAAGTTTGCTTTAAAAGAGCTGAATTTTGAAAATGTAAAGTTACTGCTGCCCTTTGTGTCCAGAGGCAGCTTTGCCTGGCCTTACCAAGAAAACCACGTGCCCAACCATCCTGAGGATGGCTGAGCACAGAAGAAATACTCCGTTTGACACAGAATCTTGAGAGGTTTTCAATTCTGGGGTTTGCTCCAACACATAAATAACCTTTTGGACTTCTTTGCAAAACCAGGATCATGTTAGGACAGCCGTTTTGAAGCAAGGAAGGCACTGCTTGCACTAGGAAGGCTTTGCTGATAGAACCAAACCAGCAAGTTTTCTTATCATCGGCTCATCTTGCCATGGCAAGCAAGGTTTATGCTGGCTCCCTAAATGGGTGAACGCTCTCTCAGCAAAGCTGCACCTTTGCTGACACAGCAGCTTTCATACTATAACTTCTGCTGGCTTGGCTATATTGATTAAAAAACCTGAACAAAACAAAACCAGCACTCATCTTTACTGATGCACATAAGCTGACAAAGGTTTGCAAGCGAATGGCTGGCCCGGTAATTATGGCACTGGCTGAGAACGTAGGAGAACCAAGCTCAACTCCCTGCTCTATCTGATCCAAAGCTTCTCTCCTTTTGGTTCCAGATCAGAGGCACTGAAGCAGGACATGGGAATCCCACCATTAGCTTCTCCTATACAGATATTCAAGGCCAGTGGCCGAGCCACCCCTTTTCTGATGACACACAGTCCTGTTTCAATGCAAATTTTCACTGAAATCAAAATATTTTGGCATGAATAAATCAGCGTGTTTTGATAAGATTTAGTCTAGCTGACAAAATGTTCCAACCAAGTGTAATCCTGATGTTAACAAGGAGAACGGTAAGAGCTCCTGCAAACACATGCAGCTGCCGCGCAGTAAAGGTCTGAGAGCAGCAGGGTTAGCAGCACCGCCGCGCAACATCTCACGGAGAGCCTAAGTCGGGTATCAGAACTGCTTCACAAAAAGCAGTAAAAGAAATCTGCTCAAGAAAGGGAACTGTATCAAAACCCATTGATCAGGCAAATACAAAACAAAGGTTATAACTCCACTGCTGGTTTCAAGCAGAGGGAGCTATTGTACAGGAAGAGAAGAGCAATGTAGGCTGCACGGTGACAGGGTTAAGCCCGTAATGCGGGCAGTGCTGTAACAGCCCCACGTGTTCGTTACCAGCACCATAAATCACAACGCGACTGCCGAGAGGAATGCAACAAAAGCCACATGTGGAGACAGAGACCTACCGAATTTCAAGGTGCAATTACTGATACATATCTCTATGACTTAACGTGAGGGTGACTGCCACTGTGGGTCGCACCGTGCTTTTCTTACGAAAACAAAAGCAGCAATGGTTTTTGGGAACCTTGCCTTACAATTTCAACTCGAACGCACCCTAAGGAACACCACCTGCTAAAACAAGACAGCAGCCGTTAAATTCACATTCATGTCTTGTAAACAGTGAGTACAACTGGACAAGCAGTGCTAGCAGCCAGCTGAAAACCAGATTCTCACTTTCTGTACTAAGTGCAAGAGACAAGCTCGCCCTGGAGTGCCCTGACGGGCTTTGGGGCCACCTCCACAGTAAGAGACCCGCCAGAGCCATTCGAGGTCACTGACCGACGCTGACTGGGACTGTACGCACCTACCCTGAGGCTCTTGATTCACTTGCCTTCTGTTAAGCCAGATAATAGTGATTTTTAGTCACTAGCAGTCAAGGTCTGCACTTCAGTCTGCTTTACAGCAAAGAGCCCATTTACTTGGACGCAGTTTCCAGGCAGGGAAGAACCCCCGTCCCCAAGCCCAGCGCTGAGATGTTGCAGTAATGGCACATTGCTGGGATACAGCAGGGACTCCAGGTGGATAGCTGAAGCAGTTATATTCCCACAAAACCCTGTGTTACAGCAAGGAGGGAGTGTGCACAGGACAGCCCTGTGCACGCCGAACCAGGGCTGGTACCTTTAGCAAGGAACTTGTAACCTCGGCGTACTGCACGAAGGAACCCTTCGTGAACAATGAGGAGAAGGAATCGCACTGGAAAGTAAGGCTGTCCGAAAAAACTCCTCACTCGCAAGGCACTGATACAAATTCAAAAGAAAGAAAAAAAAGGATTACACACAAAAAAACCTGCAACTTGTATGAATAATGAAAGCTGACCACTGCTGTGCATCAGCAGCAGCCCTGGATGCTGGCCTCCAGGTTACCCTCGGAGAAGGCAGTACGTTGTGGCTGTTGTCTTTCCCTTTGTGCTCGAGCCAGCCACGGAGTATATGAACTTGTTCAAAATAGTCACAATTTATTCACACTTAGCACACCGTATATTTAACTGCACTGAACCGGAGTTTTTCCCTTCCCCCCTACCGCTCCTCATCAAAATCCACCAATGTTTCCTGGAGGCCAGGTGTCAAATTTTTCTCCTCCTTTTTAGAGCCTCATTTGTTCTGGCTTCATTTAGCAGTGCAAAGAGTCAGGCAGGGGCCACTGCAGTTGCTGCCTCTGGGATCCCTGCGTTTGGAGCAGTACGAAGTCTCTTAAAAACCTGAGATCTGCTAAAACGTTAGGAGTCCCAGGAGGACGGAGTTAACAGAGTCCTACGTGCACCGCTGCCGGTGCGTAACCCCGCTGCGGCTCCAAGTCAGGGTCCCACCGGTGACGCTCGCTGCCAGCACCCAGCATCCACGCTCCGTGAGCTATCCTTCGGAAACAAGTCTGGAAATACAACCAACACGGATTACCTCTGTCCATCACACCGGAAAATTAAAATGATACCAATCTCCGACAGCAGAGGTTTCTGCAGCAGCCCCCAGAGGGCACTGCAGGCCGGCCCAGCCCAGGGCGCCCACCCCGAGCACCCAGCCAGGAGCAGGGCGCCGGGGGCCGGCTGTGCTGCGACTCGACTGGATGTAAGCAGCTACCACATTTTCTGGGGTTTTGTTTGTGTTTTTCCTCTTTAAAGGCTCATATGAAAATGTAAGACAAAGCCGCGGGTGACTGACATTTACTGCACCAAGTCACTCTCACTCACTTGCAGGCTATATTAGTTTTGGCACCGTGCAAGATCTAAATTCAGCTCGCCTGACTTCCTAGAATATTTTAGCTTTCTTCAAGCAACAAACTGCCTGCTGCCACACAAACACTCCTCTGAAAACACACATCAAAAATAGCATGGCAAAGAATCCCAAAAGAAACAGTTTGAAACTTTTTTTTCCCTGTACCAATTTTGATTTATCTGAACAATTTTACAAGTGCCAATTTGTATACTGCAGGTTTTTGCGAGAGAGCCAAAACAAACACATGTTAGAGCTCAGAGGTCAGAGCAACCCAGCTTCATTACATTTTGCATGGGACCACTTCCAGGTCTAACATACATATACATATTTAAAACTCTCCAGTCTGCACTTGAGTACGATAGCAGACTGAAAGACTCCGCAGCACAGCAGTGCAGCATGCTGCATGAGGAACACACAGACATCAACAACCACGAGGACCAGACGAGTGCCTTCGATGTTCATCTTACTATCAGGCAGAACGAAGTGCATGAAATCATTTACCTGTACGCCCAGTGTAATGAAACTACTCCCAGTACTCATCCAGGCCCTCATTTTGCCAAGTGCCACTCACTGCACTGCAGAACCCCCTCCACAAACACACACCGACAGTCAGCTGGGTGCAGGAGTCCAGAAAGAACCAACCTGCACCTTTCTCCAAGCCTTTAAGTACTTCCATACTGGAACAGAGAAGAGGTGGAACCAGGTGTGAGTGAGGTCCAATCCCCTCCTTAACGTGGCCTCAATTTGGGCTTGAGACCCGCAGTTCAAACCTTCTGTTCATTCACTTCTGCAGATTTACAGGAGCTGGTCTTCAGAACTGCCAAAGGTACTCAAAGCCTAAAAAAACCCCAAACCATCCCTGAGTAAGTGCTCAGCTAGTTTTCGTTACACCCACCGTGCTTCACACTGCGGCCAGCAACCATTGAATTCAAGATACTGTGGGCAAGCACACAGAAACACAAAGTGTTTAAGACTTGTTTCTGCCACTTGCACTCGCATGAGACTGAATCGAGCAGGACTGCTTTGGGAGAGGCCCACGCAGCGCGAGTGGCCGCTGGCTGTGCCACAGGAACACAAGCTGGCGTGCTGTGCTCACACCGACACAGAAAGGCAGCCAAGGAAGAAGACTGAACTTTGTTGTAATGTAAGGCAAAGCACTGGAAATAAAACGTGTTTATTGATCTGCAGAGAGGGAATAAGGCAAAGTATTGCAGAAGCTCTAGGGGACAGCCAGCATTAATCAAAACCTCCGTTGTGGGAAGTGTCAGCAAAGAAGCAGGAATCCACAGAGGGGGAAAAAACAAAAAGCAAACCCGAGCCACACCCAAAGGAGAAGAGAGAACAGGAAAATAGGAGTAGGTGGCTCCAGGGGTTTCCCACAGCAGGCTTTCACCATCAGTGACCTGAAGTCGTCCAGGTGCTCTGCAGCAAGAACGAGCACGGTGGCCAGGGACTGCTCAGCACGTCCGTCCGTCTGTCCATCCATCCGTTGGGGCCAGCGGGCACGGCGCAGCCAGAGCTCCTCGGCAGTTCACCCAGGCTGCGCTGCAGGCAGCCAGGACGAGTGTCCCGGGGAACGGCCAGAAGAAAGAGAGCTTGCTCACTGCTGTTCTTCTCGGATAGAAAAGATGAAAGATAGGCACTGACTACGGCAGTTTTGAAAGCGGCACTGTGCGGTGGGCTCATGTGCACGTCGCTATCTTTTAATATATCAAACTTTTCAATCAACCTGGGGTTTCATCCACCTTTCATACTTGCTCTCAACACAGCTAAAGTCACAGGGATTACATTCATTAGTCTCCTAATACCTCAGACTTTCAGACTTCCATCTCCAGAAAAAAAAACAAAAAACACACTGAATGCTGACTACAGGGAAAAGCCATTGAGATAAGGGAAAAAAAAACCCTGAACTCATAAGGAAATGGAAGAAAGCCACTGTGTGATGAGATAAAAGGGAGAGAGATGTGTGGGAATAAAGAAAAATACCACCGTGCCAAGGGAAAGAGTCGTAACCTGCATAACCTGCAGCCAACGGACTTAATGCACGCTCTGAGCTTGACCAGCTTTTGGATTCAAACAATCCCTGAACTAAAAATCCACCTGGATAGTCTAAAAATCCACCCAGACAGCCAAGCAGGCAGCTCCACAGGTAGGCACAGTGACCTCAGCTCCGCTAACAGCCCGTGGCAGCGCAACACGTGTTGTCAAACCAAGCAGAGCTCTCCACATGGAGACCTTGCAACCTAGAGAGCAAAAAACATGAATTATGGAAAATGTGCTACAGAAAGAGCTTCAAAAGAAAAGTAGGGAGAGAGGACAGGCTGGTGGTGGTAGGCTTTGTTTGCGGTTTTTTGTTTGTTTGATTTTTTCCTCCAACAAGGGGTTGCGGACAGTGACAGTGGCCAAAGAAGACTTGCGACAGCATGGATGGTGGAGAAGACAGAAGGGTGGGAAAAAGGCTGCAGGGAATTTTAAGGCTACTGAGAAAACCAGGGGAGGACAGGAAAAACTCTAAGCGCAACAGTACTATTTGGATTTGTGGAGCAGCACCTCCCAGAAGGGTGAGGCATTAAGAAAACAGAATACCTCACAGCTTCCATGAGCTTTCAGAGTTCTTCACACTTATCCATCGGCACCAACACACACCTCGATCTCAGAAGTTCAGAGCGAGACTCTGAGCTGGCTGGGTTGAGCTTTTACGTGCCCGCTGCTCCACCATCTCCACATGCTTACTTAAAGGCTAGCACAGCTTTTAGTTAAGCAGCCCTCCATCACATAGTTTCCCCTAGTTTCATCTACACTACCTTACCCTTGGTGAGATTTGCTAAGTGTTTTATAGAAACTTTAACTACAGTTTTGGCCCTTTAAATACTCTGCTTCTCTTGCAGGCAGAAGACATCTGTGGAATAATAATGAATTTCTTTGGTTTGGGGTTTTTTGTTTTTATTAAACGCTATTCTTTCTAGCAGGAAATGAAAAAGAACAACCAGATTGGTAGAATTCGGGGGAACAGGGAAAACATTTCTAAAGGTTAATAATAATACTGCTCAGTATTTACTTCAAGGATATGTGACAACCCAAAGAAAAACAGATGTTCTAAGTAACACTCTGCTCTCTCTGCACACTCAGGTATTGTTCCCAGCAGTGGCTGTTGCAGCTCACAACAGACGGGCTCTGTGCAGGAGCGTCACCCCTAGGACACGCCACACCGCTCCGTGCACGGGATCCCTTCCTACCTTCTCACCCAAAATCAGACTGAGGATTCCCTCCAGCCCAACTTCAGGGCATGCCCAAGCCCTAACACGCCTTCCTGCATCCCAGTTCTTCAGCTTCTCTACCTACCTAAGCAATGTATTCCTGCGCATCTGTCTGTATCTCACGCTGAGATACACAGTCTCTTTGATTTCTTATTAACGTGGTTTCTGCTCTCCCAACGCCTTCAGTGCTGCTGTACTGAGGTTTGGAAACCACTAATCACGAACATCCTAGAAACTTCACCAGGAATGTGCTCAGCTGCATTCACCAACTCTTCAGTCCTGAAAAGTAGTATTTAAGCTGAACTCCAAGAGAATTTTTCAAAAAGCTACATCGAATTCAATACATGGCACACTATTAAGAATCATTTTACAAATGAAGCAGCTTAATATGATTTAAAGGATGCAGAACTTTCCCATAGGAGGAGAGAAGCAAATCCTCCGTGAGATGAGTACCAACACAGTTGGTACTGAGGCTTACAGAACTTTGATGTTAATGAATGTGGATGGGTTGTAGAGATGGGAGAAAAGCTGCCTTTATCAGTTTCCCCAGTACCAAGCTGATAGCCATTGTAAAACTGCTTTTTAATACAGCTGTGCAGCTTTTGCAAGTGAGCCACAGGTTTCCATCACATGATCAGGTGAAAATGTGCTTAACAAGGACATGAATATGCTGCTTTGTTCATGACAAACTTATCACAAGACAGACAAAGCTCAAATTATCACAAGAGGGCAAATGTTTAGGCAGCGACTTGTCCAAACATTCCAGCCTGCATCTCGCTGTTGGACGGTCCAAAATAGGAAAAAAAATCTGGTTGGATACCACCTTCCACAAATAAATCAGTTTGCTTTTTTGTAACTCTACATCTGGAGTCTGTTTGTTTGGGGTATAAGAAGCAAAAAAAGATATTTAGAGACACTTAAATTGCTTCACTTCCTGTTGTGAATGACTGCGCAGCGATTTTGTTGTAAAAAGAAAACGATCGTTTCCCATGCTCCCTGGGAAAAGGGCAGGACAGAACCTGCTGAATGTGCAGCGAGAAAGACTTCAGTTCGACAGTACGAAAAAAAACATGATAATGAAGACAACCCCAGGAATAAGGCAGCTGTGGAGTCCCTGTAGTCAGATCACAGTAAAAACCCAGTAAGCACTGACCCGGGAGGTGAAGGCAGGCGCACTTCATGCTGCTTCAGGTCTGGGTAGCACGAAGCCCATGGTGTGGACGTGCCTGCTACTGCCGGCATGGATGTGCAGATATTTACACCCACCTCAGCATGGGTGACCCCGTGAGCTCCTGACCACCAGGTCTCTGGGGCAGCCGGGTACTCGGGGACTTGCCCTCCAAGCACAGCATCTCCCAAGCGATCCTACAAGCTACGGCAAATGTCAGCCCTCTCTACTCTGAACCTCGTCCTCTCTAGTTTCACACACTTCTAAAACAGCTGCTTTAAAATACTCTCACTTCAAAGCACAGTAAATTAAGCTCCACATAAAGTCCATTCAGCTTTTTGTTTAATTTGATAAAAGGTCATCAGACCATTCAAGTTGCCTTCTGGTCAATACTGCCTCAAGAAATCTGTGACTCAGCTACCTGTGGTTTTTCCAATATTTCTGTAAAACATCACTGACGGAAACCGTTTGCCTGCGTGCACCAGGTCTTTGCTAAACACTATTTCAGGGCTACACAAAGTACCCTTTATACTAATGGGATCGCTTTTCTCTCTTAAAGTCTTCATCTTGTGTGATTTTTCTTCCCTCTCACTCTAACCCCCTGGGACCGCAGCCATTTTTATCCGGCATTTCTCCTGCATTTAACCTGCCAACACACCGTGCCCTCTTCCATTTTCACTTCTTTCTACAAAAAGGGGTTGGTCTCAATAACAACAGCTCAGCTCCTGACTTGCAGGCTCGGAGGTTTAGCTCCAGGCTAGACAAAGTTACCAACAAGCTGGAAGCTTTCAAACCCGCTGGTGTAGCCCTCTGCATCACAGATGATCCCAAAGCACTCTACAAGCTGCGCACTGGGTCCCTCACTCACCATCAAAACCCGCTTGCCGCTAACTGTGCCAGCAACACTACATAAAAGTTAGTTAAGAGGTGAAAAAGAGAGCAACTTCTCCAAGTGAAATTACAAGGAAATTAAGGGAGGTAGAGTATATTACTTCAGAGAGAAGTTGGCCCGAGGACCGAACAGCACACCTTTTTAATGGCCGGGGGGGGGGGGGGGGCAGGTCCCTGCTCGAGGTGGAGCCATACCAGGAGGCTGCTGCTCGGTCCCCAGCGGCACGATGCGAGGCCTTATCACCACAGAAAGCGGGCTGCAGGCCGAGCCTGCCGGCAGGGCCTCCCTCAGCGGGCTCAGCAGCCAGGCTTTATCAAGGAAAAGCAATGCCCTGCCTGAGAGCTTTGACAAGATCCCAACACAGCGGTGACAATAGAAAAATACACAGAAGGTTTCATTCTAATACCTCTTTGACGCTCGTTATTTAAATAAGCCATCACGGTGGGAAGGAAAAAAAAAAATCCATTGAAAGCAATCATTTCAAGAAACACAGCCCGAGATCAGCCCTTCCCATCTACCTCCCCCCTCAGCAAGTATTAGCCTCGCTAGCAGGACGCCAATTTCAAACATTTTAACACTTCCTGCTAAGTATTTAGAAATTCGGACATTCGGCAAAAAGGAAAAGAGATCTTTTTATACCCAGTGATCCTGTGAAGCTGAACAACACAAATACAACCCTGTCATGACAAAAAGGCTACGTCTACTCCAGGTCCCTAACGGCATCCCAAAGTTTTAGGAACACCTGAACAGTCCTCTGAAGAGGGCCTTAATTAATAAATAAATAACGGAGAAAGCTCTGTTTTGAGCACCTAAATCGCTCAACACGGACAAAAGAAAACACAGGACAAAGTAGCAATACCATTGATTTAGCATAATTGGTATAATTAATTTGTAATTAGTTCATTAAAATATATAGGCATTGGAATTATGCTTGTGCATTTCTGGGAATATCCTGTAAGCCACTTGGGACATGCTTATCATTTGTTTGATAGATGAAACATTATTAGAAAGACAGCCCATTAAAAATTCATATACCAGAGTAATAATTTCTCGATCTCAGCACTCAGTTTTCTAAGTACTCAGATGCCTCTTCTACCTCACTAAGAGTTTTCATTAATACTGTTTGTTCGGAGCATGACATGGGAACTGCAGCGTTTCAGACAACTGAAGCACGATATCCTTTACACCAAGCACGCCGCCCGTTTTGAGAAAACAGACGACAGAGTATAAATGGTATACCAGGAGAACATTCAGCACCACATCATGTTCTATAATCAAAATTAAGATGGAAAGGTAAAAAGCCTTGTGCTTCAAAATGCTTCAGAGAACGCAGTAGTAAAATACTTGCAGGGCACCCTGAGCACCCCAGTGTCTAATTAGCATTCTTCCACTTCTGCAGCACATCTGGCATTGCTCACTGGCAGAGCAGACCCCAGCACAAGCACGTCTGGAGGAGCAGGCTTCAGGGGTTCTTAAATACTGCAGGTAACAGTCACCAGTCCCTCACAAGCAGCGACTGAAATGGGCCGGTATACAGCGGTACTGCAACAGCATTTCAGAGATGGCATCATCATGACTTGATGGGAGTGAGAAGTAAGGCAGAATAATAGTGCATCAGTTTTTCTCCTGTAATGCTACTTTAAACATTCCTACCTATGTTTCTGAAGTCCTACTGCTATTTCTGAAGTTCCATTTCGACCAACAGCTACAGAAATATTTTGATCTTAAAACCCAGAATACTCACACCCCCTCCGAGCTGGGTACCCAACACCAAAGTTTCCTTAAGCTTCTGTAACGGACTGAGAGAATCACTTTGAGCGTAATTCTCCGCACCAAGAACAGCCCTTCTGCTCAGACTCACCTCTCAGAAAGTCGTTCCCTCCCAACCCTGCCTCCACCAACACTAATGGGAGCCTAGAAGGGTTGGTTTGTCACTGATGTACCTCATTTAGACGCATGAAGCTAAGCCGTGTGCATATTCATCTTGGATTTGCTCATCGAGTAATCCTATGATTCTTTTTAGATGAACAGTGGATATAAGTGCAAACGGTGTACTTGCCACTTGAATCTCCTTTCACAAAACAAAGAGTATGTGGCTCAAAGCTTTCATTATTTTTTAAAAGGGTAATTAAAAAAAAAGTCAAAAACAGAGTTGGATATCCAAATCCTTTAAACCACAGTTATAAACTTCACTGTAATTTTGTGCTTCTCAGCAAACTTGCTTTAGCAATTCTGAACAGTCTCCCAGTAACCACACAAATTTTTCCTCCCCTCTAATCTAGCATGGACAATTACTTGTTTTCTTTGCCCTGCACTCAAGAATATGATGGATATATTTACGTAAATGCACACACAACCACAGATATCTATATAAAAATTAATCTGCAGATGATGAAAAGTGTAAAAGATCTAAGAGGCAAATCCCAAACAAAAGAGCATACTTTATACACAAATATCTTGTCTTGAAATTATAAAGATCTGAGATTAAGTGGTTTACCACTCATTTAGAATTGATTAGAATATATTTAAATTTAGCTGAAAGTATCACAACATTGCTCATGTATTTGCATCTGTGAATAAGTAAATAAAAAGCCTGTTATTAAAGCCTTCATTAATTCTGATTATATGAGAACTTAAAAGCAAATCTGTGTATTACTGCTCTGTAAAGACTCCTAGCAACTCTCCAGTAAAGCTGGCACTGTAACACAACATGTGTCAGTGAAAATGATTAACAGGATCTATTTTCAGTAATCTTAAATCACACTGGTAAAATATAGAATTAATGGTTTTGCATAATACTTCAGATATTTTTTTTATTTTAATTCACCCCCAATTCATGTCCTATTGTATCAAAAATATAATTGAATTTTATATCACTTGACATTTATGCAGAACAGTTGAATACATTTTATTGAACTACAATGTTAAGGCAGCACTCAGATGTGATGTGTATATTATTATGAAGAGTGATCCAACTGTTTTATTTCCTTACAAGTATGATGGTTAGAAGTTAAAAAATATATCCTGTTGACTAGAAAAATTAAGAACATTTCATTCTGACTTCAGATTTTGAGTTTCTACACATTCAATTGAAGCCAATATTTTGGAAAGATTAACTAACTAACTTTGGAAGAATTTTCCCCCAATTAAACACTTTTCTGTTGATTTCTAAAGAATTTAACAATTAAGCATATAACCTGCCAAAAAATGTTTCTTCTTGGAGAAATCACTTCTAAGCTATAAATGGCTACTAAAAGTCTTTTTTTTTTTTTTTTTAAATACTGAAAATTCTACCTTCATCTCCAGCATGCCAGTTTAATAGTTTAAGCAAGGAGGCATAATTGAAAAATTTGTTAATTAGGTTCTTAGATCTCTATTCTTATACTAATACATTAAAGCAATTCATTAAAGCAAATTTATATTTTACAGAAACTTGAGTTTGCAACACAAATTCACCTGTGAGCCCCGACATTCCCTTTTGACTGTGAAGGGCAGTCATGGTAAAACTTTAACTCCATAAACTCTCCTGAGAAATCAGATAGTTTTGCTTTTATGGCTTGATTCAATGTCTGAAATGGTGAATCTTTCCATGGCTTGAGTGGGACCACAGATTGCAGACTAGCACTGCATTTATAAATAAAAGTGATTTGGGGCAGCAAGGGCAGAAAGAAAAAGACTAATTAAATATGGTACATAGGTGATATTGCAATACCTAAGAAAGTTTTTTTGCACTACACCTGAGAAGTCATTCCAAGTTAAAACAAAATAAAACAAACTAAAAATCATACCCCCCAACATTTAGCCATTAAACTCAGAGTTATGAGGTAAAGTTTGATTAGAAATTTTGCACTTTATCACAGTCAATAATCAGACTAGTTTTGAATATAAACTATAGTGTACAGCTTAGAGTTGGCCTAGAAATAAATTACTTTTCCCTACAGAGTTTCGGGGCCCAAGCACCAAGCTGATGACTTGACCCAATAATCAACATCACAAAACACTTTAAGGCACCATAGAAGACAAAGGATCAACGGAATTTTTAATATTTAGTGATATAGAAAGTATACCTGATAGTCTAAAATGCTGAATCCTAAGCCATTTTTGTCTTTCTCTAGTTCAATAACCTTCACATCAGGAGACCATAACGCTAATTCCCCTTCTTCTTCAGGATTAATGTCTTCCTCAGGTTTCACCTGAAAAATAAAAACTCTAGTTCAAATACTATGCTTCGGAGTTCTTTACAAGCACTATTAAAAGTTTGATTATTATTAATGGCTCATACATGCCCTAAAATATGACCTTTTATTGAATTACAACTTCTTTGAACACCAAATCCAGTTTTAGATAGCGGTACCTTCTGCAACTTGCTGCCTTGCACACTCCCTTGCTCCTATGCCTACGTGTTCTGAGCACTGGAGCCCAACCTGGCATATGAATACCTATGTATTAGACAAACTAGTTGTAGCAATACTACTAACCTGTTACATGTTGATGAACCTCAGCTGTCCCATTAGATGCATAAAGGAAAAATAAATGTCTTAGCATAAAAGATTTAACCAGTCACAGTCAGCTTATGGAAAGACCAGATGTTAGAGAGATGATCGGACACTTGTGGCAATAAATATGTAGACAACAATCTCTTAAATTGTAACTATACAAGTAGTATTTAGTATGAAAAAAAAGTTTCTTTTACACCTCATCACAGAAATTGAGAAAGAGGTATAGTTACACAGTTTCACTGTTTAAGGAGAGCTTCATAAACACATCTTCCAAAAAGACATCTTTTTTGTCTAACTTAAAATGCATGTTTTAACTCAAGTGATATTTTACCAATATAATCTTTACAAATTATCAATGTATGTCACGAGAAAAATGTTACAGTCGTAACTTCACGCATTTAACTTCATTTCTTTGGACAGATATGCCTAGCACACAGAGCACTACTATGAGGCAAAAGGAAGGAATTTCCCCCACACATGCACTCTTTCTTGTTATTTTGTCAAAAGAAAGCAGAAATATTGTGAAACTACTCTATGGAAAACGCGACCTCTGTTCATCCAGTATTGCCTTATGGCAAAGATATGCAACTGATAGTCTGTACATAGAAAATGTTTTTTAACATGCATGGTCAAAAAACTGCGATGGATCAAGTTCTATTTGCAACGGAGAGGGCCTTTTACAAAAAAGCATGACACTGTGCACCCTACTCTTCCATGAAACATCCACATTTCATGTTTAACTCTCCTCCCAGAAATCCTAGCTTACGGGAAATTACATCAGAAAAGATGAGAAATCAAGGTGTAAATACTTTTTATAAATAGGAACAACCATTACAAGCGTCAAGCTTTAGTTTGAGACTTTAAAGCTTCTGCAATGGAAAGAAACATTAAATTTAATATTTTTCCAGTTCTATAAAAAAAACTACTCAGAACATGGAAGTAATCAGCTAATGGTGGCAAGGATGTGATTTAGTATAATTCAAAGCTCTCACTCACCTATTAGGTGAAAGAATGATGAATGGGATGTACACAGTCAGCATGCTAGCTTGGTGATTTACCTACCTTGTATTTATAGTACAATGAAGTTTCTCATGACCAACCTGTATAAACTGCAGTAAAAGTAACACTGTTGCAAACATGAACCATCTTTCACCCAAACACCAGCAGTCACTTACAAGCCCAAAGGTAGCTGTATATGACAACTGAGTACAAAAATGACTTGTATAACTACAAATATATTTTAAGAAATGTTGTTTAAGACTGTTGAAAAGTCTGGATCAAACAACAAAAGGAAAACAGAAACGCACTTTCCCAAAACAAAAGTTGTTGTCCTTACACCCAACTGAATGACATGAGAAGTCTACCTTTTGTTCTGGAGGTGAAACTCCCACAATGGGTTCATCCAAAAGAGACTCATTGCCATCATCAAAAAGTCGCCGACAGCAAACCATCGTAAATGGAGGTGGCACTTCTTTCAGAAAAGTGATTGCCTCACGGCGTGACTTTCCATACAGCTGAACTCCATTTACCTGCACAGAAGGGAAAACACACATCCGCACTAAGTTATTTAAAAGGATGTGAACCAGATTCTTTTATTAATTTTTTTGTGTATTTGTCTTTCCCAACTGCATATGAAAATCTACTTTTACCGAGGAATTACAGCAAAACTTGCATAGTGTTATTAACACATGCTTCTTAAGTACACGTGCATTACTATAAACGTTGAACTTCATCTGCAAGATCTTGTGACTACTGCTACATCATGTCTCTGCTCTCTTCAGCTTCCTACAACTCCTCTTCTGCTCACCACATTTCCTACTCCAAACCTTTCCTGGCATTGCAATTTCATTTTCACCTGTTTCTCTGATGGGCTTCTTTTTTTTTTTTTTTTTTTTTTTTTAGCATTAGGCTCATTTGTTGGACTTTAAAAAGAAAAATTCAATTTTCCAAATTTCCAAGAAACCACAGATCTCCCTATGCTTTAGATGGGCTCAGTTTTGTGCAAGACCACACAGCAGTCTCACTTTAGACTTCGTTTTTCATATTCTTTTTTTTTCCATCTTTTCTTCCTACTTTTTACAGTGTAAATGTAGCTTATACTGCTGAGAAACACGGAGTTCCTCTCCTCCTAAAAGCCAGCTAAGGAGAAAATTCAAAGTGGTGTAGCTCACCTCCAACATGGTAAGATGAACTGCCACGTTTTTTTTCCTGTAAGAATTGCAGCAACTGCTGAGCTATCAGGCTAATCCATTAGTTAATTATTTAAACAGAAGTATCTACGCGTAAGGATTTTTTAATGCATGAGAGTGGCAGTGTGGTGGAAAGTTACCAGCATTTCTCAGCATATTGTGATTGATGGAGAAGAGCTACTGTGCATTCCCAAGCAGACTTGGGGACTCCCATTTCTCCTTTTCAAGCTGCCAGAAATAAGCCTCTAAACACACAAGGTGCCAAATACCCCATTCAGTTACCACAGCCCTGTAGTTACTTGCACTATCAAATAGGAGTCGGTGAAATTCCAACTAGCAAAACTAGGACACAAGGAAGCAATTTACTCCTAAAAAAGAACACCATGAAATTAGCTAAAATTAGAGAAAAAAAGAAAATACCATGCTTTCTATCATAATTCAAACACATCATTAAAAATAATCAGCATTCAACCTTCTGCATATTAAAGAAAATTCCTGTACTGATCACATTTTAATCCCGACTGTATCAGGCCCAGGTAGAGCTGCTTGTTTGGGGAATGTGGCTGTCACTTTTTCCATTGCAAACCCGTACTTAAAGGGATTTATAACTTGGCTGCAAAAACACACTCTGGGCTAAACCTGGCGTACATAGCTTTAGCCCTGGAGCACATTTTTATTTTGTTGGTTATTTTTTTTCCAGCTACAGAGTAGAAAAAAAATGTATGCTCACTAGGTCTGAACATATCTGTGAACTTAATTGTAAACACACAGTAATAAGTAAAATTGTTTAAAATATCTACAATTAATGTTTCCTAAGTTACTCTGCAGCACTCTTTAGCATATTGCTTTTAGTATACAATTTTTTGTTTAGCGGCCAAGAAATTTAAACAACACTTTCAGCATTCCATTAATCCCTTCCTTCAGGAATCAAGATTTCCTCCATTAAGTGATAACTGAAAAAAATGTTTTAGGTCTTATATCAGTATAAATTTTTGATGTTAAATGGTGAACAACAAGTAAAGGCAATAGAGCGGTGCAGCTACCAAATTAATCTTTCAGAAGGCCTAATTCTGTTCCCACTGATGTCAATTAAATGTTCTTTGCATCCACTAAAAAAACTCAAATTCAAAATATTCCACTAAGAGACAGTGTTCAACAGGAAATGTTAATGACTATTTGCAGTCTGAGACGTTGATAGATATACATACACACACAAAACATAATATTTTTAATACTACTAATTTCATATTTTTCCTGAGCTGATGGGTCCAGCCTGATTCTGATAACTTCAAAGCTGTCCCAATACCTCTTTATACATATTTAAACAAAGCAATGTACTACCTTGAACACGATTGTCTTTCAACACTCAACCACCAAGTTATAATGCTTAACAGGAATCATTCTTTCTGAGACTGCTGTAATTTTTTTTAGAAGTGACAAATATTAAAAAAGATTAGCCATCATGTAAAGTGTAAAAGCTAATGCTAAATTGCTCAAAAGACTGAAGGATCACAGATACAAGTACATTCAATACATTATCTCTACCCTTATGACTCTTGATAATCATATTAAACTCTTCAGAAAAGAGGTCACAGGAAGTCACCGTTTTGTCCATAAAGGAGGAATGAAATGGTGAAGAAAATGACTGTGAGATTTCCAAAGCACTGCTCTGCTTCCACAATCAACTCTTTAATACAACTATTTCACACACTGCAAACTAAAAATTAATACGAGCCTTTTAAAGAAGGATTAAAGAATATATTAGAGGTTTTTTTTTGTTTGTTTGTTTTTTTTACCTCTAGAAGTTCATCTTCCAGTTGCAGAAGACCAAGTGTTGCAGCAGGACCATCTGAAGCAATTGATGATATGTAATGATGCCCATCAAACGTGTCAAGCTCAACTCCTAATCTCAAAGTGTGGATGGGTAATAGCTGTCAAAAAATGAGACAATACGTATCTGTATCTACCATAATATAAACACATTTAGGATGCAACAGCTCACCAAATGAAACAAAAAAATGATTAAATCTTCAACTCACATCATTTGTGTTACACCACAAGGGTCTATCATTTCTCTTTGTAAACCATTTGCACAAGTCAAAACAACCGGTCAGTCCTTTGGGGGAAAAGGCAATTTGCACTGTACTCTTAAATAATGTTAGCATACCGAAAAACTGCAGGGAAGACAAGTACCACCTGAAGTCTATCCTACCCAAAAGGTGAGTTTCAACAAAGCTGACAGAAATTCTGTCATCACCATTTTATACTAGATCAATAATAACAGGATCAGCTGTCTTGTTCCTTGAGGATCTACACTACTTTTGAGGTAGAAAAAGTATCCATGAAGAGCCCCCTGCAAACATCTAACAGTACTGGCATCCTTATTTCTGCAATGTAAAAATCAATCACTTTGTGTTAGCCTTTTCTCAGTTTTTTTTTTTCCCCTCCAGGAAGCCTCCAATCATGAGTGTCTTTGTGATAGTATTAGGAAGACTAGCATAAAAGTGATGCATTATCCAGAAAAGACAGCAGGAATCATGGCAATCTGGGGAGAGGAGGTAAAAATAATCAGTAGCATCTGCTCCTTCAGGTTGGCAATTTTCTGACTTTTTATTACTGAAGTTGAAACACTGACTCTCCTTCGGTTTCCCCAGTTTATTTTGAATATTCAAGTCAACTGAGTAAGCCATTGATCCTTGGCATTTCCTCACAACCACGCTTGATTATGAGTTTGTGGCCTTTCTTCACTAAGACATCTCCACGAGCATACAAATACATCACTTATAAAAATTTGTTTTGCACAATATTAACACACATATCAGGAACGTTCATCAAAAACTTCAGAAGACAGAAATTAATTTCAGCTCTGACCATTCCAACTAAAGGATGCCCCAGCCTAAGATAGGATCATTACGGCAAATCCCTCTGCAGGACCACAACACTGTTTAGCAGAGTTACCATCTCTGCTCCATTCTGTAGTGACTTTCAACAATTATTCCATAAATGAATTTTAATACAATTAAGTGCCCGACAATTTGAGTCTTACATGCGTACATCTCTTTTATGCCTTTCCTTAAGCTTCACCTTAATTTTTCCTTTTCTTTTTTTTTTTTAAGGTGCATTTGCCCATGCTATGAAAAAGTATTGGACCAGTCCAGAAAATATGCAGGACATGGGCAGCCTCTTTTGGAAAAGCAAGAGAGCCAGAAAGCTGGAATCTCTCAAAATTTCTGAAATACACAAGTCTGGAATTTTGAATCATGCCCTCCTGGAATTACTCTGCCAACGTATACCATGAAGAAAATCATGCAAGTCATACCTTTGAGTACTTCTGGAGTTCTGAGTCATCCGTGATGGGCATATCCACATTCACAACCTAAAAATTGTACAGCATAACAATTTTCAACAGCAGGACAATACAGACTTTACCAGAATTATCAATTCTGGACCAAAAAAAAAAAAAAAAAGCAAAATAAGCTGTATTTAAACAATCACATTGATGCAAAATAATTTTAAATAAATGTCAGATAAGTCTTTTAGATGCACAAAAGTTTACATCTAGGAATGTTGTGATTATGCACTATTAGCAGACTCCAACATTATCCTATTCTTGAAGTCTGAACGACGATTTTAGCCAAGTCCAGTAATCTTGTATAAGCACAAAATGCCATTATGTTTGACACAAATACCCACAGTGACTTGCCAATCAGAGTTTAAAAAGTATGATAGCTAAAGTTATTACTTCAGGCTACAGTACAGCCATCTAACATCTAGACTAAACCACAATCTCTTGCAGCATGTTTCTAACATGGCTTGAAATACATGAGTTTAATTACCAAATTTGAATGGAAAATGGATCATTTAGAACAGGGACAAGAAATCCCTTCAGTATACCTTTAGTTTATTTATTTGAATAAAATAACCATAACATTTACCACCAATTTTCTTGTAATGCTCTTCCTTAACAGAATTTATCTGTAACCTTAGAAGGTTATTTATTCAAATTTAAATTGTAATAAGATGAAATCTATAGTGATCCATGGCCCAAGGTTGGAGCTTGGGACACTGAAATGGAGCATGTCTGGGATGATTGCTACACTTGTTAGAACTGGAAACATATATAGCCTTGCAAAAATCAGGTAACTGTTTTCCTTCAGGCTCCTGTTGAAATTTCTAATTTAATATTGTTTTGTAGATACTTTGTTAAGTCTCGGCTTTTTCTTTCAGCTTAACTTTAAACAAGGCTCCCAGCATCTTGTTTTCCAGTACCTAGGGTGTTTTTCCCAACAGACAGAATCCATTTGGTGTCCGTTCAGTTGTAACTAAATGAATCTATGACTGATAACTCCTCAGTTTGACTCTTCACGGTTAGGTACTTGGCAACAAATACCACACGGCCATAAATCCCCACACAGGCTCCTAGGGCCTCCTTCCATTTCTGCAGGATCTCAGTTTCGTTCCCTGAGTTGGTGCCACAGAGGATCAGAAACACGGAGGCCACGAGTGACACTAAATCCTCTCGTCAAACAACTGGGGAATACTGGGGAAAGGACTCCAACTTGTGGTCACCTTCAGGGGAGGTTCGGGGAGCTGAGTGTAGGGGTGAAGCAGTGTGAACAGGGGCTGAGCAGGCTGAACTCAAGCTAAACACTGTTACGAACAAAGCCAAGCATGACCAGAGGGAGGCTCAGGTAACAAAAACCGGAAGAACCAAAAACCGACTTTCCAACCAGGCTGCCATAACAGTTTCCTTCTATTATTTAACAGGCCCAACTATTAACATTTTAACAACCGTTAACATTAAATGGCCTCAACTCCTGCCAGGGGAGGTCCAGAATGGATATTAGCAAGCATTTCTTCACAGACGGGGTGGTTAGGGGCTGGAACAGGCTGCCCGGGGAAGCGGTAGAGTCACGGACCCTGAAGGGATTTAAGAGGGGCATGGAGGTGGCTCCTCAGGGCCACGGTGTCACGGCGGACTTGGCAGCGTCCGGGTGATAGCTGAACTTGAGCTACAGGGTCTTTTCCAACAGAAACGATGCTATGATTCTCACTCCTGCCATTTCACTGGCGGCAGCTCAAGAAGAATTAGAAACAGACAGTTTCACACACTAAGCAGGTTTTCGTCCTCTGTGGGAAGCACGATAGCGCTAAGGGAAGAAATATCAGACTCTTGAAATGCAAGGATGGGAATATCAAGCAACTGAAGTGGGCAGCCAAACAGATTTATTACATCATGTACATAATCTTATACGAACTTCAGATCTTAAAGGAGTGCTAATGGAATGAAGAGAAGCAAGTTTCTCAAGACAATTCTTAAAGCTCCTTTAAATCTTCCAGCGAGCAATTGGAATGATGGCTACTCCAAGTAGTAAAAATAAGTGTCTCTAAATCAATTGGACAAGCCATGCGAAGACAAACAGGGCATTTTGGTGGTGGCAGTGAGAATTTCTTAAGGCTTCAGAAAGAGCATTGGCTGCAGACTTCTATCTGTACTCCCTGACTAACGCAGCCCTGAAAAGCAGTACTGAATTACAATTTCAGTCAACTCCTTATGACAGTTCATCAAAATAATCTTTTGCTTGGCAATCATTTAATACGAGGTGAAGAAATATCTAATAGGCACTGGCACCATAAAGTTACACTACCTTGAATTACTTCCTATTTTCCCAGTATGTTTGAAAATCATTCTTTCATTCTTCTAATAAAATCGTAAGATTCTTCATGAAACATGGGAGCTCTGTTCTGAGCCTTTTTTTCCCAGTGCACAATAAAACAAACAGATCATAAATGAAATCACAAAAATAACACATCTTTTAAGTGGCTGCTGTGATGTAGATTTAAAAGGACAGCTGATTTTTTTATACCCCTGTTTCTGTCTAGTTTCTATATAACAATAGTATCCATATAAACAGATTTTAAAAATATATTAATTTTACAATTTCTGTATTTCAGCCTTGATGTTAATGGAAGCAAAATTTGATGTTACTGATCTGTTCCAAACACTGAGCTGTTCTATAAACAGCCTGTAATGATAAGCTCACAGATGTGTAATTAAAAAAAAAGAAAAAACAAAAAAAAAGCAACACATACATGAGTGTAGTTCATTGAAAGATAACATACCATAACTTCATATTCAGGTCCCAGCAGGTTTTCCCACTTGGATTTCAGCTCATATGCTGGAGGAAATGGGACTCTTCCTAAATATGAAAGCAAGTATTAAATTTACTAGCACATTTTACATTCAGAAGTACATTTGCTTCTAAATACTTCAATAAAAATTCAGTGTAAATAAAAGATTACAGGGAATAATCACAAAAAGGAAATTGCATTAAGCTGAGTCTATCAGTGCAAATCAAAAATGACGCTCTTAGGAAAACAATGCAAAATGTCAGCTAGTGCTAAAGTGTGATTTATTCAACTGAGTGGCAGAAGAGGTGATGCTTGCGTTGATGAGATGTGAGTTCTGTACCATATAGTACTGTAAATAAATCATTCTTTCAGGCTGCAAAATAAATTTCACACAACTGCATAATTTGTTGCTACAGAACTGCTTGCCACCCCAAGGGAGCATTATCTCCCACCAAAACGAAGCCCCTTAAGAAGTAAAACACCTGACAAGATACTGCGGGTATCAAGGAGCTGCGTAAGCACAATGCAGTCATACACTTTATTTATACATTTGGCAGGTATGTCTAGTTTAATTAGGCCAGTAAGTAACATGAGCTTTAATATAAGCTCCAGTTCTAAACCAGTCTTCCGTGGGAACTTGGCTATCTTGACATTTATATCTTTTCAGCTTTCTTACTTATGCAACCAAGGCAGTATTACATTCATGTAAGACAATTTGACAGAGCTAGACAGCAGAAAATGACTGGCTGCCCCGCATTTGACCTCATCCAGAAGCTCAGCACACATATAAAGTTCCACGCTGAAGCAATGTTTAACTGGTAAGAATCAAACTTTAAAACAAATTCCAGCTACCAGCCACAGCAGCAGCAACTGGGGTCTGAATTACTGAAAACTGTTTTTTTTTCTTTCCCCCCGAATGGCTGTAATAGTTTGTCAGATGTCTAGACGAGGCACAGACCACTCAGTATTGCTGATGTGTCACTGAAATTTCGGATTTAAATCACCACCTCACATTTTGCACACAAACTAGCAAGCAAAATAGCTCGGGGGGGATTCTGAAGACACCAAGAAGCTCGGAGCCTACCCACGAGGAAAAGCCAAGACAAACGGGATGCCTAACTGCCTTTGCTTTCAACACCTTCGTAGATTGCAAAGATAAAACACGTGAGCTTTGCAATAGAATCCTCATTACCTCATTTTATAACTTTGAAGTTTTCCACTCATTAAAAATAAGGATTTAAGTTAACTTATACAACATAATTATATCTCTTCCATCACTTTCTGTCATGCCAGATAGGCAAATTCTGTTTGATCTGTGCTGAGAAACTACTTTGCAAAGAGCCTAACAAGTCAGATTTCTCTTGGAAATATCCAGTGCACCTTTAAACATTAGGCTCAAGGAGATTCAGATATCCAAGATTTCCAGCAATTCAAATAACTATTTGCTGTCACCAAAACCAAAGCGCACCAATAATAAAACCTTGGGCTTTTAAATACAAACCACAGTTCTCTTTGAAATAAATTATCTTCTTTAAAAAGGAAATGACGAGCTGTCCTGAAATTCTGGGCTTGAGGCTTTTTTTTTTGTGACTTGAGGCTTTTTCCTCCATTTGAACTTAATTGAAGTTTCTAAAGGGAAGTCATCTTTGTGAGCTGTTACCAAGCACAGGCTGATCACTATCTTTACTTCCCAACTGTAGCAAAGACTGAGCACCAGCACATCTTTCTACTCCTTCTATTTGCAAAAATACATAGGGACAAAGAATCATTGATTTCTTTTGCTGCTCTTACAAAGCTATCACATGGAAGCACAGCACCTAAGCACCTGCAGTCCACTGTGTAGTCAGATATGGATTTTCAGGTTCACCAGAAGTAATGAACCTTAGGGTCAGGCTCACAGTTCAGTTCAACAACTGTAAGCTGTGTTCAATTGGCTGAATACAGATTTCTCTGTCACTTCCTAAACACGATACCAAAATCTACAAGTTGTTCAGAGCAGCTGTTGATGCACATCCCCATCTGAAGTTTCCCCTTTTCTTTCCTTCAAACACACTCTGAAGTCTTTGCTTGTAACTTCCTCTGAACTGTGTAACGTTGGATGAAGGGACTTGGATTAGATATACTTAATTTCAATGGTATCACCCAAGTCACTTCAAATGCTCCTTTTTCCCCCCAAACAGCTTTTTCCACATGGCAGTTAGTAGCAAGTTGCTTTTTTAGCCCCTCATCCAGCTGGATTTCTCATGACCTGAGATATGTACATCTTCTGGAATGTATAAGGCTTCAAAAATTAAAACACTTCCCAGAGACAGCTTTCATTCGCAACAACTTTCAACATAATTACAGTCCTGTCCCTCTGCCTGCACTTCCATACAGTTTTTCCCTTCTTGTTAGATAGTATCAAGAATAAAACATAAGCGTATTGTAAAAATCATCTTTACTGGTCAAAATTCCTGGCATCTTCAAAACTGGAATATTTTCTTCTCGCAATCTCTTCCAGATTTCACAAACTCATAAGGGTGTGTCCTGTGCTCTACCACCCTTCACTAATGCATCACCTTTATCTTCCCTACCATTGGACGTTTTTCTCCAGACATCTTTAAGCTCTTGGCTAGCATCATCATATCTTCTGGTTTTGAGTACTGCTGCAAGGCAAAGGGAAGCAGTTCTGCCCAGTCTGCAGTCTTGCAGATGCAGCTGTTAAGTTAATTGCCTGTAGTCTGCTAGCAGAAAGTTTCAGGCCTCATGCACACTGCATCCTAAACCATGTTGCCTTTGTAACAGCACTGTTTAATCATGGTTTTGCCTGGCCAGAATTACTATTTAATACCTCTCCAGGAAACACAATTTAATAAGAATTTCACACAACTGGGCTTAAAAGGAAGTAATACATATTTTTATAAAACATACCTTTTACATTAAACTTTTAAAAGCATTTCCAGAGTTTAGTCAGAGCCTTAAATTAGCAGTATTTACTTTAGCACCACTATAATGAAGTGTCCATCACCATGTCCAAAATAAGCACCTATCTTTGGAATTTAAACTTGGCCACTATATTCTACTCGGAAGTGAAATCTTATAGGTCGTATTTCAGTATGAATAAAATTTGCAACTAAGTATTTCAACCTTTTAACAAAGATATACACACACCTATTTTATAGCTGCAAAAAGCTTTTGCAGTACTTTGTTACTTTAAGGGTTTTTTCCCCTATGAAAAATCAGTTTAATCAAACAACGATACTTGCATATTGTTTCATTAAAGGCCACTGATTCCTTACTTGGTTTGAAAACCATGCCCCTTTCATATCCTGTAGGTCCAAGGAGGACCAGCACTACCAGATGGTATCAAGGGCAATATCCAACTGCAAACCAACAGTATCTGCAGCATTTAAGTGTTGGTATCCCAAGACACATTCTACATATGAACACCTTAACCTGTATTACCCAGGGTAAGGGGAGCTCGGGCACACAGGAGAATAGAAAAATCCGTAGTATCCTTACTACGTGACACACTGGGATGCAGTGCACATACACCACGCTGCCTCTGCAAGCAATCAGGAAGGGCCCAGCCAGGAGCTATGAATTCCAGGCAGCGAAGTCCTTGCCAGACGCGGGTGCATCTGCACCATACTCCAGAGTGCTCCAAGAAAAGGGATTATGAGATTGGCACAATGTTAGAAATAAGGGGGCGCCACACATATACATATAACTTGGTTACAAATACCTTTAAAAATCAGGGGCTTTGGAGTATTTATGGAGAGGCAATGGATCCGTATCGGATCCATATCAAAAAAGTCTGGGTATGCTATGGAAAAGGCTCAAAACTACAGTTAGATCCAAGCTGACTATTAGGAGCACAGAGATCACTAAGGCATGTCTAGATAACGTACCTTGAGACTAAGAGAGTTTGTTAGCTTTAAGCCAGGTAAAAGCAATTTCAGTTCCCCACATAAACTGATCCTGGCATTGATAGACCGTATTTGCACAGCGCAAGGTATTAGGTAACAAATTCCTCCGAAAGTTCTCTTTGCATCAGGGCAGACATCTGCCGCCTGTGACACAAGATAACCCAACCACAAGTCGTCAGAAACTGACTACAGAGATACTGCTCACTCCAGTAGAAAAAGAAAAGACTTTATGCACAGAAAGTTCCCCTGTATTTGAAGCAAGAAAAAGACTGGGTAAGTGACACAGGACAGTGTGTTCCTCTTCTAGTCTCTGGCATAGTGAGCCTAAGTCCTCCTGGCTCTTTTGCCCCTAAATACATCCTACTTCTAAGTCCTTAAGTTTTTCCTCCAGTATAAACACAAATCAATATATGCTTTTCCACTCACGCAGCTAAAACAATGCTTTGATAACCTTAAATCTTAGCTACTCAGTCACCTCTGTTTTGGCTTCCTATTTCTGGGAACACACAGAAGTCACAACAAAGGATGTCTGGTTATAAGGCTTGGACAGAAAAGCAAAACAGAATGGAGCATAGGAACTGCTAACATTTCTCTCATTTCCAGGTTGTCTTTAATACTGACAGATCTTCCACAGTCATAGCAAAATTGTTATTCATTGACAGCCATAATTTAGACTCCTCTATTGCATCTACATATCTAAGAAACAAGGCATACGGATAATTTATGCTGACTTCAACACAAGCTGTAGAAATTCACCCAGAAGTTCCTGTAGATGAGGCCAGAAATCTGTAGAGGATTTGAAGTATGCCTTCTGGAAAGACCTCCAGCCTTGATTCCCAAGTCAGCTAAAAACCAAAGCAAGCCATGCCTTTGTGATCTGTCGCTACGCCCAACTGCCTTTTACTGCTAAAAACGCATGCCTAATTTCAACACCTATCCGGCCTCCAATTCCAGCTATAAGGTTTTATTATGCCTTTGCCAGACCAGAGATTCTCATCCTCCTACATAGGTACGTAGTCAGAAACTTCCCAGTTCAGCTAAAAAGGTGGGGACAAGCAAGCCAGAAATTGCATGTCTAAAGACTGAACTCTAGTTTCCAACACTAGCATGGGAGGAGGCAGAACGCAACAATATCGGTACTACCAGATAAATCAGTTGGGTCTCAGAACGAGCAGACAGCAAGGAGAGGCTCACTGCCAAGTGGGAAATCTCACAGGAGGTGGACATAACTTGTGCTAGGCTTCCTGCTTCTCCAGCACTCCAGGAAATATCAGCGACCAGCAGCGCTACAAGCAGGATAAGCAAAAAGGAGTGAGGCAGTTATGTGGCACTTGGTACATGGTTGAAACTCATGCTCCTCATCGAAAATGACTTACGAACGGAGATGTCACAAGATGTGATTCCCCATCCCTGCTGCTGCAGTCCTTCAGCAAGCCCTACTCAGTCAAATCTCCTGAGAGATGCTGCTGCAGCCCAGGCCACAGGCAGCAGGAGGCCAGGTCAAGAAGCTCAGGAGGTGGGTTCTGATCAAGTTGCTGCAGTGCCAGAACAGGGAGCAAGTGGGCATCAGAGATGATGTACAGGAAACCAAAAGAATATTTTGAAAAGACTCTGCAGAGGTGGAAGCCTAAGATCTGCGAGGGCTAGAAGGAAGATACGACTGAGGCAACACTGAATCACAAAGCAAATGTGAATTCCCAAGAGGGTAGAAGCTGACTCTGACTTCTGGCAGAAGGAGAAATGCTTCGTTGCCATGCTGTTCACCTTGTAATTTGGTTCAGGGGCCTGACAGCAGAGGAGGACGACAGAAAATTGCAGGCAGAACACCTCACGTCAGCAGAGAGGGACGAGGGATAGAAAGAATTGGTGAACTGGAGGAAGTCAGCTCTGCAGAGCTGATGAGATTCATTCCAGAGTACCGAAAGGGCTCCAACACCACTGCATATAATCTTGCAAATGTATATGTATATAAATACACACTGGATTAAAGGCAATTCCAAAGAATCAGAAGAGATGCTGCAAGATATTCTATCCACCTGATTTATGTAGGCTCTGCTTCTTTTCAGTCTGAAAATTATCCTTCTGTTTTTGGATTTCCTCATTCTTACTGTCCACACTAGTTTCAGTCCCTACAGCTCCAGGGGATACTAAGGCTGGAACAGTTGGCTGCACTGTGAAAATAGATGGGAAAAAATAAATCAGACAGATGTTGCAAAATATAGGAAGTAGTAACAACATCTCACTAACTGCTTTTTTGTTTGCTTGTTTTGGCTATGCAGGAGTTTGGCATGCAGTTTTCCAGCAGCCCTCGTTTCTCTCTCATTCCTCATGAAGTGTCATCTTCTACAGCATGCCCTTATGAAATCTAGGATCACGCGAAATTTAGCCCTAATTATTAAATCAGGTCATTGTAAATGGAGCAGAAAATAAAACTTATTACTGAAAAACCAAAGGGGTGGCTAAAAAATGAGAATTACCTTTATCTGAGCATCTTTCTGAAGAAATGGTAGAAGAAGGTTTCCTTCTAAGCAAGGTAAGGCGTACAACCTGTCCTGTGTTACGCAATGCCTCCACCACTTCTTGGTTGGTATAATCCTGTATATTAACTCCATCAACCTAAATCATATCATATAACAGTAATCGTGTTACATTCCTATGCTGTACCATACATCATTAGCAATGTCCACATTTTGTGCAGGAGTTATAAGGCTATTCACCCAAGACATTAGTATTTGCAAGCCAATCTTATTAAAATCTCTTACATTTCAATAATCAGATAAAATTTTCAAAATGCATTTTAAAAGGAAACAACAGTCACTTCTGTGTTCATGGGCCATCATTAGAAAAGTAAAAAAGTGAATAGGCTAATTCTTAAATGAACTCAGATGTTTTAATTTACACCCAAAATAATCTGTTTACCCACGCCGCTAGATCATACATCAATAGGGGTTTCTCCTGCAAAGCTGCAGATAAAAGCAGAAGGTTTTATCAAATTTTGCTCTCATAAAGGTGAAGCTGACTTTGGAAGGTCCAGCACAGCACCTATGATTTTAAACTACTTTTTATGTTATCTCTATATTATTTCTTAAAACAAAAAGATGGTGCGGTTCATTCCTGTTTGTACTGTGAATGCAAAATTGGCCATTATTCAATTCATTCCTATTCAAAGGTTTTTAATTTTTCTACATATAAAGCTTGGGTTTTGAAACCTAAATTGTGACTATTAATATTTTGATTGTATCCACACTATGCTACACTCTAATTAAGGACCATAAACAGCCTGCCACATCTTGCAAAATCTTAACCACCCTCAAGTCCCACTGAATTCAATAGAAGCTAATGCTTCTCTTCTTTACTTTAGGCCAAAAGCCAAGATTCTCCACTCAAACATTTTAATCCAAATGCTCGCCTCTTTCATAGTTAACTACTGTTTAATACTTCTTTGAACAGAAAAAACAGTATTTTAACCAAAACCAAAAAAAAAAGTGACTAATTTCTGTAATGATTCAAATAGAACTCTAAGATTTTTCATCTATTCTACCTAAACAAATATGAATTACCAAATTCTGTCCTCTGCAAAGCGGAGAAAGTTTAATTAACTTTAGAAAGTCTTTACTAAGTTGTTCTTCTAATACTGAGACACGTAATGAACTATCAGTTCCACAATACATAAGCAGAATGTTTACAGCACCAATTACTTACCGCAACAATTTTGTCATGAACGTGAATTTGGCCGTTGTGGTCAGCAGCACTACCAGGAATTATGTTTTTCACAAAAATCCCTGAAGGTTCTGTTGCGGGTGGAAATGGAGAAGAGAAACAAGTCACTAAGCTAACCTGTTCCTTTTCTAATTAAGTTTTTTTTTTTTTTTACTTTCAGCATTTTTCACACACTTTTATCCACAGTTATGATCCTGCAAACAACTGACATTTGCATGTTACCACTTTACACAGCTTGACACAGAACAACTGAGGATCTCTGATGGGAAAAAAAACCAGCTCTGGTACCAGCACCTATAATACATTGACCTCAGTAATTTTTCTTTAAAGGGGCTCGCAAAAGGCCACCTCCTCCATGGATTCATCCTTGTGCTTACAAAGCTTTAAGCCACAATCACCTGAATTCCATGCTGCATTTGACTTCAACAGGACTACCTAAGCTAAAAGTAAAGTACTTGCTTAAGTACTTTGATCAACACTTCAATCATCCTCTTCTAGCTAAAGAATTTAGTCCTTTAAATCTTAATGAAAAAGGATTTAAAAAAAAAAAAAGAGAAACATGGCAATCAGGAAAGCTGTCCTTTGTCATGTTTGAAGTTTGATTATTAATTATAACTTCTAAGTAGGAAATAAAACAAACAGTAAAACCAATCATCAATTGAAACAGTAACCCTTCCCTTCCACCACCAGCACCACCACTCCCCTCCCCATCCCCAAATAAATAACAGTGATCTTTAATCCTAGCGAATCTTGACACTTCATCCATCCTTTTGGGAACACTGAACACTCAGACACCTGCCCAGCATGGTTTGTCCGTGCTCAGGAAGCTCCTCTGCTGGTGCTCCAAGGCCATCTTTTCTCTTTGCCTCACACATGCACCTCCCTGACCTACTTCCCAGTTCTCACCACACCGAGATTCCTGAGTGGCAAGCCAACAGGATCTCCTGGGAATTAAGAGGGCAGCAACGCAACCCCAGCTGTGTCGCATTCCCAGGATACCTTCTTGAGTCCCATGAGGAAGGGGAAGGAAGAAAAAGCGACACCCCTTCGTCTTAAACCACACATTAGTGAGTCAATTCTGAAGATAGTATCATTTGTGGAACCAGTAATTGAAAGATGAGTGAACAGCTCTAATTTAAAGTGGATTTACAAAAAAAAAATAAAAAAATAATTCCACGTTCCAATATCCTAGCACAGGTATTTTCATCTGTTCCCTGAGTTTAGAGACTGGAGCAGTCATCCACCAAAGAGAGGTAAATCACCTTGTGAAGGCGGCATACACATCACACACATCTGAGATTCTCTGCATCTGCCTGGCAGAGGGATGGACTATTTAATCTGATTGATCATTTCCATTCTAGCACCTACAATTCATTAAATAAATGAAAGTGCATATTGAGCTATTTTGTAACGATGCCATTTGAAACTGGCTGCAAACCGGGAACGTGACACACTGGTTTTGATACTCTTCTTATAACGTTCCATCTGAATTATGTTATGTACCACAGGGCAAAATAAAGGAACAGTGTAGGCAGGAACCTGACTACGTTAGTGTCTGTACGTGCAAGAACTACCAGGTACAGTTTAATGTCTTGCACAATAACAGCACAAGTATGTAAAATTCACATTTTACATGTGAGAATCATTTTATAACGTAATTACAACTCTTTAAAAACATTTTGAGGGTCAATTTCACTTTGAAGCAAGTTCTTCAAAAATCTTCTGAGTTTGTAGGTTATACTGTGCTCTCTGTTTTCTCTGTAGCGAATAAAGAGTATTTGAAAAGCCTCTGTCCTGGACTTGACTAAATGCCACAGAACTCACCTACATCACATGTGCCAGCATATCCAACAATTGTTATGCCCAGGCTTTGCCCATTCTTTTTTATAAGTTCAACATCATAGGTCTCAAAAAGGTTGGCATTATCCTATAAATAAAACACAAGACAATTAAAATATATATATCTCTCATCATTTCTTGGTACCACTACAATATTGCAGGTTAAGATCTTTGTAAGTAAGCAGTGGTTTCAATTTTCCTATTTCAGAAGGCATCAAATTTGCGAGGAAGATGCATCTGAGATTTTCTGAAAATATGGTGTCATCCAAAGTCATCAATTGCTTTCAAAATTCTTGGCTACTATTTTCTCCACATAACTGTCAGAGGTATCATATTCATATTTCATGGAAAACAAAAGTTTTTATTACGCTGCGCAGAGGCCATTTCCCCTTGGATTCCACTGCCATTTGGTAACAACATACTTCCCAGCCAATCCCAAAAGACAACAGATCCTGAGTGCCCTCCAAATTTCACCTCTCCCTTTCATGTGTTAGTCCAGATAAACAGCATCATGAATCCACTTGCCCACACTGCTCCTGCTGGACAGTTAAGAAGCCAGAAAACGGGTACAAATACACGGGCTTATCACATCGCACATTCCTGTCAGAAAAAGTGATGCTCGTCTCTCCTTGTCGTTGCCTACTAAGGAAGCGAGGGGCAGCAGGAAAGGGATCTCAAAGCAGACAGGTTTGACACCCTGACACGAAGGAACTCACGTGTGTATGCAGCAGTCACATTTCTACTGCAGCAGCAGCTGCCTACTTAAGTGCAAATATGTGAGACCACGTAGGTGCCTGAGCTTATTCATGGTTTTTATGCTACTTCCTAAACCACAAAACCATACCAGAAGTCAATCTTGCACACATCAGTTTAACAAGTTTGATTTGATCTTACTCCAATTTGAACACCACCAAACTGCAAAGAGCACTAGAAGCCTCCAACTACCTAAACGAAATGAGAAGCAAAATATTCATTTGCATTCACTGAAAATTATTTTAAAGACCTAACTGAAGAGAATATTAATTTGTAAATGCTTTGTTGTTGAACTGATGAGAAGACTTCTCATAACAAACAATACTTAAAAAGAGAAGCACATAACATGATCTGTTCTCTGAACACTCTGCTTACTGCAGTTACCAAAAAAACCCTAAGAGGCACTACCTACGATTAGAATGTGATTTGGTCTTACAGTAGAGAAGGGTATGGAGAAAGCCCCCTCCAGAGCTGGCTTAAGTCCTACTCTTCACTGACAAGTGAAAATCAAAACTGCAGGATAGCATTCAAACAGGAAGAGGCCACACCAAAGACATTGGTGATACCAAAGAGAAAAATACTCAAGCGCATAGATCTGCGATTGCAAGTGACAAATTAAAACACATAAAACTGTTTGTTTTCAAGGACTAGTTACAGTGCAATGGGACCAAACATAAGGAGATGATCATAGGCAGGTCTGTTAAAGTGATGAAGTCAATAGGGACAGTACCATTGCTAACAACAAAAAATGGACCTGGAAATCAGAAACCATTTCTTAAGAGAACGAACAAAATAAACTTAATCAAATACTTGCCAAATGTCAGCTCTGGAAGGACCTGTGTTAAAAGTAGGCCGAAGTTACAGCTGCACGTATTTCACCTTTCACTGAAGTTAATAAACTGCTATCTCCTTTCTTATCACACACACCTTCACTAGCCAACTTATTAACTGCTTTCCAACTCTCTTGCTCCATAAGACACTGATGGGGATGAAGATAAGTTTTGGTGCTCTGTCCCTTATCTTTAGGAGAGGGAATCAAATCAGCAAATGAGCCTACAGCAACATCTGAAATGGAACTAGAGTCTTGAGAGTCCTGCTGTTTTGGCAATCAGAAGTCCTTCATGGTCATTGCTCTGGTGCTACAGAAATTTTCCCTAACTCATGTTACTGGCAGAACACAAAACATCGAAGTGTAATCTGGAAAATCAAAGTGCAGAGTGGTAAATACAATCAGCTCCGGTAGGCTGCTAATATTGCCTTCAGTATCTTTGAGAATATAGATGATAACAGTTTTCTCCTATCCATGCACAGACATTAGTAGTTTCAGTTACTCTCTCCTGCAGGAGAAGGAAATCAAATTTTAATACAGAACTAGGGAAAAAAAAAAGCACAACATATCATGTATTAAAAAAAGCCTTTCTTCTGGTTTGTAAAACAGAAATGGAAAATCTTTTCTATTTCAAAGCTCACGGCTAGTGAAAGTACTCAGAAACAAGAGAGAAATTAGATAATAGGAGAAAGTTCTATTGTGAATTAACAGAAACTGAAAGGTAGACCATAAAAATCATCAGTAAATTAATAAATACGTTCAGATTATTAAACAAGCCCACTTCTAAGACTCTGACCTTAAATTATGTAGATTACCTCTCTTTCATTTCTCTGCCACTCAAGTTTCCTACTACACTTCTGATAAGTTTGAGAAGGACTCAAATACTTTCACGACAGCTTCAGCCACAATAGTGTATCAGAGATGCAAGACGTGCTCTTCCCAAAGCTGATGGCTGCCTTTACAGTGACTGCCCAGTAAGCAAGAAGGTGAATTTGTAACAATGACTGCTAGTCTGACATTTAAAGATGGTGTTTTAAAAAAAAAAAAAAAAAAAAAAGCAGCTCTCTTCACTCATATTCAAGAGACTAGATAAGAGAGAAAAGGCTACTCAGATTCTACACCTAAATCTAAGCAGCACAGTAGTAGCAGATGGCGCACAAGCACAGCTTTGTTTATGTTTCAAGACCTACTGTACACTTAGTGTAGCATTTGTTGATTTTAATTACTCAAAACTGAAAAGAATGACTTCAAAAACAAGAGACTTTGATATGACCATGTTAAGATTTGCTAAAACAAGTTTCAAATTTTTTAGATATATTTCCTATCACAGACAGTAGTGTAGACTATGAAAACATTACACTTATGTTTCATAAAAAGATGATAGTGCTGAATAATTCTGGTTTGGCCATGGCACTCTGGATTTCAGACTAGGGAAATTCATATTCAGGTTTTAAATCCACTTACAAATGATTGATTAGCAAAAATGTAACGAGCTAAGAAGGAGAACTAGAAGTGCCATTTATCGATAATGGTCATGGTCTTTGTAATTAAATCAGCCACTTTGAAATAAATTCTATAAAGCTGGTCATTCTGATCCCAAAATTATAGGTATTAACAACATATAAGAAAAAGGGGAAAATTAGAGAAAGCAGGCCTAACATAATGATCACTTAAATACACACATATGATATCTGGGAACTCAAAAGAGGAGAAGCATGAGTGTCTTCACACCTGGAAGTGCCAAGCTTGCTCTTTTCTCCTCCCTTCTAATCACAAGCCACAAACATACTTAAAATCGCCATAAGTAAACATCAGATACTTACGTTTCCATTCTGAAAGGGAGGTAACGTACTAACGGGCCAGCTCACAGGAGCTGGCGGACTGTCCGTAATTTCACACTTGGGGTCTCTTGCAACTATCATCCTAACAGAATTCCCACAGTTTCTCAGCACTTGTGCAACTTGTTCGCTGGTCATTCCCTGCACGTTGGTCCCTCCAATCTGTAAGATGTGATCTCCCGTTCGGAGCCTCCCATCCTTGAAACACAAATAACATTGTAAAAAAAATTTTCCAGGCTGTAAATAAAATCTTTTCCATTACAAAACTGAAAATGGCTGGTATTTTCCTGACAGCCAATGCAGGAGGATACTGTGAAATTGACCACTACCACAACATATTAAATAAGTGTTCACATAATTAAACACTGTTTTTTCCACAGTAGTAAACAGTGATAAATCAGCCTTTCCAAAACTAAGATACATAGGCTGAAAAGCACTGTTCCTAAGAAACTGGTTACTTTTCTCATTCAGGAGAAAATAAAGGACATCATTTTAGAATCTCGTGGGCTGTTGTGTACTGAATTTTCACAGAATAATCCACATAGAATAGGGATTAGAATAAAAATCACAGCACTTTGATTTAGGACTACTTAGTTTCCCAGAATACTTCTATATTAACCTGGCAATTACTTTCTTACATGCCTAGCTCCAACTCCGAGAAACTCCACTGAAGGTAACAAGACTCCACACACACAAACCATTTTTAACCTGATAATTATAATTCATGGTCTACATCACCATTTCTAATATAAGCTAGCATTCATAGGACCAAATCTTCAGCTGGTATTGATCAGCACAGTCCTACCACCTTAGGTGCACTGATTTATACAGCAATCACAGTGGAATTATTCCCAGGACTGACTCAAACTCATTTACAAATTCATCCATTTTAACATATATATGCCCTCATTATTTCACATGTTCTTAATGATGTCTCATTCAGCTAAGAATGATGTGGTGAGTTCTTAACTTATATGCTTCATTTGTAGCCAAGACACTTTATTCCTTACAGCAAAACAGGTGTTACACAATAATTAAAAAATACTCATTTACACATGACAGGTTCAGAGGGGGGCAGTCAAGCAAGAGCCAACATTTTCCATTAAAGCTCTCTGAATCTCCAGTTTTTGTTTCCATCCTTCACTAGAGGAAGTACCTTAGCCTGTCTCTTTTGTATGTTACTGGATCTTGTCTGCATGGGTTCCAGACCTCAGATGCAGTAACTTGTTACGACCAAATTCACATTAAAAATCCAAACTCTGCATGCAATTGCATGTGCTCTGCTCCTGAAATGTAGCAGCAATGAAATGTAGTGATGATTCTTTAAAGAGCGGCAGGCAAGTTGCAAACAGAACATGCACAACTTTAAAGGATATCAGAAACTTCAAAAAGTCTTGCTGAAAGTATCAGAAGGGCTGAATATTAAGTTCCACAACTTTTCAAAATTTCTGCATGTTCAACGATGTTCTAAAAGCCAAAGTGCGTCTGAGAAACAACTTAATTCGTATCAGGTGCTGACTTTTTCCTCAATCATACCTTCAACATATTTATTTATAAAGCACACATTGGGATTCAGCCTTTGATGCTATCGGCTTCCTTTTGTTTAAGTATATTAGTTTATTTTAAGACTGTCAAAAGCAGTTAATTATACTTTACAATCAAACAAGAAGTGACAAAATATAACAAATTACCCGATCTGCTAATCCCCCAGGAACAATCGTTCTTACAACTACACCACTCGTCTTTCCTCCTACAATTCCAAAGCCTAATCCCGAGCCATCGTTAATCAGCTCAACGTCTTCAACATGGCCCCAGTGAATCTGCAATTAATAAAAACAGGAGGTTTTAATTTCAGTCCATCTTTAATGTTTCTCACTTTCACCTGTACCAGGAATGACAAGAATTAATCAGTGCAAGTTTTTTTCTCTCTCTCTGCCACATATTAAAGATCTGGTGGATTTTGCTCCATCAGCTTCGTTTCCTTATAAAGGCTCAGTGGGATTTCTCATCTGTTTTCAAACATACATTTTGTCTTTTACTTTCATAACAGGATACTAGGAAAAAGCTTGACTAAGAAAAAGAGATTTTAAGATTTTCTTGCCAAAATGAAAACTATCCTTCTAGTTTTTCAGAAATCAAGACTAAGGCAAACAACAGAGAAAAACAGCCAGGAAGCTTGCACTGGCCTAGTTTTCACTTAGCATTGCCCAAATTCTTCTATCTGTTATGTCACTTACACACTCTAAACACCACCAGTACATGCTGAATTAATAGCGCAGTATAAAATTTTGCCATACTGAATTGGAAGTATGTTTCTAAGCTACACTGTACTATGACCTTATGTTCTACAAGACAATCTGAAAATAACAAAGCTGTTAAGTAACCCCAACCCAGCCAATGTTTCTGTCAGATTAATATCTCATAGAAACCAAAATGGAGCAAAGTAGGCAGATTTAAGTCTTCTGTGAATAAAGGATTTATTAGCATACTGAAAGTCTTTGCCAAAGCCAGTTAAATATCATAAAAGAAGTTTAAAGACCCCCTGTAGAGATATATATTTGTATTTTATTTTGTTAGTCTGTTCAGTGCAGATCTTTCAATGAAAAAGCAGTTAAAGTTTAATTCTTTAAAATTTTCAGAGCAATAAACAATATTGATTATCCACTAAAACCTTCAGATTTCACTAGCTCTGTAATAATCATAAGGGAAATAATTACTGAGTATAAAGAAAAGCACTGCTCTTAACCAGATTTTCATCAAAACCTACTCGCATAATAAATTAAGATTCCAATATTGCAAACCCTGAATTTAGGTGTGCAGTTCAACCAAATTCAGCGAAGCCACCTGGACCACATGGTTTGAACACAGATGCGAGTTCAGCCCTAGCCTATTGCATCTGAGTGACAATCTCTCCTTGTTAAAGAAAACAAAAGGGTTCACAATGAATGAAATCTGCAGTTTAAAAACCAACAACTGATAAACATGGATTGAGTGGTTAACAGATTCTTTTTTTTTACTTATTTTTTTGAAAACTTGCTTTTGAAAGCAAGACTTTTTGTTTTGAGTAGCTTAAGTTTAAATTGCTTGGGATATTTCAAACAGTGCTCATGATAGGTTATGTTTACAGTCATTTAAGATGTAATCAGAGCATCTTTAATTGCTGAGCACAAGTAGTTTTCAGCTGGGTATACTCATAAAACACTTTACCCAGCCTACCCTGAACAGACCCTGCTGATAGGAATATGTTGATTTACTAAAGCTTCTGCTAGCCCATAAAAACCCAGGATCTATTTTATAACAACTTCATGCAGCTTTGCAATGGAAGCATTATACTTACTGCATGATCAGTCTAAATCAAATGTCACTGCAGATAAAACCTGATTAAAAAAAATCCCTATACATAAAGCTAGCTAATACAAACACTTACAAGTACAAAAAAGTATCCAGCATAGTTCAAAATCAGATTTTGACAGCATTACAACACTCACGGTCTCAGGTGGATTTATATCACTTAATAAGAGAGACGAAGTTCTGCTGTTTCCTTGAACTGGCTCCCTAGCAACAACCAGATGTAAAGATCCTGTGGCTTGCTGGAGGAGTGCAATAGCGTGCTGATGGGAAATGTTCTGATCCAATGGGGTGCAATTAATGGCCAGTATGTGGTCATTTTCCTTTAGTCTTTGATCCCTTAACAAAACATTAAAAGAAATTTTTAAAATGCAGCATAGTGACTTCATAACAGGCTTGGGTAATTTAAACACGAACATGCAAAATAGTTACGCAAGGTTAAATGATTTATACAAAAGAAATCTGCTCATTAGACTGTCTTCACCACCTTACAAATTACATGCAGCGCACATTGTACTGAACTGCCCAACCAAGTTTTGTTCCAACTTTATCACAGTTTGTGTTTACTCAATTTCTTCCTTCCACTATTCAAATTCAATGAAATTCCCTCGTTCCTTCTTGATTATATTGAATTATAGGACAAGAAAAAAACATTTTTGTAGTTATACAGTCAACTAGGAACTAGTCTTCAATTGTTTTTAGCACTACGTGACATCACCTCCAAGTACCCAAAACTCAGGCTACAATATTGTTTCGTATCATCAACTGATCTAAAGATGGTCAAGCTGCACACACACTTCACTCAAAATTTATATCATCAAACCTCAGACATCAAACTTTCTTCAGGCAATACACAGTTCAATTTATATTATACCTTAAGATAACATAGATCTCATAGTTAATTCATCCTAGTGATGAATTTAGATTTGTGACAAGGGAGAAACTATCACTCATCTGCTTTGTTCAATATTCATTCTGAGCATGAGACCAAACTGTTACATAGACAGACACTGCCTTCAAAGCTCTGTAGGAATCCAAAAAAGTCTCCAGGAGATCCTGTCTCAGAAGCAAAATGCGACGCATGCTGAGGAAATTTATAAAAACTCCCAAACAATATAGCTGTACATCTCCACTAATGCATTCTACATTTCATTTTTATCATGCGATATTTAAGATGTTTTCCTGAAATCTCTTTCTTCAGGCATTAGCCATATTTTAGATTCTCTCATCAAAGAAAGTGAGCAGCAGGTCATCAAATCCTAAAGTGAGATATTCACCCTCCTTTGACATCCGGATCAGTCCATCTGTCTCCACTTTGAAAGAGCCTAATATGCTTCTCTTTAAGTGTTCTCTGGTGTGTTCTCTGTGGGCCCATCGCCATTATCATTCCAACCTCTCCCCACTCTTTTTGTCATCCTGTGTTGGCACTTCCTGACATGTGTTATTTAAAAAGTGACACCAATGACTTGAAATCTAGACACATTTTCTTTAAACATAATTCCAAGCTCTGCATTTGTCTCATGCCAACTCTTGTGGTTTTACAATCACATTTTATTTTTAAATGATTGCTCTGTCTTTTGTTGTTGGGTGAAAACCCACAGACAATACGGGGAAAAAACTGCCTGAAGCCTTGATTCAATGATGACATCTGTGCAGGGATCTGTTGGGAGGACTGGATCTAAATTTACACAGGAAACAAACAGTAAACCCAACTATAAATAGAGCATTGTCATAGGCACATAAATAAAGAAACAAGGGGAAAAAATCTTGCAGGGACACAATGGATAAATATTCAAACAGAGGCTAATTTTTATTTTCCTTGTATTCTTTTCTGAGTTGTCTTTGTTTTTCAATCAGTACTCAAGATTCTCTTAAGTGAGTCATGATTTCTGGAAATTCCATTTGTGAACAGCTTGGATATTTGAAACTCATCTGAAAATCTGATCCTCAGAACGAGTCCGTTTAGTTGAAAAGCCAGAACTCAAGATACCACCACCACCAAAACATCCCACCAGAAAACCCAGACAAACATGTTAGCCTGACAGAGTTTTCAATGCGGAAATCATGACTTTTCCTGTCACGGAATTGCTGCAATTTTCCGATACAATTATAAAGATCTCACCTGTCAGCTATGCTTCCTGGCTGGACTTCCTTGACAAAGATACCAACTTCTCCCAAGCTGTGATTTTTAAGGGCAACCACACTAAATCCAAGACCTCCAACAGAAGGCTTTTCAATCTTTATCGATTCTATTTGTCTCCCCTAGTAAAAGAGAAAACATTGATTTACTAATTTTTAATGCAATAGAATGAGCTACTTCAAAATTTATGAACACCGGGAGAATTACTCTCCTCCTAAGACTAAACAAAGGCAAAATACTGAATATGTTATTTCTATAAAAGCTCCTCCATTTATTATTTTTAATATAACAGAGTATTGGCTATGCAAGCACTCTGAGGTTCTGAAACCTCAGGGAATTTAAGAGCTGCTTTCACACTTCATTCACATTATGAGATGAATTCCAAACTGGATGAAAACTATGAACGAAGTGCTGTCTAGAGCAATATATTTGGGGTTTCTGGAAATGCTGCATAGCTAAACTAAATTACTTGTCTTTTGGCTCCTTTTGCTTTTAATGCTGATTTTTAGGTGCATGTTCAAAAGACTGCAGCTTTTAAATAAAGAAATTAATTTCCTTCCCGTTCCTGCAACCTCACACTGAATGCCAGAAAGTTTGTTTTTGCAACTGCCTGCTTCTCGGCTCCAACACTGAATTTCTGGGGTTGTTTACTGGGAAGTATTACTTAGAGAAAGCGCTTCTATCACAGCTGTTTTATCCAAAATAATGTGCAGCCTTTACTGTTAAATCTTTTATCAGATGAGTTAATGACACACTAACGAGAAGAGTTATGCTCAAAATATTACAGCTACATTAAGGTAGTCAATTAGCAACAGTTACTTAATATAGAAAGGCACAACCAACCAATTAAATTAATGGTTCAAAGTAATACAGAACAATGCATTCATGGTATAAACGCCAATTGCACATGGGTGGATGTCTGCACCTGTACAACTTCCATAAGCATCTGGTACATGCTATATCACGTTAATGAAATCAGCATCTGGCTGGCAAAGTTAAGACATATTAAAAGAAGAGTTAAATAAAATATTACATGCCAGCTCTTTTAATCATTTGCACTGTTCGTATATCAACAAAGCTGGTACATTTCCAATTCAAAATGTACTTGATAAAAGTGTCTTTCCATCAAAACAAGTTTCTGCAGAAAACATCCATTTTCAATTAAGTGTCAACAAATACCAAAAAAAAAAAGTTTTCTGGCAACTGACATTTCATTTCTACATCAGTGTGCTTGGTAGAAAATAAAAAAAAAAAAAAGGCAAAGAAAATACTTTCCATATTACTTATCTTTCACAGGGAAAACTGATCCTCAGTAACTCTGCTCTCTTAGTGGCTTAGGTGGCATCATACTCCAAGATACAAAACAAACATGTTTGTTTGAAAAAGTTTTTTTAAAAAAAAAGCATGCAAGAAAAGGTTTGACATTCAAGTTTGGTTCACCGAACCTGAGAGCCTTACCTTTGCCATCTGTTGGATGATTGCGTTAAATTCATTAACTCCCAGGTTGGGAATGAAGGTAGATGCTCTGGGTTCAGGTGAACTGCGAGGCATACACACGCTTCCAGCAGCAACTGATTTGTCAGCAAACACTAGTAGTCCTCTCTTGGTAAAATCAAAATCTACTGACCAGTCAGGAGGCATATAATTGAGCTGTTGAAAATGAACAAAGGTGTAGTAAAACTACTAAAACATAAACAAGGATTTCTACACTTCCCTCTTGTATGAAGACTGCCAAAGAAGCAAGCTACCATATCAAGTTTCTCTCTTCACCATGACATTCCAGAAACAAGACACACAAAAGCACCAAATATTAAAGAGGCGCTCAAACACTGGTGCAACTGTCAGGGCAAACCTGGCCAATTTTCGCACAAGTATCCAAAATTTTAAGAGTCGCTTAGCCACAGAGGAGCCAAATGTCTAGTCTGTGCTTTGTTGTCCTAGGGCACAACTACCTACAGTTTAACGTGCTACCATTGCTACAATTTGCAGTTCAATTTCTAGTCTTGACAGATAATGGCTTAGCAAGCTATGGGATGAAAACTCTTTGTGTACAGTTGTCATCGACACCCACGTCCAAGATCTAAGTGTCAACTGGCATTATAAACCAATCCACACAAGTCCATTCCACTGCCGGAGCTAACTCACTTCAAATCTAGCTTGGGTTTGTCTGTATCGGAGCTTGGCAAATCTTCAGGGTGATTTTCTAGATTTTATTTCCCAGTGTAGGGTAACCATTGTTGTGCAAGTCAGCAGGAGCTAAGTGATGGTGTCTTTTAAGGGAGAAAAGATGCTGCCAGTCAGCTCATAAACAGCATTTAGCTTCTGGGAAAAGCAGTGAGTCCTAGTTCCAACTGTGTTCAGATATCAAAGTACTAGAGCTGATGTCTTTTGCAGAAGCTTTTCTCAGACTGATGTGGTTCTCAGTGCCTGACTCTTCTGCGTCCCTTTCAAAGTGTTCTGCCCCATGACTGGTTTGTTGCAAGACCACTTATCATTTCAGTAGTGACTGCGCAGATACCAGCTTGACAAGAAAAGAAAAAGGCCAACATTCACTCATACCAAGTCACAGCTTATTAATGAGCGTCCTCATTAACACATGCCTACATACCCTGTTCTAAGTTCCAAGCGCAGCATTGTTATCATCACATCAACAATTGTAATTTTACACTCACTTGCTCCTTCAGTTGCTTGATGGATTGCTGGAGGGTCAGTATCTGGTTAAACAAAGGGCTCCTGAGTGTGTTACGCAAAACAGTCAGGTTTTCATTATGCTGGGCATCTCGTTTCTCACGCAGTTTTGCTTGCAGACGATCAAGGATCTGCAGCACCTGCTGTTTATCTGCACCACAAAGTAGTACAAGTCAGGAATGGAGCTTCATTTCTCACTGCTTAACAGAAGTAATCACTTTCAGACTACGTACCTGCAGCCGGATTTTCAGGCATGTTGGATAGTATTTTTGGAATTACTCAGAAAGACCTAGATGAGGTTTTAAAAAATAAAGGAATAAATTATATCTTTGAGCAGAATGCTAAAAGGTACACCATCAATAAATGCGCTAATAAAATACTAAGTTAACTATAACTAAATTCATAAAAAACCACTAATATTCCCTTCTCAATATAGCCTGTTGCACAGCAGCCCCATCACATCCAGAAAATTGTCCTTGTTCTGTGTGTTTTTTCTTTCACACACAAGAAGAACAACTCTTCCAAATATGAGGAATAATGCAGGTTATAAAAACACATATTTGCCACAGAAACTGAAAGGCAGCTGCGTTCAACCAAATTAATTTGAATGTGGGCATTAAAGTTGTGATAGTTGTGATCTTTTCAAACACACATATACTTAAAATCTTCCTATTATTTAATATGTACTTTTCCCGCAATTACTTTAATTATTTGTAGACGGTGTTCTTATCACAAGAGCTCAGCCCTGCCATACGGCAATATAGGTGAAACCTTGTATCTTCCTATAAAACAGTGATGAGGTTCACCCCCCTCACAAGACAGCACAGCATTAAGGTCCCAAACTGGCCAAATCAATCCCTTGTCCAACAACTTAATCACAGCTCTGGTGCCAAACAGGTGAAAGAAACCTGCTCCCTTCTCCTACACGTGCTTGCCTTTCTCTTTCCTGCGTACAAGACAGGCTTTGAAGGAACACAACATCCTTTATCACCCTCAGTACAGTGCCAAAGAGAACAGGTCTCCAACTGAGGCTGAGGCCTAGATGGCAGTATAAAAACAACAGACTTGCAATTAACAGCGATGATAAATTCATGCTGTCACTTGTGTGTTATTATATTGATGTGGAACTTGTCATTCTGAAATCTACCAAGGCAGTTATACCAAAACACACACGAGAAACGAGATTTCCTCGCTTTGTACAAGCTCCTCTGAAAGAAGTCAGCCATTTAAAAGCTCAATTTACCAATTTCAGCTCTGCCCTGTATATAACTGCGTAGCTTCAGAATAATATAAATTTGGAAATACTCCGGAACAAAAATAGCCATATGTAAAAAAAAATGAGGTCTATTTACTTCGTTAATCTTGCAATGCAAGGGCAGGAATGGTCGTATGCTCCTGAATGCAGCACCAGGGTAAGCGCATCCCGGGGCCCCCTCCCAGCAGAACCTCTGCTCCTTTCAGCTCTGCCTCTGACGCCGTCTGCGCTCCAACCGAAAACGTCTCGAGTTCTGGGAGGACACTGCAATGTTTAAGAGACTATTAAATAAGCGGGTGAAAACGCAGCAGTATTATAGCTTATTATAGCTTCTCTTCTCCTGAAGAGTCAGGTTAAGCCAATTTACCTAATGCAAAAAAAGAGAAAAAAGAGGAAGTATGTCAGAAACCACAATGTCTGATTTATGCACACTTCTCTGTATCTAAACAGTTTTGGCTCCTGTAGGAATTCCTGCAGAACCTGGTGGGTTAGCATGGTTTCCACCCAGGGCCAAGCAAAATGAGCAGCTCTGCAAGACTATTAACACATTTAGGAGGTCATTTTAAAATCAAACCCATAGCAAGGGTTGAGGCAGCGTCCGACCCCTGAAAGATTTTCAGGAATGCATCTGAACTCGTGTAAGGGCTGCAACTTTATTTTCTTTTCCATTTGAAATAAAACACTTCTAAGAGCACAGCAGCCTTTGATTCTGGGCTGAGATCTGATTCCGAAGAACAGACGAAAATACCATTTCCTTGCACATTCCTGAGTCTTCATCTAAACCGAAAAGACAAAACTTCACCTCCTCGACTAAAAATATGGCATGAGCCTTAACAAAACAGGAATACAGAAATGTTTTCTTTCTTCCCACTTTAACTTCCCTGTTTTCCCACTTCACATCAGCAGTTAAAACAACAAAGCAAACCCTCGACAGAACGAGATGCAAATTAACTCCTACGAGGAAAAGTGACTTGAAACACCTTAAAACCAGCAGTAGGGTGAAGGAAAGATTAAACCCAGAAAAGAAATCCAGTATGGCAGGAAATAATGACAACCTGACAGCACTCTGCACGTCTAAGAGCTGGAGCCAAGAGGCTGGTCCAGCTCTCCAGCCATCTTTCACACGTTTTGTTCCTCTTCCCTTCCATCTGGGCTTGCACTCACTCATTCATCTGATCCCACAGCGAACTGGAACGGGGAGCTGAGCACACAAAAACCCCTTCCCGTTTTGGTGGGGTGAGCTTTCTGCCCAGTTAGGGCTCGAGTGCCAGCAGCAGCACGCGGGATGGGGCCGGGACCACACCTTGCAGCAGCAGCTAGCGGCTGCAGCAGCTCAGCTGCACTGGCAAACCGCACCGCGAGCAATAGCCTGCGTCACTCAAAAGCAGCCTCAAAGAGCCGCGCTGACAGTCTCCAAGATGAATCTTTTTTCCATTACGGCGGCTGTAACAATAGCAATTATGACAATGGGTACAGATCCAAGAAAGAAAAATTAAGAGCAGAAAAATGTAGGTAGGACATCTAGGCTCCATCTAACATGCAGAAGTCCCCTGGAGAAGGAGGTGAAGAAAAAATAAATAAATTAAAGAAATCCTCAGCTTCCTGCTCGAGCTGTTCCAAAGTGCTGCCAAGAGCCACTGGAGACCTCTCTGCTCCAGCAGATGCTGGAGTGGACCTCAGGTACAGTTCGTATAAAAGTGAAAGTTTACACAGCACTTCGGGATTCCTCGTGATCACACCTGGCTTCCAGCCAGCTTGCAATGGTTTTAATGATTTAATTTTTGTGCAGTACATTAAAACCACCCCCAGTGTTTCTTTGTTCTCCGATCTTTCACAAAAAGAGTAGGAGAAAAAAACTGTGTTTTATTTTAAAGTAGACAGCTCCTTCTGGTGTGAGGGCACCCCTGAGAATGTAAACTAACTTCAAGTTTTCAAGTATCATATAATTGAGGACAAGTCCCTATGACTGGCTTTTGGACTCCAGGGAAACACACAACTCCATATACCAGCAATCTGTTTATGTTTGGGGACCCAAATAGGTTATCCTTAATCCATTTCCAAACACTGATGCTCGAGTCTGAGCAGGGTGTCAGCAGACTGTTGCTAAATTAGGAGGTCCATTCTTAGACGATAATTTTGAAGGGCGATCCCAAAACACTACGGCTTGTCTCGTTAGAAGCAGTTCCCCCACTCTGCGTTCAATTTCCTTAGCTCCATCCTCCGATTTCTACAGCCACTTAATTATCCTATTGGTAGACAAAACTGCAAACCTCAAAGTTCAAAATTCATGTCCCAACTCTCAATATAATCGTAAAATCATTGTGAAAATCATGAATTTCAGGAAGCGTAATGTTTTCCAATACCAGGAAAAAACAAAACAAACAAAACACTTCAGCACAGCATGCATCTGGGTTTTTACTGTCTTCACTTTTGAAGAGCTGAACTCAACGCATCATAGGGAGCGGGAAAGTTTCATAAGGTTTTGTATGAGATCCTAAGACTTGGATCTTCTTCAAAAGCAGACTAAGAAAACAGGAATTCCCCCATGCTGATGCCAGCAGAGGTCATCAGAAGAGCTGAAAGGTTTAAGTCTTCTATTGCCATGGCCCCCCAGCCGCCTGCCACTTGCATGAGACACGGGGTGCTCATCCCCAGCACGTCCCAGACCCAGGGAGGAACACGACACCTCTGGCAGCGGCCTTGACAAGCACTCACCCTCCGCGAAGAGCTGCTGAAAGACAAAAATAAGGGGGTTTCTGCCGGGATTGGGAGGAGGGCATGGTTTAGCCAGCAGTTTCTTCTGCACATGCACCCCCTTGCCCTAACTACAACTGCTTGTGCCCTGCGTCCTTCAACTCGACCTCCAAAAACCTGTACCCTTCCAAGAGCCACGCTCGTAGGGAAAGCCCTGCCTCGACCGTGGCTCTCCCCGCTCAGTGGTGGTACAGCCATTTGGGACATTAAATGCTGCAAGTCCTCACTGTGCAACTGCTAACTGCTGCTGTTTTCCAAAGGCTGCTAACAGGGCCAGCTGAGCAGGCTGCTGTGGGAACAGCCAAGGGTACTTCCCCATCCAAAGTCACCTTTCTGCACTACTGCAGTTGTAATTTCCCCTAGCCCTGTTACCAGGAGCGACTGGTACGGCGCATGTTTTTCCTTCATCACTCCAGGAGAGTTCTCTGACTTGGAAAACTTCAGTCCAAACCACTTAAAATTTATTAAAAGGCGAAAGCAAAAGAAAACAGCATTTGTTAGTGTGATCTTAATCCTAAAACGGTCCTAATGCAGCATCACTTCTGACTTGTGGTATTAAAAATAATACAATTTACAAGACATTGAGCAGCTATGTACTGTTAAAAACAACAGTATTTTGCATGTACTTTGCTGTTCTACTTGGTTTTCCACCCTAGTAACGCACAGAAAAATTCAGTCCAACCAAGCCTAGCGTGTACACGCCTTTCAGATGAGACCACCAAAAACTGCTGTTCTGCGTCGTGTTACAGTTTTTACAAAAGTGCTGTAGCGTGCGTGCTGACTGCTCCAGGCACTTGTAAGAAGGAAACAATTGAACAGCGCTGTGAGTACCTAAATAAAAATGCACCATACATCTCCAGGGGAAACCAGGTCAAAGCTAAACATTGTTAAACATCCAAAAATCTACTCCGGGGACCAACTGAGTGTGCTGCAGCATACCATTAGTGTCTGCGAGATGAGGAAAGCAGAAGAACCCCCTGTACCTGTGATTACCAGTCTCCACACTGATCGAGAGCAGCCTTACTCACTCTGAAGGCATGCTAACTTCCAACAAGCAGAACCTGAATTCCTGCGGGCTGGAGCCTGGAGGGGAGCGCTGTGGGCTCTCTGATGTCTGATAGGAGGCTGTGCTCACACCGAAGCCTCTCTCAGAGGAGCAGCAGGTGGTCTCCACTCGGAAACCTCTTCTCACAAAACCTGTGGGAGACTTGCTTCCGAGACGCGCACGGCGTCCTGCCCTGCTCACGTTAGCCACCAAGTCCTAAAGTTATGATGACGACAGCGCACCCGCCTAGCAGCCCCCTTCATGGTGGAGGAGCGCTCCTAAACCTGGCAGCAGCTCGATTCCTGAGCTTCCAACCCTGCGAGGCACGCCAAAGAGCCGCTTGCCCATCAACCAGCCCCTAAGGAACAACACCCAGAGGGGGCTCCACACGCTCCCCTTGAAGACAACACCCGCACAGGGCGGCTGTGGGGCGGGGGCTGCGCCCCCAAAGCCGGCTGTCGCCGCTCGGGGAGGCGCCCCCCTTCCCTCCCACCCCTCGGGGCCTCCCCTCAGCCCCCCGCAGCCGCTCAGCGCCGGGGCCCCGCCGCCCGCCGGTACCTGCGGCCGGGGCCGGAGCGATGATGGCTGCCGCCGGCTCTCACCTGGGCGGAAAAGGGAAGCGGGGGGGACGAAGGCGGCTCACCTGCGGCAACGGAAGCCGGGGCGGCGCGGCGGGAGAGCCGGCCTCCCGGGGGACGGACGGGCCGCGCCGCGCCGCGCCGGGGGCGGCCCGGAGCCGGCGGCCGTGGGGTGGGGGGGGAGAAGCTTCGCTGGCGTCCCCTCAGCCCGCAGCCTCCCTCAGCTCGGGGGTGAACCCTGGGGGTTGTGGGGCTGAGCGGGTGTCGTCGAGCTGCGGGCACCTGGGGGCATCCAGCGGGGGGGACACGGCGCTGAGGGGCTGATTTCGCAGCGCTGGCAGCGGGGACGTGGAGTGCAGGATCGGGGCCTGAGGGGAAAGGCCCTGGGCTGGGGTGTTACTCATGGAGATGTGACCTTCGGTCTGGTCGCGGAGATTAGAGGTGGCCACCCTGTGACACGCACGGCTTAAGAGGCAAGGAAGCTTTCAGGTAATCCTGACCTGGCAGTGTTTGTGTCACAGCCTGTGTGGCACAGCTGTCAACCCAGCCACCAAACTCCCCAATGAGAGTAAAATGTAGGTGTAAAACTTGTAAAAAAAACAACTTTATTTGTGCTTATTTGCAGTAAATCAGCACCCAAACATGAATTAAGGCTGTCTGCTGTGCACCAGAGTTGTTCTGAGCCGTTATCCGTTATCTCCTGCAGAGAGGAAGCGAGCTCTGCTCGGCCTCAGCAGTACGGGCACTGCCACTTCCACTGACAGAGAAGGCAAAAGCCTCGGGAGGACCGGGACTTGGATGGAGTTTAGCAGTTGTGACACTTCCCCTGGGGAGCACCAAAGCAGCAGAACACAACTGCCTATCACCACATTCACCACAACCAGAACTGCTCCAACAGCGCTCCGAGCCACACTGTTACCTGTGGCTACGGAGAGGTGGTGGCGATGGCTTTGTGTGCGGCAGCAGCGGCTTGAGTCCCTGCAGAGGCAGTAAGATGGAAGGCGATAAAAGCAAAAGAGGTTTTTGTACCGCCAGTCTCAAAATCCTGAACGTGCACCACTCACTGAAGTTAAAGGGGACTGCGGCTGCTCTCCACCTCTGACTAGTGTACGTTAGTCTGTTTCAGTTATTTTATGTAATATTTGTTTTATATACACACATATAAACACCAAAAATATCAAAAGAAATCCCCCCAAAAATACTTTTTATTTTGCTACCCACTTCCAGTAGCTCACATGGAACAAATCTCACACAACCCTGCTGGTTGCATGGGATACGCAGTACAAAAGGTACTGAAATTAATTTTCACCTCCTAACTAGGAAACAACTTCCCTTCTTCCTAATGCCCCCCCCCAAAAAAAAAAAAAAAAAACAATAGCAGTTGCACTAAAGCATATAACATGCTAAGGACATATCATTTCATTCTTAAAAAAAAAAGATTCCAAATGCCGAACTTCCCAGTCCTTACTCTCAATTTTAATTAATGTAGTGCTTGTGAGAAGTGACAATGTTTTTGACAGTGATGAACAGCAAGTGGGGTATTTATCCATCCAAGATATACAACGTAGACAAAAGAGCAAAGCACTTTTCTCATCAGTGCACCTCAGTCTCGATCTCTCGGAGGGCTGAGTTCATTATAGAGTGCACTCTGTCCCTGGCCTTTCTTTTCCAATTGCTGAAAGGAATGTCAATTTTCATTTGCATACTTTATCTGCTGAATTCTAGACTGCCAATTTAGTTTACACAAATCTCCCAAAAGCTGTTAGACAGCCAGTGATGTGAAATATTGCTGAGATCTTTGTCAGACATCCATATATTTTAAATCAACATTTTTACTGATTCTTTGAGCACCTGGGGCCATAACAGACCTTTCATTGGTACTGACAGACTCATACATAAGTCACCATTCATCCACAAAAATAATCACTGGTGAAACCAGAAGACTTTAGGAAAGGCTGGTTAATAATGACATTCTCTTAAATACCACCTGGGAGTTGTTTCCAATCTTTTAAAGTTTCTAGGTCCCCATTTGGTTTTCAGGAAATGCTTCTAGAGCAGATGAAAACTTCTGACAGTAGTGCTGCCTTTCCCAAATTCGTTCACCACTGAACGGTCTCTTCATCTCAAACAGTCTGCGATCCCCAGCAGCTCACAGCTGAAAACTGATGCTTTCAGAAACAAGCACTAGAAAAATATGGAATAACCTTTAAAAAAGTGAGAAAAAACAAAGGTTGGTAATCACCACAAAATACCTTACAAGGAGCAAACACTGATGAAGATAAAGCTCTCCTGCTCCAGGTATTTTGCACATATTTCAAAAAAAAAAAAAAAAAAGAGAGAGAGAGAAAGAAAAAGTAGAGAAAAAGAAAAGAGAAGAAAGTGAAAGTACTCTAACAGTATACAATCACAATTTCACATGAAAACACAGGCTGGCTCAAGGGCTCTCCTAGCCGGGCCTGGCAGAGACAGGCGGGCACAGGCCAGCCGCTTTACCTCACACCTTGAGGAATTTTCTCTGACACTCTCGAAGCACCCACAGCTCCCAGGACAGCGTCCGGGACGCTCCCGGGCACCAGGTGGGAGGTTAGGCCTGCCATACCCGGCCCTCACGCCGGTGATCGCACCCCGGCCCCGTACTCGTCCTCCAGCCGCCTGCCCACGCCGCTCTCACCCGGCCGAGCCCAGCCCTCGCCAGCCTTTTCCAGGCGACTCCCGGAGTGGAGGACGCCCCCAGAGAGCAGCCCCGGCTCCCCTCACGGACCTTCACCGCCCCATGTCTCCCCGCACCGCCCCGCTGAGGCGGGGCCGACATCTTGGGTAAGGGCAGGTAGGCGCCGTCCTCGCCGGCGGCCATCTTTGTTCAGGGTACCAGCCCAGCAGGGCTGCACGGGCGCCATCTTGGGTAGGGGCACGCTGTGCCCTCACCGCCGCCCCGAGCTGCCTCAGGAGCCATATTTGCTGAGGTCAACCCCTGAAAGAGCCAAATAAATAAATAAATAAATAAATAAATAAAAGCGGCACCTGCGGCATCCTGAGGGCTGCTCGCAGAGCCGGCTCCCCCGGAGGCAGGGCGGCGGGGCCGCTCCTCCCCGCGGCGTCACTGACGGCAGCCGCAGCTCCCAAGATGGCCGCCCGGCCGGGGCGGTGGCCGGTGGGAATGGGGCGTCGGTGGCGAGGGGTGGCCGAGGCCCCGTTCCCTTTCCTCCTCCTCCTCTTCCTCTGGTTCGCAGCCGTGAGGGCAGCGGCGAGCTCGGAGCCGCCGCTCAAGTGCGACGAGCTGCGGCTGGGGCAATATCCTGAGCGCGGCCGCGGCGGGGGGACAGAGGCTGTGGGGATGATGGGGCTGGCGGCTGTGGGGCACCGGGGGCAGGGACACCCTCGGGTCCCGAGCTGGAAGGAGCGGCAGGGAGGATGTGTGTAGTGGCACAGGTTTATTTGGGGCTGGCGTAGCGTGTGGCTGTGTGCAGGTCGGGGTGCGCCTGGTTTTCAACGAGAAGATCCCGTGGGATGGGAGACCCTCCTGCCCCTTCGCCTTCTTGTGTTCGTTTTCAGGACACTCAAGTGAGAGCCAGTGGCTTCCCAAAATATCGGGTCTGCCTCCCCCAGCCAAGCGAGAAGGTCTCAGGTGTTAGCCCAAGCTGCAAGTTGTTTCCAGAGGCGTGTCAGGCCTTCCCGAGGAAATGGCTGGTGAGGGCAGCTGGCCGTTGGCGATGTGGCTGCAGATCAAAAGTGTCAGGAAAGCAAAGCTTGGAAAAAAAGCAAACTTCATCTCCTGCCTTACTTGACTGTGGGAGTTCAGACCTCAGAAAATTTGTTCCTGCTCACGTTTTCTTTAGTCCAAATTCCTGGCATTTCCGATGTTTGTTTTTAGGTGTTCTTTGAATTTTGTTTGTTATTGTAGCTTTAATCTTCTCAACCAAATGCCTTGGTTTAAAGGTACTCCGGTATCAAAATAAGGAAGGAAGCATAGGCTGGGGTTCTACCTTGTCGCCTTCAAATACAGAGACTGTGACTGATAAATATTGTAGTTCCCTTAGGTAGTGCTGACTGCAGCACTAATTAAACGTGGAGCTTATGCAATATATTGATGTATTAAATTGGATTAGCAGATTTGCTCTATGGTAATGTGCTGTTCCTATTTTGGGGGATGGGGAGGGAGGAAAACTGACATCAAGGTACATCTTTAATCCTCAGAGGTTAAAGAGGGTGGAATAAATTAATGTTAAACCTGTTGTAGTGTTTGATATGAAAAATGTTTTCCTCAATTACCTGAACATATATGTGTGATGAGCCTAAAATAGACAATAGTACACAAGAACCAATGAATTGTACAAATCACACGGCGTATGGTAAGGATTTCTAATTTCTAACATATATTGACAGTAATTACATTTTCCAAGGAAGTATTTAATTCATGCATTTATGTATCTGCTAGATGAGCTTTTAAAACATGGGATTAGTAATGTCATTAGTGTGAAAGCCTGAAACATTTGCGTACATTGGATACTTCACTGAAAATGAATAAATACGTTGTTTCTCATTGGTACCTTTTTAAGTGAGGTTTCTGGTAAACCTCTTCAAAGTATGTTATATCTTCTAGGCCCTGTCCTTCACTACTGTGATTAGAGCAAACCATTCCTGTCCTACTCAGTTTTGCATATACTTAGAAGAATTGACATATGGCAGAGCAACCTCAAAACCTTCAAAATCTTAAAAATTCTTTTAAGGAAGGATGGTGCCTTCCATCATCAAGAGTTTTTGGTGACATGAGGGTCTCTTTTGAAAGCAGTTACGCTTATTTTGATGTTAAATTCAGATTTTCTTTGGAGTACAACAGAAACGCAGTTAAATTGGTCGCTTGCTTTATTACATACGTTTAGTTTTTCTGGTGTTCGCAGGCATTGAAGTAAATGGTCTCTTTGTTAGCTAATTTGCTTTATGTACACTCGTTTAAAATGCATGCGTATGCTTGTTGTCTTTCAGATTTTACTGTGTATAAACACTAAATAATTTTCTTTATTGGGATGCTTGGGGATAGTGGAGGTTTTCCAAGTACTTTTCAGAGACTGGATGAAAGTACTTTCCAAAATACATCCCCCTGTAAGTTATTCAGTCCTTTACATCATCTTTGATATTGTGTCCCTGATTATAGACAGGCAGTCAGTGAGCCAAAGAATATTCTGTAGTTTGATCACAACTCACATTGGTAGTTGCGTCTAACCGTATGATTGTATTCAATATACCATACGTTTGCTTCAGAGTGGGGGAGGTTGCTGAATTTATTAACGTGTTCATTTCTATATCTGTATAGAATTTTTACACATACAGCAGTCTTTAGATTGTCCTCACAGTATGAGTCATTTCCTCTATCAGTATTATCTAAATAATAAAAAGTTGGTCTTAAAGCTCATGCTTGAAGCACTACAGTCTCTAAGCATCTTTCTGGATTTCATCATCCAAACAAGTAAGGGTTTAATTCAAAGCATCCAAGTAGTCTCATAGAGTAGCGGGTTTGGAGCCGTACTGGCATGACTTTGACAAGAAAACAGTGTCCTTCCCTGTGTCAATATTTTAACTGCTGTGGGCTTCTTCTAAATAGAAAGCACTGCTTTCTTTGCTTAATTTTTGGAAGAGAAAGAATGTTGCTTTCTGTAGTTGTGTTAGATGAGGCACGTTGATCAGTAACATCCATGTATGACTTTGACAATTAAGTCCAGACATAGCTTTTTTTTTTTTCCCCTGTTACAGATACTGACCATCTGAACTTAATTTTTAACTTAATTTTTGGGATGGTCCTATGCAATGTGGATAGATATTTTAAAAAATAAATAAATCCAAATCCTCATCTTCTTTCCTTTGGGTATTACTGGAAAATCAGGAAAGAAATGTTGAGCCCATCTAGCAGTTCAGTTAGAACTAATCAACAGGTCTCACAAGTACTGAAAGCTACTACAAAGTGTATAAAGGACTGGAATTCTCCCCTTTAAAACAACTCACTAAAACAGTAGAGAGTGACTAATATTGTGGTAATACATCGCAGGCTTTTACTAGATGTATTTAGTAATATACTTTAAGTATCATTCCTGTGTGCTCTGTGCTGTGTCTCAAGACTGTTGCACAGTATAACTTCATTTGTTTATTTTACCTGTGTTGTCGGGAAAATGCCACAATATCCAGTCGGCTGCTGCTTAATTGCAAATAATTTTTTTTGTCCTCAGTTCAGTGTCTGCCAGCACCAAATATAACCTGTAAAGATCACCTTGGCGTAGAAAAAGTCTTTAGTGGACATGAAGTTGGATTTTACAAGCCTATTGCATGCCGCAATGTGTAAGTACACTGTTATTTTTTGTAATAATTTATCTTTGTTTTCACATTGAATTTTTTCTAAAATGGTACGATGTGTTGGCTGAAGGAGGAAGATAGAGTTCCGTACGTGTGTTACTTCATCCTCAAATAAATATTATAAAGATACAGCATGCATGTTTGTAAGTAAATCTGTCTCTGTGCTGGAAACTTTTGTTTGTTTAGTTATTTTTCTGTCTTCACTTTACTTTAGTGTGTACCCCAGCAAAGATTTGCCCCAAATTCTAAGGCCACACTTCACACATGCTTAAGATCAGCGCAGGGACTCCTCTCCATCCCTCTCCCTGACATCCCCTCCTGTACACCAAATCAGAGAACTGATGTGCGTTTGAACTAGATTGGATCGGTTCCCCAGGTTGAGTCACAGTACAGTCCCTTCATGTGCTTGTGCCAGCACAGGGATGAGGGCGACTCAAGGATAAGAGATGGATGGAGGAGGGCTGGAAGGGGCTGCACTGCTCAGCAGCAGCACTGGTTCACGCCAATTAAAGTGTGCCTGTAGCTGCACCCTAAGCTGTAGTATGCATAAATACTGGGGGAGCATAAGTCTCTCTTCAGTACCCTGAAAATCTCTTTTACAGGAATTGTTCTCTATTTTTAAATAACTTTTGTATTTAATCAAGTCCAGCATGTCTTTTAAGAGCCTGTTTCTGTAACTTGAAAATGATGGACCTGTTTTTTCTGAGCATGTTGTGAGCGATGGAAAGCTCTGGACACCAATAGATGTTCCAACTGGCCAGTGCTAATGATCAATGAACACCTGTCAGTACCATTTGTCTCTGCTTATTGTGGCATTCACACAGGAGCCTTTTCCTTTTGTCCAACTGTGGAATCTTTGGAAATTACAGCTCCAGTTGTAATGTTTGCTGAGTATTCCTTATCACCCTAGTGATGCGGTACTTACTGCTCAATAATTTGCCTAGCTCAGAAGTGCAGCTCTGCCTCTTAGTTTCATAAATATTTTCTTTGTATTTTGTCTTCTCTGCAGTCAAAGCTCAGCAAATTGAAGAAAACATATTATTACATCTAATCAAATTTAAATGCTAGCAAACTAGACTTCAGTCACATTTTTGTCCAGAAACAATTGCGTTTCAGTCCCATCTGTGATGGGGACTGAGAATAAGATGAGCTACACTAGTTTAATAAAATTGCCTCCTCTTTAGAATAGAAAGTTATTCTTGTGTTTGGATTTTTTGTATATATTTTTGGTTTAACGTACTTTTTAGAAACATTTTAAAATCTGTGTTTTCTTTATGAAGTAAAAGAAAAAAACAACACACAGATCTATGTAGGCAGAAAAATGTTATTCTTGTGTTGTCTATTACTTTATGGTGGCTATTATTTGTGATGAAATCACCGGTGGTTAAACTACCAAAATAACTTGCCGTGGCTTTTCCAGTCCCATGACTGTTTGCATGGCACAGGGGTAAGAGGACCCTTTGTGGGCTTGCTGAAACCTCTAGTAAAGTTCAGCTGAGAACGTAGGAGGAGTTATGCAGGCATGCTGTTGATAAACCACCAAAGCCAGGTAAAAGTGGCAGCAAGATTAATATTTTAATATTACCACCTTTCATATGTATTTGTGTTTAAAAAGTCTAATCACTGTTCGATATAACAGCATTTTATAAAGTATTTTGAATGTTACCTAAGTCTCAGAAATGTTATTTAAAGCAAGAATATCTACCCTGATATTACACCAATAAGCCTGCGCTTTTGCATTTTGGAGATTTTTCCAACATCTGAGTTTTGATGAAAACTATCAGTCTTCTGTCAAAAATGACTGCACGTCATTTAACCAGAAAATTGGTTTAAGTAGGCATTTTCCTACAGCAGGATTGCCCATGTGTAGGGACAGCAGGTTAATTTCTATCCCTAGCTTTAGGAAGGGGCAAATCAGCATGTTGTCCTTAGCCAACAACCTAATTTAGCAGCAGTCTAGGTTGCAGGTCTAGGATCCTGCTCTGTCTGTGTATGAGGATGTGTTCAAGTTCATTTGCTCCTCAGTTGGTCCTGGTATTTGTTCAAGGAAAAGCTTGTAATTACTAGTGAGGTTGCAACAGCAAAGGACTGGGGTTTGGGATTCGTTGGGTTTTAATTTAGTGTTTTGGAGGTAGATTTTTGCCAGGTTCTAGAATTCCCCAAATTGTCGCTGTGTCGTGCATTTTGCTTAATATGCACAGGCCCTGATTCTGCAGGCCTGAAATGTCCCCTGTTCCAGCAGCATTATTCCAAGCAAGGAGTCCATAAAATGGCAGTCTGCGGAAGCCCTGAAGTTCTGTGTGGACAGGTCTTTGAGCAGTGCTGAGACCCTGAGAGAGCACAGAGGCCACTGACACGTGTAGCAGTACTACGCGTAGTTTCAGTTGGCATAGCGAGCAGGAGGAAAAGGTGTTTACGTGTCAAATGCGAGAAATGTACAAAAAAAGGCTGGATGAGGCTGATAAGCAAGAGAAAAATCAAGGAGCAACTGAAAAGAAATTGCACCTTTTACCCAGTTGTAGAAATCCCTTTAGATTATCAGGAAGCGTTATTTTCCTGCTTGCTGGTTAGTTCTTCAGCATGTATTTTTATCTGAAAGAATGAGTAAGACAAAGGACGAGAGTGGAGGCAGCCTTGTTACAGTGTTAACGTGCTTCCACTTCACACTAGATCTCTTCTGCCCCTCAGGTTGGTGTTGTTGGAGTTGCAGACTGCTCTCCCTCTAACAGCATCTCAATGCAGACGCAAGTGCTAAGTTTACTTTCTGACTGTTTTTGAGCAGAAGCCTCTCAGATTAAACTGTGTTCCCACCTTTTATGCAAAAGCTGTTTCTAGGCTTTAGTGTCCTTGAAAGGTTTGTTGACACTTTTTGGTTGATAAACATTTCCCAACAGTTTACCTCAACTTCTACATAAAACAATTAGTGTTCTTTACAGGGGAAACATGGCAGTTCTAAAGCTGATAATTTGCATTACATCAGGTTCCAGAAATGCCTGGTATGTTCTGTGTTGCTAATAAGCAGTAAGTAACAAATATTGAGGTAAGAGTCACGGTTTAATCACTTAATGTTGCCATTAAGTTTTAAAGTCAGTAAATCTAGATAATAAGCAAAAATGTAGATCTTTATTTGGCATTGAAAGTGCTTAATAAAGGTGCTTGGAGCGTTCTCAGCTACTGTCTTTTGTGAAACTGTTTTATTCAGCTGTCAACCGAGAGTTTAATTTGGGCTTATTAAGTAATTGCTGGCACATATTAGTGCACATATCAGAGCAGTGAATTATTGATTATTTTTTTTAAGTTCTAATTAGATTTGGGTTTCTGTTCTTTTCACAAGCTAGCTTTTCACCAGTGCAGCAAAGGATGGCTCTGGAATTGGTAGCTCGATGTTCCTAGCTTGCTTATTAGTGCAAAGCCCTGATCAGTAGCGACTGAAGATTACTAATGGTTAGGTGGCCACGTCCCTCCAACCGGTGGCAAGAATGGTGCCAGTCAGTACAAATCTCAGGAAGCCTGTTGTGTCTGTGTGTTGTGTGTGGCTAACCACGGGACGTTTAACTTCAAGGTGTCTGCCTACTACCGTGCATCTCTGAGCAGTTCGCAGTTCTTTTCATTCACGAGTGCGTGCCATTTACTGCCCTCAGTGTGTAGCACAGGGATAGTTACATGTCTTACCCTCTTTGTTGAATCCTTCTGGCTTCTTCAGCCGGTGGCCATGGTTCATTTCTCCTTCAAATCTCATTGCAATTACTGTCTCTGCTGACATCTCACCTGTCTACCCTGTTCCTCTCTATTTGGCTGGGTGTGGGACTAATGCCTACAGACAGTACGCGCACATCTCTCAGCTTTCCAGGGCTGAATGATTGGGAAGTGCTCTGTAAAACTGGGAATGGATCAGCAACTGAATTATGTCTTTCTTGACAAGAAATGATGATTTAATTTCAGAACAAGAGTCATAAGAATCGGTATTCTGCAAGAGCGTACTTGAGTTGTGACAGCTGAGGTTGCTTTATGGAGGATGCCTAGCAAGTTTGAAAGCGTAACATTATCAATTCTGTCTCTGTTAATTAAAGATAAATAACAAATCTGGTTTTTTTAACTGAAGCAGCAGGCAAGTGAGTCACTGCTTTAATTCTCAAAACTATGAGTGAATATATCTTGCAGTTACTGTCTACATTCCTTGTTTCTTTTGGCAGAAATGGATACTCCTACAAAGTGGCAGTGGCTCTGTCCTTATTTCTTGGATGGTTGGGAGCAGATAGATTTTATCTAGGCTATCCTGCCTTAGGTAAGTTTATTTCTTGTTTTTTTCTTTGAGTTAAAGCGTATTGTAATGACTGAGTTATTTGTGTATACTGACATTTTGAATAAAAAGTGCTGACTGACATAGTTTTTGTATTTACAACTAGAATCCTTAGTTCATTGCAAATAAGATGAAGTCCTGGATTATATACCTTTGCCTCCCGTGCTGTTGGAGTGAGTGGTGACAAATGGATATAGAGTTGCCTCACAAGCAAACATGATTATTGTCATTCATTTTGCTTTACGTTTGCTTGACACTGATGTTCAGCGCTGCATTCTCTGTGAGCCACTGCAACAGTAGTGGTTTTGACTGATGTGTCAGCTACTTAATGGTGCTTGATTTTAACAGGAAAATAGAGGACGAACTTTACAGTAAAGCTAGTGTTTTGGGATATGGAATTTGTTCTGGCAAATGCATACCTTCAAGGTAGCTCATAGTATTAATAATAGTTCTGCAGAAGCTGGGACCTATAATAAGAACTACCTCTGCTTACTGCTTTTAGGACCTGATTCCCAGGGTGATGGTGCCAACGGCTTTTAAATAATGCAAATATCTTAGTATGTTAGAACTACTTTTACTGTCTTAGATTTTCTTTGTTTCTGAGCCTGACAAATGGAGTAAATTTAAAGTCTAGATAGCGTGGAGCAGTGAATTGGACAAAACTATACATGTTACTGTCCCTTCAGCTGGGAGATTTGAGTTTCTGCCCGTCCAATAGAAACCCTTGTGTTTTTTAATAACATTATCTGTCTTTCCAGTTAATCTTGTGTTAACACCTGTGTCTTTTTTTCCTTGAAATTCTATAATTAGCACTTATTTTGTCCGTCTGTTTCACAAAGAGGTATATTTTGGGAATCAGTCACTCAGGTGCACCTTTTGTTATATCACTGGATTTGGAATAATAATTAGCAGTAATTATTTTTGTAATATACTCCAGTACTGTAGATTTATAAATACTCTGTTCTTATATAGAAGTTCTGTATGGCTCATGTTTGCTAACTCCGCTGGCATACACTGTAACCAATAACCAGAGTTAACAGACATAAAATTAAACTCCTCTAAAGAAAAGTTTTCAAGCTTTTGAAAGCCAAAGAAGAAAAAAGCAAATAGGTCAGAGCAGAAAAGAGAAATAAAATCAGTAGATTGGATTCCTTGACTGTAGTAAATATTTCTGTAGGTCATCCATACTTTGGCAAAAATGATGAAGAAAGGGAATAACATTGAAATATTTTGTGCAAGAATAACGAAGACTGTAAATGCTCCGTCTTTTTTTTTTTCCTTCTCTTTTGGTTAAAGAGAGCACAAATACAAACACAATACAAAAATACTGAGCGTGAAGAAGCCAGGAAGGCAATCTCTTCCTCTCCCACACACTGTGAACTAAACCAGAAGTTATTACTGCCTAAGAGCACTACTTTTTCCCTCTGTGCTTTAGAGCAGTTTATTTTCACAATGTGATCTGCTTGTGGGGAGGAAGGTGAGGAGGAAGAAAAAAATCAACTTTACCCTGCACTCCAGAAATGTATGCCAAGTTCAGAAACAGTTCTGCATCCAGTAACGTACTGCAGAATGGCTCCGCGGGATGCAGCCAGTTCCTCAAGTAAACTGGAGCAGCTGGGACCAGCAGTGGAGGGAGGTCTGCTGGGTTCCTAAAGTAGCCAGCTGAGGGTGAGGTCCAGGACCGAAGCTTGAGAGGAGGTGGCAGAATAAGCGTCACAAATAAGTATTTTAAATGCTGACTGCGCTTGATTCAGAGATAATAACAACAAAGTAAACGTGTTCACCAAAGATTTGATATTATATATTTAATTGTCTTAACTGCCGTTTCCTAAGGCTAGTATTTATTTAGCTGGCTGTTTCCCTTCTGTTTTGTTACGCTATGCCAGTACTGATAGCCAGGCAAACCATGTCTGGCTGCTGCAAGTCTCACACGTCAGCCTCTGGGAATGAGGTATTTTAAACATTGATACACTGAGGTTTTGCACAGTTAAGTGACATGACTTCAGTTGTAATATGAAAAAAAGCACGTAGGCTTTTCTTTTAATCAGCTGGAAGACCATCCTGCTATTACTCCTTCATCCTCTTGGTCATTAGATGTATGTTCACTGTTCTGACTGTACTGTCAGTCCATGGAATGATGGTAAACGGCCTCCTTAGAGTTTATAAATCAGCCAGCTTCATCTTGTCAACTATGGGAGCTATCTCCAGACAGCAGGATGCTCTTCCCACAGTGTGCAAGCATCTACCCCGCCCCTCTCCTCCACGTGCAGCCACACAGACAGGGCACTGGGGAGCGGAGGTGGTGTGCTGGGCAGATTGCTGCTTCTGAGAGAGGGGGAACCAAGAAGAAGAGACAGAAGTCAGGAGACCTTCGGGTATTTGAGCAACAGCAGGCTCATCCTTTGGAAAACTGCTGTGCTTTTTCATTGTCAGGCACTATGCAGCACAACACAACTTGTTGCTGTGCCAGCTCCCTTGGGGAAGAGGTGCCATGAGATGCTACGCTGGCCGATGGTACCAACATGCTTGTTTCTTGCCTCAGAAGTGTGCTGGTCCCTATAAGCACAGTAAGGATACCCTTTTTAGTAGGGAACTGTGTTTCCCCCGAATAGTGTAGCCTAGAACTGACTGAAGTGCAACAGATAGGCATTCCTCTTCATACTGGCTGTTCCTAGGTACAGAGACGAATGCCTTTTAATCTCTAAGTAACATCAATGTTTGCCTAGCTCAGCTAAGTGTTATCTTGTAATATATACAGTACTCAATGTGTTATACTCAGTGTACAAGAAACTACTGATACTAAATAAAAAAAAAAGTTAAATCAGTTGTCTTCTGAAAACACCAAAAGTAGTCTGCCTTTCATTGCAACTTCCCATGAAACATTTATCTGTTAGTTGCTATTCCCTTATATTTTCTATGAATCTTTCATTTATTTGCACAAAAAAAACCAAACTTTTTGAATACTGCTTAAAAAGTGTTTCTGTATATATGTGTATAAATAAATTCAAAATAAATTCCTATTTCAGCAAAAATATGAAAGTGATACTAAAATGGTTTGCCAGAGTAGCGTGTTCTGAAATCAAATCACTGTGTACAGCAACTCATGAGGTGATAAAAAGTCTCCCTCTATTCATAAGTAAATTTTGTGGCTCAAGTTGAGATTCTTTTCTCTCTTTCTGTTTGATCAAAGAAGGGAAATTTTCCAGTAACTTGGTTATCAACTCTTGCCTTGTTTAAGAATATTTATCTGTTTTAGGAATTGTTGTTAGTTTAAAATCTTTCAAGTGTATTCAGGATACAGAAATAAAAAAAAAAAAAGTATATTCATAATTCCCTGATAATTAATGATCTTTAACTTCAGTTCTATTTCTAGACCTGTATATATAATGGAGGGTTGGAAGGTGGTTGCAACCAGCGACATACAGACTTCATTTTTTCTTTTTTTAGGTTTGTTAAAGTTCTGCACAGTAGGATTTTGTGGAATTGGTAGCCTAATTGATTTCATACTTATTTCAATGCAGGTAAGTCAGTGCTTTCAAAGCAAGATACAAATCTGCGTTTGCTAAAGTTTTGATTGATTACTAATTCTTTGTTAGCATTTTAGCCTTAAGAACTTTTGTGCCTTGAAAAATCAAGGTGTTTATTTTAGCTGTGGTTATAGACTGATGTTGTAAAATACAGATACAAAATATATTTGTTGTTTGTATTAAAAATTAGATAGATTAGCTATCTCTCAATACTTATAACGAATAGTTTGGAAGCTGTTTCACCGTAAATTGACTTTGTCAGAGCCTGTGGGCTCTTTTTGTGAGAGACAGTGTTAAACTTTTCAGGAGAGGTGTCCTGGTGTTCCCAGAATCCTGAAGTTCTGCGTTTGCATGGGCTGATGGAGCCCATTGTTGGGGTTTCAAGACAGTGTGCAGGAGAGAAGACATTGCCACTTTTTTCCCCCTGCCTCTTCAAATATAAGTCCTGTGTCACGCAAGAGCTGTTACTGTAGGATTTTTGGAGGCTAAATCCCTGGCTGGGGTGACCTCTTGTGACATCATGAAATTGCCAAATTGTCTTACTTTACAATGCATCCATATAGCATAAACGATGCATTTCCCATGATGAACTCAAAATGCATTGAGGATATAGAAATTGTTTATATGGGTTTACAGAAAAATATTTAACTTTTGAAATAAATGTATCCACAAGTTCCCTTTTATACTATCATTGTGATTTTGCCTCATGTCGCTTACAGACACAATTGAGAGTATCGTTCATCTCCCCTTATTCATCTCCCTAGTGACTCTATATCAATTTAACATTCCTAGAACAAAAAAGCCATGATCTTCTCTCCGTCTCTTTCTTACCTGTGCAGTACTTCAAAGATACTTGTCATCAACCTAATTATCTCCTACCCACCTTCTTTGTTCAAGAAAAGCGGTTTGGAGCCCACTCATTTGTAAGCCTGATTTTGTGACTCAAATCCTCATCAGCTTAACCTAGTACCAGCGCCTGGCTGTGTAATTTGGTTGATTAGAAGCCCCAGGGAAATGCTCAGCCTGAGACAGTGCTCTCTAAAATAGTTAAACTACAGCATAACTTCAAAATAAATCTAGTTTCTGTTTGACTAATTAAGCATGACTAATTTTATGATGGGAAAATTAGCAGTAATTGAGACATTAGCACAAAGTGTATATTTTACTTTATATTGAAAAGTCTTGGTTCTTTTTCTCTTGTAGATTGTTGGACCTTCTGATGGCTCTAGTTACATTATAGACTACTACGGAGCAAGGCTCACGCGGCTCACGATTACCAACGCAACATTCAGGAAAATGCAGAGCTACCCTTAACCCCGGCAGTAAGTGTCTCGTGTATGCATAAGTACATTTTATTTCACAGATGGATCCAGTCGTCCACTGAAGTCGCTGATGACTTATTAATTACACTTCATCAGAACTGAATATTAAATGTCCATTGAACAAAGATGATAAAAGATGAAAATTCATCAAGTGAATGAGTTTACCACAAAGGCGCCAAGTTTCTTTGACCACTCTATTTCTGTGAGCGTGTACGAGGTTGCGAAGTTGTACCATTGGGAAATGCGCAGACTTGGGCAATTTGCACTAGTGTTGTTCTGTGTCTCAGTCAGTATAATTTAGAGGGTTATAGTGAGGCAAAAGATTGTTCAGAACAACTATGCTGATCTTTACTCCATTGAAACTGATGAGAGTTTTAGCATGGACAGGCCAGGATTACACTTGGGGGTTGTTTTTGGAACTGTGTGTGTAGCGGTTTGGAAGTGAACCGAAATATCCCAAACCACAGAAACTGCCTTTCTTTGTACCCTGTTAGTTAAAATCCAAGTGGCCCTAAAATTTGCGCCAGCACATCCTGTGAAATCCTATTAATTGAAAGTATTCTTTCTGTAAAGCTTGAAGATAAATTTTGGTGAAGCTGAAAAATCTGGTCAATGCTGATGACCAGTACGAATAAGTGGACGTAAAAAATAGAACCATGGGTGACACATCTCAAAATAGGAAGGTGAATGAATGTTGGGCTGCACAGAGGTTAGAATAGGACATAAATGCTCTGATTATTTTGATTTGTTTGTCTTACTCCCTTGCAACCATCCACAGTGAAAGACATACCTTCTTTTTCTTGAAAAGAAATTGGTATGTATGGTTTACAGAATATCAAAAAAATGAGTTCTTTGTGTTAATAAAGTCCTTAAAATATTCTTCTTTTTAATCGGTTGTGTTCCAGTGAAATAAATTTTGTTATTCTTAAGTAATTTCTTAATAAAGAATAAATTCTTAAAGCATTTAAACTAAATTCTTTAGGACAACTAAGGTTTACATGAATGTTCCTTCAAATAAAAGCGACAGGAAGTATGTTAACAGAATCTTGATGCTATTTGACCAACTTTAAACATTGCCTTCATCTTCTTACGGAAACTGGCAGTAACTGAACGAGAAATCCATGTTATATAAACTTTAGTGTTGATTTTTTTCAATAATTTGGGCTATTCTTTTGGTTTTCTGATGAAATGTTATTAATGTGTCCGCAACAAGTATTTCTGAGGGAATACAAAAATCAGATTGCTAAATCGTTTTTTTTTTTTTTTTAAAGTGCAGTTCATGTTCTCAATCTCTTTTAAACCTACATTAAGACTTGGTGCATTGAAAGCTTTGTAAAGAAATCAAGTTTTTTTTGCAAATCAGTGTAACCTGACACATCACATAATGAGAATCAACCACTTGCAGTACTTTGTTTAACATTAATTCTTTCCTTCACTCAGACATAGTTTTGGAACACTTGCTAACATGAATTCTGCTTGTGGACTCAGAGAGACAAGAATACTCTGTTAGCTTTGTTCGCTTGCCTGATATTTGTCACATCTCCCTTTTTGTCTTTCACTGAATGCTCTTTGTGCATGTCAGATTTGTTTCCTGAAATACACACTTGCAAAAACAGACAGGAAATGGATGGAAAATAAATGTTTGAATCAAATAAAATCCCATGGCACAGATCATCCTGTGACTCGTCTGCTTTTTGTTTTTTAACCCTGAAGCTGATAATATAGCTCTGAAAATAGGAAGACACTATGCAATTCAATTAAAAAACAAACAAAAAAAAAACAACCCTTGGGGAACTTGTCACACAAGATTTCATTTTAAAATGCATCTCCGTGTGTACAAGTAGCAGAGGGCTTGACTTAGTGACTGCAGCAGTCCATCTTGTGCTTCATTATCCGTAAAAGAATGTGGGGGCTATTTTGTGAGAATCAGATGAAAATATGATTAGTTAGGAGGTCCATTGGATAGTTTGTTAATTCCAGAAACAAAGTGACCAGCAGAGAGAGGAGTGGTTATTCCAAGTTAATTTACAGTGTTTCTGTAGAAACAGAACATGTATCCACAACCAATCTAGGGAATAAAAAAACTGTGGGCTTCTTTCATCCCAATCCTTTGCTAGAGCTACCAGTGCCCGTTCTGCTCCGGACTGCCCTGTTTGGTCATAGCAGTAAGAATGGAGCCACGGGTGACCAGACAGAACAGTATTTTAAGCCTGAGCAAGATTTTATTTTAATTCCCTTTAGATGGCATTCCACTCGGTCCTCCGTCCTGTACTAACACCTTTCCACTTCTTTCACAACCATCTCCGTTTTATGTGAAGTCTTAGAAATCAGTGTCACAGATGGCACGAGCTTTGCAACTTGGATTGGATCCGATACGAATTATGTTGTGTATCTGAACACCCTCGTTTCGTTGCACAGCTGAAGTTTAGAGAGGGTTAACTGAGCGAGTAGATAGTGCTGCAGGGCCAGTAGAGAGTTAGTGAGGTTTTTGTTTTCATCTTGTAATTGTCAGATATGGCATGTTTACCATAAGGACTGTGAAAAGTGTGATGCAAGATGTAAAGCTGTCCCACTGTGTTAATAATAAATTGGCTACAGTAATATTTATCAAAATGTCTGTCCTATGATGATTTCCTGTGTTGCTGCCTGCTTTAGTGTTCACCTGTCAATCAAGTTGTCCATCTTAGTGTTTCTGTGGTTCTGATTGCTCTTACTGCACAGGAATAATCTCTCTTGGTTGTAGCTTTTCCTCAAAAACAGTTGCAAAGCACTGAAAAAAATTAGACAATGTACTATGTCATCCTCCTGCCTTGTTCCCAGATAAAATGGTATCTGCTTGCCTTGCAGATATTCAGGAATCTTTTCAACATTCCAACAAGACAAAGAAGTATTATTCTTAATGCTCTTTTTCTTTTTTTTAAGATAAAAAGTAAAGGCCAGAGTTTAAAAAAAGAATTTTGAAGTGCCTCACATTTAAAAACCTATATAAAGCCATTCAGTGAAGATGCTGCAGATCCAAGCTAGGAATTAAATCCAAATCTTCCCAAAGTACCAGTGCAGTTCAGTCATTGCAAAAATGGCTCCATAAACCTTTTTTTTTTTTTACTCAGTCTAAGTTTTAGGATTTTCTGCAATATGCTTAACCATGATGTGGAGAGGCAGCAGCTAGTAGGAACGTTTGGCCTTGGGCACTTTGTGTACTACACTCACACAGTACAAGTGGTTGTACTTAGGTGAAACTACATGATTCATAAATTACTCTGCACTGTAATTATTCCATTAGGTCAATCTGTGTATCTTTCACTTGAGTACAGAGCGCATTTTCAAAAGGCTATTCTAGACCAAGGTCTCTGATTAGCTCTTCCTACAGCCATTTAAATCAAGACTCTGCTATAGCAACTTCCCGTGACAGTATTTTGTTATCTTAACTGTTTCCCTCTCTACCACCGCCCACCACTTACTACATGAAGATGTCACTGCTGCTTTCAGGACCTGATAGCACCTCAAATGGTAGGGTTTGTTATGTTTCCGAAGATGTATTGCTGCATGTCTGCCAGTAAAACTTCTCAGCTCCACAGGAAGGTCTTTGTGTTTGAAATGCTCCGTTAGAATTTTTTTGGAGAACATCTGTTGTCACCCCATCAAGAATTGTTTCCTTTGTTCCTCAGGAGTATATTCAGTTGTATTTGCTTACACGGCTCTGTCTATTCAGTCTTCTCCCATCTCTTCTCAGTGTTTTTGTTTTTTATTATTATTATTTTTAGATTCATTAGGTGTTTATTCCATTTGAGAGCCATTCCTGTTGCTTGCTCTGCAGTTTCGGAACGTGTTTCCTCCAGAAAATGATGTTGGCTACAATAAGGTTGGGTTGGGTACTTGCGCACCCCTTTGGGGAAATGCCAAAGGCAAGATTTTGCAAGCAACTGTACATTTCCATTGCCTGTCACTAATTGGGTGATTTCTTGTTATTTCACTGATAACATCATAGTCTTTCAAACTCAGTGTAGCCTCATCTCTAACTACTTTGCCATTTTCGTCATTATAAATGGTCACTATGTGGCTTTTTTAAAAAATGTGGCATTTTAATTCATTTAAATCACACTTTTTAACCAGCTACTGTGTTCTGGGTGTTTGTTATTTCAAGCTGCATCAGTCTGCTGATGGTGAAATACAAGAGATTAGTCTGTTTGCATCTTCTGCAATTGCTGCCAGAATCTGGGGAGAAAAAAGCTTAACTTTAGGCGTATGCTTATGTGTTTTGCTAGACTGAAATGTGATCAACTCTTCAGCTTTCTTCCTCTCAGTCCGTCTGTGTTACCCAGAGAACCTTTCCAATCTCTGTGAATTCTCAGAGAAAACTTCATGCTCCATGGAAACCTTAGCACCGAGAGTGTAAATGGCTGATAATATTTGAAACAGGACTACAACATCCTGTGTGTGGCAACTTTTTTCACACCTCAAAGCAGCTTTTCTTTGTCCTTTGTTCATATCTCAGCTCTATTTGTTCACGTATTGGCTGTTTTTGGACATCCTTCCACAAGTTCTCAAGAAGCTGTAGGAGGAGCTGGGCTCTTCAGAGCTGAATCAGATGTGTGGAAATGTCAGGGCATCAGATCAGGGAATCTTTTATATGTATGAAACCAAAACACGTTGGGGAGGAATAGATGTCTATAAGAGGGGGTTGTAGGCTTTAGTTTCAGCAGAAAGTATGTCTGAAACTTAAAACTATGTTGTCTCTTTGCCTTCTGCTTCCTGAAGGTGGAGCCAAACCCCCTATCAGATCTCCAAATCTCCTGAAGTTGTTCTTTACCGTACGGCAAAGACTTAGCACTCCTGCATTTTTCCTTGCACGACAGAGAAAACTGGAAAGAGCATGGGGATTGTGTCTGACCAAGGTGCATTTTGCACTGTGCTCTCACTCTAGACCCGAAACTGTACCAAAGGAGAATAAAGGAAATATAAAAATAAAAGGGGCATTCCCAAAACTGTTTGTAGTATGGGCGATGAAGATCTAGTTCTGTAAACTTTCAACAAAATGAACTGTTTAAAAATGCTGCTTTTCTCAACTATGTGCTCCTTGCTTTTCCAGGATTGCAGCTTCTTCGTGGTTCATTATATCTCAGACGTCCTCATGCTCTGATAATTCTCCATTATACATTTGAATGGCTGCTTTCAAGACTGCAGTGCTTCTCTCCGAGAAGCACAGTTCTCGGGCTCTGCAGATGTATATGACACAGCAGAATTTTAGGCAGTATAAAAATTATAAAGATCAGTTTCCATTACTGTAATTACTATATAAATCCTATCTCTAAGAGGCTTAGAACAGGCCTATTTAACCTTGGTTTGAGCTGAAACTTGGACCAAGTTTGATAAGTTTAACAGTGAATTCTTTTTCTTCTCTTTTTTTTTATTTTCTCTGCAGCATCATAACTTAGTCAGGCGTGGGGCGGGGAGGGAGAAGGATTCCAGTGCATCCTCCTGCACTCTGTCTCAGATGGGGGGGCTGTAATTGTGCAATGTACCTGTCCCCAACCAGTGGCAGGACTGAGCAAGATGCACATTTTGTTACCTCTGGAAAGCACCATTTCTCCCCTTGGAACCTGTGGCTGCTTCTCTTACACAGCTGTACTCCAGAGCAGGTGTGTGAGACGTCTTGGAGGCAGCTGATCCACGGAGTGCAACCAGAAGCACTCGGGTAAACCTACATTCTTCGGAGGGCTGTCGCAGTAATTGCCAGCTTTTATGTCATTTGCACCACCTCAGCTAAAGCCAAGGTGCTGGCTGCCCTGGTGCTTCCCTTTTGGGGAGCTGAGATGCCCGAGGTGCTGGGAGAGCTGCACAGCCTCCGACTGCCTTTCAGGTCGAAGCATTCGAAAGACACGGAAGTTGGCAGCGCCCCATGCAGCGGCTGGGGTTATCCTGCCCCACTGCTCAAGTGTGCCAGGCTGCCAGGTGTGGGCCAGAGAGCAGCTCTGGTACGGCTGGCCACGACTCGCTCAGAATAAAGCCTAGCACAAGGCTCCTTGTCTTGAACCTGTTCTGCAGTGGGTGCTTTGCCCCCGAGTCAGGAGAGTGGTGGGAATGAAATTATTAATGCGTTCTGTTTCCTTTACACAGAACCTTCTTCAAAGTTCCTTGGATTTGCTGTGGGGAAAACAGCAAGAACGTGTAAGAGGAGACCACTGACTGCAAAGAACTGACTGGGTGTTCGCCTTGAGCCCGAAGAGACTGCCCAACATATGGATTGTGTTGGCAGAGGCAGAAGCCTGGGGAATGCAGAGGTGGGGGGTAATTTTTAGGGCTTTCATTCCATGGTCCCATTGATTATAACCCTATTAAGAGGATGATGCATGCGACTTTTAAGTTATTTTGTTAACTAAGTGTAAGCAATGGATGTGTCATGCTAACAAACATAATTGCTGGTGTGTCTAATACAGTATGAAAGTACAGTATAGTGAATTTAAAAGGTTGTGGTAATCTAAGAATGTTAAAAGGGAAATGTGTGCCTGGGGGGCGTGGGGGTTGGGGAGAAAAACGACTTACTTGACATTCACTGTCTTCCTCCCAGCTCCTTTGGTAAAGTAGGAACAGAATCGGAACAAAAAAATGTTTGTTTTACAGCTGTACCAAGTTACGGCGTGGACTCGTGCTCCCCCCTCCTCTCCCACTTGCATCAAGTACATCCTGTACTTTTGGCAACATGTTGACTGGATATTTAAAAGCTGTGAACTGTTCTGAAAGTTTCACATACTGGGTTATGGGCCATGTGTGTTTGATCAAAATTCAATTACTGCACTGTACCATGCTTGGAAACCTATCATCCCAAGTTATGAAGTATGACGAAATAGGCTAATCTAATTGGTTCAGTATGGGAGCAGTATCAACCAAGCTTGTTATGATAAATAGCTTCCTGTGTTAAAGGTTCTCTAGAGCTTAAGTATCTTGGCTCACCTCCCTCTACAAAATAAGAATAGTGTTCCCTGGGAACAGTTACATCACTGTCCCTCTTCTACATTCACAATTAAAGGTTTGTGGATTTTTTTTTCATCTTGCTGTTCCTTGAATAGATAAACTGTGGCCATCTACCCCGTTCCCCACTTCCATCTCCTTCCCCTTTCCTCAGGTTAGCTCTTGTTGGGCTTGCCATGAGCCTACAGGTTCTGTTTCAGGGGTAAGAGGAACTTGACCAGGAAGCCAAAACCCACCTTGGGCTGGAGGATGGGGTTTGCGTGCCAGGGTGTCAATGCACATGATGTGTATGTTCATACAAAGATTGGGAATTTCTGATGTTAAGTTAAATGTGGAAGCACTTGAATCTTTCTAAACATCTAATAAAAGTGAATTTCATGCTTATGGATGTGCTATTATCTTCTGGAAACTGAAGTTTTAGTTCATCAGTGGTTAAACACAGTTTGCAAGCGCTGGATTATGTCTAGGGAAGGACTGTGTTCTAAGCCTGGATTTGTAGTGACTAAATTTGTCACTAAAACAGTGAGCTGTCTCCCCTGAGATGATACTGGCTCCATGGTGTTATTTGGTCCATCCTTGGCAAGAAGTGCTTAGCTTGGATTTTGATGTCACAGTAACAGACAGTGTCGAGGGAAAAAGCCTGGAAAAGTGGCTCCCGATGCTGCGGCTGGTCAATTTTTTCCTTTCTTGAGCCACACCCCTACACGTGTCTTCTAATTCAGAAATCCCCTGCAGGCAAAATAATTGTGTGATGACCATTTTACAAAGGCACACTATGGGCCTGGTCTTGCAAGTGCCTTTAACTTTGACGAAATTTCTCCCAAGAATAAAGTTATCCACATATTTAAGAGTTGATAGAATGAGTCCTTATGCAAGTGAGTCTTCATATTAGCCCCAAGACTGCCTAATACCTGGATTAAGCCTGTATGGTGATTAATGCCTGTTTACTGTATCTGTTATCCCACTGCATTTTGCTCTTCAGCCTTGATTAAGCCCTTTGCTTTACCATTTAAAATGTCCTGCTTAACCTTCTGCTTACAAACGTACATAGTGCTGAGGTCTGCATTTTTAACTAGCACAAGTTCTACCATAAATAATAGCATTTAATTTTAAAGTGCAACAGCTACAGTCACCACTTGATCAAATGACAAAGAACAGCAACGGCAAACCAGGGAACACGGAATTTTTCACAACAAGTATCTACATTCGCCTAAGAGAAAAAATACACCTTCCTGCTCCTGATAAGCACTTTCTGTGCAGTTCTTTATTTTATGTGTTTATAAAAAAAATATTATCACGAACCTAAACACTGATTCTGTCATTTCCCCAAATATCTTTTGAAGGAGATAAACTAGATTAATCTCTCTTTATAAAGTTCCCACAAGCAAGCTCACAGACACAGTAGCGTTACCTTCAAAAATAGAATGTGACTGTAGGCACTTATGCTAATCTCTTTTTTGGCAAATCAGCTTTTTTGTATTGAATCTTGCTTGATTGAATAGCACTGGAGCTGCCAGAGTAAATGCTATTATCAATGTACAGTAATTAAGGAAATAGTCCTTGTCACTCCAACAGTGTCCAGGCAGTGCCTTCTGTAATAAATGATAAAGAAATCTCTCCAAGGTGTAGGTGCTGTGGTGGGGGGCTCTTAACGTGCAGGAAAACCATGCAAGGCAGAGCTACAGGTAATGGGGAGCTGTAAATGCCCGTGGAACTCATGTTAAATGCATGTTTGGCGCTGAGCGTCTAAATAGACGCTCAGCACTAAAACACATAATTGTTTAATTTGTCGTGTAATTTCCTGACTCAGGGCAGTTGAGCATCTCCCAGTCTCCACCCTTAAAAAATGTGTGTGAGCGAGAGCAGGGGGAGACCCCCTTCCATCATTCAGAAACTTCAAAGATCTTTTCCCCCTTCAGGCAGCAGCCTGCACAAATGATAAACCTTGCTTTAAGATCAGCAGAGTCGGGCTCTGCCAAATCCATTTGGGGAGAGAATTTCAGTAAAAAGGACTTGTCATTCCTTCCCCCGCCCTTCCGTTTCACTTGAAACTTTACAGCCTCGAAGTACTTTGGTGGATCGCAGTTGTTCCGGCAGCACTGAAGAGAGACATTCCCTAAGGAGAGAAATAAAAATCCGTTGGACATCTTCTGTATTATGGCCTTATCACATGTACCAAGAAATGTAAAATGTGGCAAAGCCGGGTAATTCTCAGACACCGGCGGTGCCACTTACTAAGCAGATAACCGTGCTCTGCAGTGCTGGAGTTCTCTCAGTGCTCTCAGCTGCAGCCCCACGCAGAGACCATTGCAGTAAACTGCTCTGGCCTAAGACATGCTGAGGTCTGCATTTGATAGCGAAGATCTTTGTCTGGTGAAGGTACATGCCGAAGATATGTTGTTTAATAGGCAATAAATATCAGGGGAAGGTATTTAATCAAGTATGCCGGGAAATAGTGCTCGTGTAAAAATGCATGCGTTTCCAAAGGTACAGGCAGGGAAGTGCGCACTCGAAGGGATGTAAGGGAAAGGCAAAGGAGTCTGGGGAGAGGCTGCTAAATTTCACCCCTGTACTTGTAAGACACACACAGAAGGATTCTGGCCGCTGTATTCCTTTTCCTCAGCAGTCTGGATCTTATCTAAACTGTGTAAGAATTTTCATATTTCAAAAATCTGACAGTTTTGCTTGGGCGTACGTTACGGGGATTTTAACATTCCCTGCAATGCTCCAGTTTAATGCATTGACATTCCGAAGGCTGGGCATCGTAACCTCTCCATTAAATCTTTGACACAATGAAGTGTCTTCTAAATAAAATAATTCAGAGGGATCGATCCAGTGAACTTCAGGGTGCACCTTTTCAATTATTTTTTAAAGATGGAAGTGTTTTGTGCATATTGAGCACTGGCTTCGTGGGAATGGGAGGGAGGGGAGCCACGTTGTGAAAACAGACTTAAACTGCAGTCCAGCAGGAGCCTGCAGAAACACTCCAAGACGAGCGAGCATGTGAATCGGTCCCTGGATTTCGGCATGACCACGAGCTTAGCTCTGCTGGTTCCGGGCCTCTTTTCTGTTGTATGTAAAACATTAATGTTCTAAGCATTGTTCCAAAGGATTTCGTTTTAAATACCCCTAGCTCGACCTTCAGGACTGTCTGTTTGAATCTGAGCAGAAGTGCACTGGTCAGAATTCAAAAAATTATAGCGCAGGCAGCGGGTTTTTTAATTGAGGCATGCCAAATACCAAAGGCAGATGCTTTTTCATTCTGTAGCTCCTGGATACGCATTCTACTTTTCGGTTTCAAGGACAAAGGAAACACTTATCCAATTAGATGAGGCATGAGATTGTGACATACGGGCTCTTTCCTTAAATAAAAAAATGTTGGAAAAAGATATTTGACCCTAAGTCAATAAGTGCTATTAAAATAATGAATAGTCCATAAATCCAGCCGTATATGCAGCTCGTATTAAGAGCCGTTCTGTTTTTGTCACTGAGAGGTCTGTGAGACTGCCCAGGGTAAAGCCCTGCACAAGTTTCTTGTCCAAATCGCATTTTAAAGGCCTTACTTTTAAAATAGGATATACAGAAGTGTAAGCCAATTAAATTGCAAGGCAGACTTCTGCTATCTTTTCAAACTTGACATCTCTATCGAGTCAGCTTAGATGATACCAGACACGATGTGGCTGTCGGAGCTGCCGAATTGCCCCTGTGCACCCAGCAAAGACGAGCGAGGCTCTTGCACCTCTTCAGACGTTTACAGAAGCCAGCTTTGTAACAGCAGTGGGGTTTGCCCAAGGTAGTGCTGCTTTTGGGTGGTGTCGAGGGGAAATGGTCGATGCTTTACATGGATCACACCTGAATCTTACACGTGCTGGAATCACGGAGCGCCATGCACCTTTGTCATAAGAGAGATGCGCTGAGGTCTGCGTCGTTCCCCCCGTGCGGTGAGATGAGGCAGTAGTCAAACTTCAAAACAATTACAGCTCTTCTGTTCTGAGCTTAGAGCCACAACATGTTTATTTTACTCTTCATACTTTACCAGGCAGTTGGAACTGCCAGCCAATAATTGCTGTGTTCCTGATGCACCACAAGAGTGAAGAGCCTTCTCCATCCTCAGCCTGCTGGTCAGAAAGTTTGCTTTGTCGAAATTATTGAAATCAGTGTTATCAACGCTGCACGGAGGACGTGAGTCTCAGGTGCTGGGAATTAGCATCGCCTGCTGAAATTACTGACATCGGTTTGCAATCTGCTCTGCTGTTTGTCCTGTCTCATACAGCGCTGCTTAAAGCAAAATCGCAGCATCAAATCAAACTGGATTTGGGCTGAGTGATACTGGAACAAATGAAAGTGACTGTAAAAATTGCCATTGTTCTCCTGGCCAGGTCCAGCTGCCATTTTGATTTCACTCCACCTAGCTTGCAGTCTCTGCACCTTTGCAGTGTTCATCGCACTCAGTGGTGATGCAGCGCGCTCAGAGCCCCACTCAGCCCTGGCCTCGCGGTGTGGAAGCCGCCCAGCCCCAGCTGCGGCGCAGACTGGTCTGGAAACAGCACCTGTGCCTGCTGGCAAGGTCCCAGCAGGAGGGAAGTTGCCGCAGCACCGAAATGAATCCCCACCGGTGGGAGCATCCCCAAAGGTGTGGTGGCTGGGGGGCAGCTCCTCAGGTCTCAGGGTGAGACGCCGGCGCTTCTCCTCTGTCTGCTGGAGCAGCGGTGTGCCAGGTGCAATTCCATGGGGCCAGCCGTGGCTCTGCTCACCCATCACTGGCCCAAAAGGTGGCTGGAGGAGGCTTGTGCTGCCTCCCCCCTGACCAAGCCCTCCTGCATTCACACTTGTGCTGCTGCCGGGGCTTTGGAGAGAGCTTTTACAGAACTCGTTATTTCTGCGGCTCGTACGCCCCCAAGAACCACTCGGAATACAGTGAGGTGAGGAAGAATCCCCATGAATTTTCATCACACTGGTATTTCTGGCACAATTTACACTGCTTTCGTGACTGTGTCCCTGATCAGTAGGAGCAATAAATATCTTGTGCAAAGCTCATATTGCGATGGCTGGGAGAGGAAACAGCAAGCTGAAAGGTGTCACGTTCTGGAAACCTGACCTGGAAAGAGCGATCCACAATTAACAAGATGGGTAAAGGAGTCTCTGGGACTTAGCAGAGCCCTCTGATTATCATGAAGGGAAAGCGGGTGCCAAATAGTTTTAAAGCATCCCATGTATCATCGATGATTTTTCTGTTGATATTAAGAATTCAAAGGGATGCTATTAGCATTCTGGGCAGAGAGAGAGCAGATCTATAGCATGCCTCTCAATAAATATGATGCTGCAGTAAACTTCTTTGGCACTTTGCAATTCACATCTGATCTCTGCTGACCTTTTATTTTCTCCTAATTAAACCTTTAGCTTGCAAATGAGCCATTTCCTACGTTAAACCAGTATATGGCAAAGGAGGAAATTCTACCCACAATTTATAGGAGTTGCTGGTGACTTTAACTGTCTGTCACAACCTTTTCTAATTGATCCCTGTTTGAATTAAATTTGACCAATGACTTTCTCTGAGGTGAACAAAACTGAGACTACGCTCAGAAGCCATTGTGCCCACGGCACCACAGTGCAGGGTGCGCGTGCTGGACAGCAGATAACGGCGCATTTTGTGCCCGGAGTGAGAAAAACATGAAGGCCAAACGCCTCCAGCACCCAAACCCACTGGTTATCTCCAGCAGCTGCTGTCCCAGGGCGGTGTTTGTTTTAAGAAGCTGACTTTGAGGGAGTGCTGGGGGTGGCCTGAGCTGCTGCTCCCACCAGTGCTGTTCAGACTCCCACGTCCATGCTGGCCCTCACGGGGTGAGCAAACCGAGCCCAGCCCAGCAAAACCCTCTGCCAGCACGGTGACCTGGCAGCCTTTACATTCCCTTCTCCAGCAGTTTCTTGTGACAAGACACCCCCATGTCGTGGGGCAGCCGTCCCTCTGCCTTCTGCCTCAGTGTGCAGGAGTTGAAATTCTCTGAGACGGGTGTAGCAGCGCAGTGCTGAACTGCTGCCTCAAGGGCTTGGAGTGGGCCGGGCTGCCCTCTGTCATGTTTCACATGTCCAGATGTGTCCCTTCCCTTCCCTTCCCTTCCCTTCCCTTCCCTTCCCTTCCCTTCCCTTCCCTTCCCTTCCCTTCCCTTCCCTTCCCTTCCCTTCCCTTCCCTTCCCTTCCCTTCCCTTCCCTTCCCTTCCCTTCCCTTCCCTTCCCTTCCCTTCCCTTCCCTTCCCTTCCCTTCCCTTCCCTTCCCTTCCCTTCCCACTGGCGTTTGACTGAGCCGAGGCCGGGCTATGTCCTGCCACAGAGGGAGTGAAGTCAGTCCTGTGCACTAAAAAGTCACGAGTCTCACCTCAAAATCCTTTTCAGAAGTGTATTTTATCTGCTTCTTCCTCTTCCTCCTGGCTCCGGAGCTTTCATTTTCCAGCCTTGCTTCCACAGCTGCTCTGGTGGGACATTCCCTGTCCGGATCCTGTCTGTGCTGGGAGGAGAGCTGTCCACTCCACGCTGCCCTGGCCATTTTCTCCTCCGTTGTGTCAGACAACAACTACCTCAGCCCTTTTCTCTCCCTTCGTCTGGGCTGACCCCACTCAGTGGGACCGCGTGCCACCTCCCCATGAATGTCGTCATGCTGAATTTTGCTGTTCATCATGTCTTGTGGTGAGACAGAAGGCCCGGTTTCGTGAGACAGCAGCATGGAGGAGAGCATTGCAGGGGCCTGACACCACGACAGGACAGGGGTGTGGGTGCAGGCCAAGCATCTGCCCCCCTTCCAGATCCTCTTGGGAAAGGAAACGAGAACACCCTGCCTACTCCCAAGTGGTGCAAAGATGTTATTTAAAAATGAGAAGAATATCCTCCCAAAAACCAACAGGGAGGCTGTAAAGGAGGGGGCGCAGTGCAGTGAGTTGGGATCTCTACCAGGGGAGCATCCCAGATGGGAAAATGCTGGGAGAAGGGCTTTTCCTTGGGGCAGGCGGCGCTTGGGAGGGCTCAGAACCATGGTGCTGAGGCAGGAGGGGCCCCTCAGGAAGATTTACGCAGGATCTTGGTGTTATCCCTCCTGTCCTTTAGCAATGAGGAAAATCAACCCATTTCCCTGCCTGGAGAAACTGAGGCTGCTCAGCACCCACCAGGGCTGGCACAAGTTTTCCCCATGAACATGCACTATGCTGTGGCTCATTTCCCAAGCATACACCTCCATCCTCAAACCTCCCCACTGTCTCTGGACCTCTACCGGCCCTCATGGGGGTCCTGCTGCCTCCCCCCAGCCCCGGTGGCCGCGGCACAGCCCGGCGTGCGAGCTGGCGCGTCGGCTCGGGAGGGCAAAAGCGATTAACCGGAAATCAATGGAAATAAAGAGCCCCGTCTGCCGCAGTACACAATTCACTCCCGCAGACAGCCTTCCCTGCACTGCAGGGGAACGAGCCACGGCGCAGGAAGGCTCTCGAGGCGAGCTGAGGGCGCGAGCCTTCCCTCTGCCCTCCCTGCGCTTGGGCTGCTCGGCGCCGGGATGCCGGCCATCGAAGTTTGCTGAGGCTCCGCCGGCCACGTGAGCGAAGCGGGGAGATGAATATTCCTCTCCTTCCATCAGCTGCTTTCAAACGGGCTGGAAAGAAAGAAAGAAAGGGGGGGGTGGGGGGTGGAATTTCCCCGGCAATATCCAGCAAGAGGACAAAATAATGAGAAAGCAATGAATCATGTTGCTTTTCTGGACTTCGATACAAAAGGCCTTGTTCTCCCCAAGAGCCGCCAGCGGCGTGCGTTTTGTGGCACGAAATAAAAAGTATCCTTGGGGGAAAAAAAGAAATCTCTTGCGAAGTAATTTAATTCTGGCCGACTCGACGGACAAAGCCCCTATTTGCTAGAAAAGCGATTAAAAAGTGCAACCTAACAGGCTATCACACCCCGTGAGGCAGGGCCCCTCAGCACAGTGCTGCAGGCCTCAGAGCTGCCAGTGGGGCCGGTCCCCACAGCCGCCTGTGCTTGGTGCTGCCCAAAATCCAGCCTGGGCCCACTGAGGTGAATTTTGCCCTGCCCTAAGCAGCGACGTTACCTGAGAAATGTGGTTTAGTGAAGCCAAAGAGCTGACACTGTTCCATTTGCGCTGCTCTGTTGAGAGTGCCCTGCAGCGAGCACAAAGCCCAGGGGAAAGAGGTGACCCTTGGGGTGTGTCGGGGTCCCCTTGTGTGTGAGGCACTTTCTGATCATCATTGCATGAGGACAAATCGTGAACCAAATCGTGTTCGTGTGTACACACAGCTACGTGGCCGGGGACCCCCCCCCTTCCCCGCTGTGTTCCTGCTGACAAGGCCGAGAGCCGTCACCCAACGAGGAGCAAAGCAGGCCCAGAAATGAAATCCAGAGATGGATATTTTATGAAAACGGGCAGCTAGGAAGTGTTCAGCGGCGGCTTTGGGGCGGGCCGGGCAACTCGTGGGTTGTGGCGTGGCGGTGCCGTGGGGCTGAGCACCCGCGGCCGCTGGCCTCGTGCCTGGCTTTCGCTGCAGACAGCACCAAATGCTGCGTGTCGTTCATCTGGCACATTTTAGCTGTAATTGCAACAGCCTGAACTACCACACGTTTTTATGTGCTGATATTTCATGACATTTTATGTACATAATCTGCATATGTTATTTTTAGAAAACTTTCTCCCTGGGACAGCCTCATGTGCTCCACATCTTGTTTCCATGAGCATGTGCTGCAGTTGGGAGCTTTTGGATTTTTTTTTTCCCCCCCTTCTTTTTTTCCCCTGTCAAGACTGGTTTCTGACTCGCAGAAGTGACACACGGAACATAATATTTTTCTTTCTTTTCACGAGCCTGCGTTCAAGGGAATAATAATGAAAAAAAGGCAAGCTAAGCAGGCCTAATTCCCATTGCCATGGCACCAGGGGCTGGGCTCTGACCCCCAGAGGAGACCCGCTGGGAATCGGGCTGTGGATATCGGCATATATTGGACGTGCTGGACGCAGGCTGTCTGTCCGTCTGTCTGTCTGTCCGTCTGCTGCTGCTGTTTCAGCTGAATGACAGGGGTGTGAGGGAAAAGCAGCCACTTGCCTGCGCCTGAGGGCACAGCTCCTTGCTCAGGCTCCTCGGGCCTGAATGACTGCTACGCCCACAGGATCCTGAACATTTCACTCATTAATTAAGACGAAGAGCAAAGCGTTGTGGGGTCGGGTGGGCTCAGCAGGGTGCTGGGGTGGAAATGGCATCGGTCTGGGGTGTTTTAGGAGCAAGACAGTGTGGAGACACTTGGCTGCAGCTTGTGGAGTGCCAGCAGTCATGGAGCCGCAGCAAGCGTGGCACTTATGGGTGTATCAGAGAAATGCAGGGCTGTGTGTGTGCATGGGACGTGCAGCCCTTGTCTGGGTAAAGCCCCTTGGTCCCTTGTGGGGGATAAAAACCTTGAAAATTAGGCCTGCTTTACATGTTTGGTGGAGAAAACCAAACCAGCTCGGTGTCTTGTTGAACTGAAGACTGTGGTGGAAGCTGCCTGGTGCGAGCGCGACTCGTGGCCTTGGGAGGACATCTGAGGCTGTGTTGCTGCAGGCTGGTGTGGCATGGCATGGTGCGGTGTGATGGGGTGTGATACGATGTGGTGGGGTGTGATATGGTGTGGGGGGGTGAGATGTGGTGTGTGGGGTGATATGCTGCATGGGGACACCCTTCAGGTCAGCACCCAGGGCCACGCAGGGCCGTGCGGTGAGGCGTGGCGTGGGATGCCGCGGTCCTTGCAGAGCTGGCTGGAAACCACTTGGAACAGCGCGAGCCCTTCTTCAGAGCCCGCCTCGCGTCCTGACGAAGAAATAAAATAAACATTTGGTAACACACACAGCATATGGTTATTGTTTGCTGCAAGGACAGGGGAAAACATTACTCCACAACGTGGCAAAAAGGCTGCAGCTGCAATATCGCATTACAGCGCTGCGCTTTATTCAATAAAGGCCGGGGCTGCGCGGCTGAGCACCCCCCGCCCCCAGGGGCGGTTTGGGGGCCCTCGGCCGCCGTGCTGCGGCGGGCGGGCATGTGCCGTTCGTTAGCGCCGGGGTCTGGTTTCAATTCGGTTGCTTCAGATTGTATTTTCACAGTGACTCATTAGTCACCAAATGTTGACAAGCAGTTGTAAGGGTGCCATCTCCCTCATTGTTTATAGGCAAGTGCAGCACCCAAAATGATTTATTTATGCTTTAATTAAAATTTGCGGAGAGGCCAGTGAGTTTTAGCAGCGCCGTTTCTAATTTGTGGTCTCGGGGAAAGAAGAAGGAGAAAAAAATCAATAACCTTGCCCTGTTTGTGTTTCAGTGTTACCTGGGGCACCAGGTGGTCCCAGCGCTCACCTCTGTGCCTGGTGTGGGCTGAGCACCTCGAACTCAGCCTTGGCCCCTCCTGGAGGGCTGCACGCTCCCAGGGCAAGGAAACGGGTGAAAACCCGGCAAAATGAGGGCTTTGCTGCGTGGTGGGGCCCGGGAACGTGGCGGAGCTGGGAGTTCGCCTCCCCAGCACCCGCAGCCTTTCTCCTGATGGCGCCTGCCCGTGCAAGTAACAGCAGCAGCAATATATCTGCCGTTACCTTATTTATGGCCCTGAACAGCGAGGGGAAGGACGAGGGGCTGCGGCTGGCAAAGTGCTGGGGGTTGCTCCCTGTGTGCCCCCGTGCCCGTTCCCAAAGCACGGGGCCGCCTGGAGGAGGACGGAGATTTTCTCGCTGCTCGTGACAACAGACGCATTTCTGTAATTTGCAACAAAGCACGGAGAGACTAAATCATGCCCACCCCCCCCAAATTATGAAAGTTAGGAGCCTCTCTTGGCCTCATACCATGGCTCAGAGAAATCCCTGCTATTACCTGATGTAAATATGTATTAATTAAAGCACTTTGGAAATGCAGAGTATTGACCTAACAGGCCATAATGGCTCTTCTTGAGCAATTACAATCTATCATAGCAATACACACTCAGGGAGCTGGTTTTTAGGAGGTGCATTATTGACCCGCTGCTCCTCGGCGGTTTCCTCCCGTTGCACGAACCCTTCCGTGGCGCTGGGGCCGCGACGCGGGCATTCGCATCCTTCCCCCGCCCAGGGAAGTAACGGGGGCTGGAGGGGGGTTATTAATGGACATAACAAACATCATGCAACGCATCATGCCCCCTCCCCATCATCAGTGTGGTTACAGGGTGAAGACGAAGTCTTGGTACGAGGAGGACTTTGGGACACTTTTTGGATAGTGCACAGGGTCCAGCTGGGGACCAGGGCACAGCCTCGCCCTGCGGCCAACCCTGAGCCTTTTCCTCCCCAAAGCCTCCATGCCCCCAGGAAAGAAAGGACCGACCCCAAGCCAAGTGTGCACTCGGGAGCAGAGCAAGCAGGGAGGACGCTTGGTGGTGACAGAGCCAGGCTCATGACAGGACAAAATCCCCTCCCGCTGCCACAAACACAGTTTGGGGATGAGCGAGGACAAGCATCATCAGCACTTCCCTGCCGGACCACAGCTGGGCACAGTAGGTGCCACCTCCTGGCGCCCCATCCCCATGTGATGGCAGAGGCTTCACCCCCAGGTTGGGAACCAGGAGCTTTTACTCACACTGCAACAGGAGTTTTGGCACCACGCTGGGCAAAACCGAGGCACTTTTTAGACTCTGAGTGATTTAACGTCAAAGAAGCCTTTGCCAAAAGCCTCCCACCTGCCCCAGCACCGGGCTGCAGAGAAACAGGCTGAGTCTTCTGCTTCCTTCCCACCCACACACCAGGGACACCGGGAGCAAAATATTTATACGTAAAAGAAAAACTTTGTGCTTTCCAGTGGTGGAAACCCTTTTCAAATAAAGCACTCGTCTCCTGAGACTTACACCTTCTAATTTAATTTTCTCCTAAATCAAACAGTGTATTAAACCCCGATAGAAAACATGTTCCAGTTGCACAAACAATATTTAAATGGTATAATAGGGACATCTTTTATAAATACTTCTAACAAATCCCAGGGAAAAAAAAAAAAACACACACACACATATAAAAAAAAAGGAGTGTGTGGGACATAATTAATAGAAATGCCAAGTGCCAGCTAACCAGGAAAACTCCAACATCATAAATCTGTCCCGAGCTTTCTCACACATGCTGATGGATGGGTACTCGGAGCTTAAATATTTAACAATCAATAATTCAAATACCTTTCCTACCCTATTAAATTTGTCACATTTATAAATAAATGCAACATTTAGCTGAATTTTCTACGAAACGGGTGCATCTCCCGCCTGGTAACAAAATGCACTATTTTGGAAGGAGAGCACATCGCTCGTGTTTGTCTAAAGAGCGGAGACATCCCGGGGGACCCGCAGTGCCCCCCCCCCAGCCCACTGCCCACGTGGCTGCTCCAGAGCTGGGGGTGCCACCCTGAGGCCCGGCCCACCCCCCCCCCCATGCCCCCATTCAGCACCCCGCTGCTGACACCCCCCCAGCAGGTTTGTGCCCTCTGCCCACAGCACGCAGATGTTGGGCACTTTTTGGGGTGTTTTGCACTCATTTCAACCCACTGGGATGGCACAAGGGAAAAGCCACAACTAGAAGGGGAAAAAAAAAAAGATGCCAGGTTATGAAATTTCTGTAGGGTAATAATGAACAATGGGGAAAAAGATTAAACCCCATATAACAAAATAGTTGGCTGCATCTCCATTCTAATAGGTTTGGATAATGCAATATGGGGGCAGGTATTATGTCATATGAATCACATTTATAGGAACATTTTCCAATTTCTTCTCTGCCTAAGGCAGGGAGTTGCCATTCATTTTTCACAGATTAATATTTCTTTGTCAAAAAGGCGGGTTATGGACGGCGCTCACGAGAGGCTTTATGTCCTGGGCGAGCAGGGTTTGTGCCAGGGCCGGGGCTGCTTTGGTGCCGCAGGTGCCGCAGGCAGAGCGGGTTTGCTCTCGGCTTGTGCATTGATGGCCGCGTGCAGCCAAAACCTGGCACATCCTCTGGCCTCTGAGAGATGGGATGCAGAAAAACCCCACCTGAGCGAAAGAAAATGTTGGAAAATATCCCAGAGAAAGGGGTGGGCTTGGGTTTGACCTCGATCACAGCCCTGGTTTGCTTCTGCCTCTTGGAAGGGAAGAGAGGGACGGGAATCAGCAGACGCTGGTCCGGCGTTGGCAAGTGAGAGGCTACTCACCAGCCAACAACAACAACAACAACAACAACAACAACAGATCTTGCAGGTCTGCAGCAACAGCAGCCTAGCTCCCTGTTTCTAAGGTTTTGGGGAGCATGGGAGGATTTATTTGGGTGCTGTGGCATGGGCAGGTCAGGGACCTGGTGTAATCAAACCAACAACGTGGGGCATGTGGTGGTTTCAGTCCTGCGGGGCTCCCCACTCTGCTGGGGGCTCTGGTGTAGCTGCCCCCAGCAACGTCGGTTTTAAAGAGCACCAGAACTGACCCGAGAGGTCGTGAAACTCCTGGGCCCGAGCGTCTGCTGGGATTTAAGGCACCCACAAAGCTGCGTGGAGGCATGGGGGCGACGAGGGCCCCTGGCCCCCCGCGCCATGGGAGTGTGCGGTGCCATTGCATAAATCTCAGTCGCGAATTTATTGCCATAATTTATCAGCTCATGTTGCTGAATGGCCAAGTTGTTAATTTTAAAATGAAGTGGTGCTATTTTCATTAATACCCTTGTGCTAACTACCTATCAAAACACTCGGCGGCAATTAATACCATGTTGCTGAAGGACTGAACCAATAAATATTTCCAGGCTCAGCTTGTCTGCGGCAGATAAAAGACATCAGACGAACCCGCTGCCTCGCTCACGCTCCCGAGCCTCTTCCTTTCCATATCATCGGGAACTTTTACTTTTAAGGAAGAGATTAAGTAGCCAGATCCGCCACTAATATGAGTTTAAAGGGCCGTTGCTTCGTGACGTGTAAGTAATACCTTCGGGATATCTTTGTAATAACAATAAGCTTGAGAGAAGTGTGAGCATTTCTGAATGTTATATAGCATTGACGCAAACGCAACTGGGCACGGCCCGGATTTGGGGAAGGAAAGGTGAAAAAGCCAAAGGTCGAAACTCGGCGTGATAACCACCACTGCTCCACCCGAGGTGCCGCTGCCCGGCTGCGCGGGAGGGGAGAGGCATGATCAAATGGTGATAAATGAAACCTCATGTGTGTGCATGTGTGTGTGCATGTGCATGTGCAATCCCACCCGCGTGCATGTGCATGAGCGGGATAAGCCGGGGTGTGTGCACGTGTCGCCTGTGCCCTGCAATGTGCCTGCGCCGATGGGCTTTGTGCCCCGCAGGCCCCTCAACACCTCCGTTGCTTCTCCCCCCAGGTCAGGGCAGCGAAATTTTTCTCTGCCTGAACACCACTCGGTGATTCTCCCACCCAAAATTTTTATTTTTTTATTGTCGGGCTATTGTGTATTCTTCTTGCACTCCGATCCCAGCTGACACTTTTTCATAGCGATAAATAATGAATGGGATTTATTTCCTTAGGTGCTGATGGAGACCTTTTTTTTCCTGCAGGAAGAAAGAAGGAGAAAGCGAGAAGGAAAGAGTGCAAGACAAGCAGCAAGCAAGAGGGAGAGGGCGACCAAGGCCAGGCCCCATGGGTGGCTGCTCCCCTACAGCTTTTGCCCTGTGTGGGGCAGGATCCGGCCGACCTCCTGGAGCCCCTCCTGGTTCCCTTTGAGCACCGCCAGCGTTCGGGCTCTCTCCTGCAGCCCCGGGACGAGCTTTCTTCCCAAATGCTGGTGCCGTGTCTGGAGTAGTGACCAGGCACAGAGCTGCCACTGGCCAGATGAGGCCAGAGGCATGGTGAGGGGCATGGAGGGGGCACCAGAGGACAGTGACATTAGATCTGTGCACGGCCCAAACCTCCCATCCTGGCCTCGAAGCCCAAAATGAAACAGGTGGGGGGGGTGTCAGAAAAGAAATACCCGCGCTTTGTGAGCTTCGGGCACTTAGTTATTGGAAAACACTAATTTTCCCCAAAAGAAAAAGGAAGAGCTGTTTCACAGCTGGTGCTGCCCAGGGAAGGGGTGTGCACCCAAGGGTCCCCACCTCCTGTCCCTGCAGGGCCACCAGCACAGCTGCCCCAGCCTTGTGCCAGCTTTTATGTAGAAAGCAGGCAGAATTGCTTAAATGCAAAAAATTGCCTTCTGCAGATCTTAACTTCTGCGTGTTTCTTTTGGGAAAAAGGCATCACATGAGGAAAAACCT